>NW_026294573.1:164198072-164738072 GCF_007827085.1 Peromyscus californicus insignis | reverse complement strand
ACTGAGTACATACCATGTTTAAGAATAATATTTCATTCAAAAATAACTACCCTCAAAATAATATATTTAAATATTTAGGATATATCTAAGAAAAAAAAGAAAAAGAAAGACTTCATTTCTATGATGGAAATTTTCAGATACTGAAAAAGAAAATACTAGGTAATGGAAAATATAGACAGAATGAATATGATGAAAGTGTCTATACTACTGTCAAAATGATTGTATAGAACTCATGCAATACCTATCAAAATTATCAGATCATATTTCACAGGATCACAGAAAACAATACAAGAAATTGTATGGAACCACAAAATACCACAAAGAGCAGTTCTAAAGTATAAAAGCCATACTGAGGTACAACAATCCCTGAGCTCAAATTGTACTCTAGAGCTATAGTATCGAGGGCTGGCTGGCAGGGAGGTCATTGTAATTGAATGGAGGAGCCAGAAATAAAACAGCAAAGCTTGACTCATCATTTTTGGCAAATGAATCGAAAACATATTTAAGGGAAAAGCCTAGTCAACAAAAGTTCCTGAAAAACACCTGAATTTGCATTTGAAGGGGATAAAATAAGGTTTACTTTCCCCATGTTCAAAAATCAATTTAAATTGGATCAAAGATCTCAATTTAAAACCTGAAACACTGAAACTTTTAGAAGAAATTGCAGAGAATAATTTTCTAGATATTAGGGTAGACAGAACATTTTAATATAACATCAACAACATAGGAACTTTCCCCAAGATGAACAGATAGAAGGAACTATATCAAAATAAAGTTTCTGTAGAGTCAAAGAAATAGTCAGTAGAGTTAACAGACCATCAAATAGAACAGGAGAAAATTTACCAGCTGCACTTCAGACAAGGAGCTAACATTCAGCATTTACAAAGTATTGCAGAAATTAAATACCAAAGAAATTAAACTGTCAAGTCAACAAATGGACAAATGAAATTAATAGACAGTTGTGTTTGTTTTAAAAGTGATACAAATGGCCAATAATAATTTTTAAAATTATTTAATACCCCTTGCTATTAGGGGATGCAACTAAAATTACTTTGAGATACCACCTCAGCCCACTCAGAATGATTAACATCAACAACTGTTGGAGACAATGTAGAGGAAAGGTGCTGTGGGATGTTCTGTATGGCAAATGTGTTGCTCTGATTGGTCAATAAATAAAACATTGATTGGCCATTGGCTAGGCAGGAAGTATAGGCGGGACAAGGAGGAGAATAAAGCTGGGAAGTGGAAGGCTGAGTCAGGAAGACACTGCCAGCTGCCACGATGAGAAACAGCATGTGAAGATGCTGGTAAGCCACGAGCCATGTGGCAAGGTATAGATTAATGGAAATGGATTAATTTAAGCTGTAAGAACAGTTAGCAAGAAGTCTGCCACGGCCATACAGTTTGTAAGCAACATAAGTCTCTGTGTTTACTTGGTCGGGTCTGAGCAGCTGTGGGACTGGCAGGTGAGAGAGATTTGTCCTGACTGTGGGTCAGGCAGGAAAACTCAAGCTACAGAAAGGAAACCCTTATTTACTGTTGATGGCATGAAAATCAATACAGCTATTGTGGAAATAAGTTTGGAGATTTTTCAGAAATTAAAAATATCACTACATTATGCACTAGCTATTTCTTTCTTGGAAATATATCCAGAGAACTGCCTGTTCTGACTTAGAGATATTTGCATCCCCATGTGCTTTTGCTGTAGTAGTGAATTAGAGTCAACCTAGTTGTTCATCAACATATAAAGGGGTGATGAAAATATTGGTACATACAAAATATTGAATAGTATTAATCTCTAAAGAAAATGAGGTTAAAAACTTTGCTGGAAAAATGGATGGAAGTAGAATGTGCCAAGGTCATACAGTCTCAGAAAGAAAGAAAAAACACATGTCCCTCACATGCAAAATCCCACCCAAAATACATACATACATATATATTCACATGATGTATATATATCATGTTCACATCATATTCATATATGATATATATACATATATATATTAAAAAACATGAATATAGTAAACCATGAATAAAACAACAAGAAAGGTTAAGTATTAATTGGGAACTCAGAGAAAGAACTGAGTACTGGTAACAGACATAAGATGTAAAAGAAGATATAAAGCTTATTATTTTTCTAGTTTTAATTCTGTCATGAGTATTTGTTTTGTTGTTGCTGTTTGTGGAGTTTTTGTTTCTTGTTTGTTTGTTTTGTTTTTCTGAGGCCAAGTTTGTTTGTGTAGCCTTGGCTGTCCTGAAACTCACTCTGTAGACCAGCCTGGCCTTTAATTCACAGAGATCTGCCCTCCTCTGCCTCTCAAGTGCTAGGATCAAAGGCATGCACCACCACTGCCCAGCTTTTATTTGTTTTTTAATGGTGGATAAGTGCATGGAACATTAAGTTATGAAAGTGTAAAAATAATCTGAAGCACCATAACTTCCATCTTGAATGAAGGTTTATAAAATTAAAATGAACAGCATATTTTGATGTTTGTATATTATCTAGATTTTAAATATCCCTAATTATTCCAAACATGCATTGCTTTCTTATACTTTCTGATGCTATGCGAAGATCCAGCCACAGTTTTATGGTAAATTAAATAGAGACACTATTTTCACTACTTCCCATGATCCGAGGTTATCTAGAATTTTGAGAAGCAAGTGAGAACATCCACACAAAGAGCAAGTGGCTGCCCCGGATTCCCAGAGCAACATTGACCCCACAGTGCAGACTACAACCACAGTGCTGCAATATCTGCTAATAACCACCCATCACTTCACCCTGTAAGCATAGCTCACCAGATGCAGAATCATGTGATTTATATGAGAACTCAGTTGACAAAGCAACAAGACCTCACACCTGACAGACATATCTGAGCTGACCCTTAGGAGAGATCGGTTTTTCACCACGTGTTCAGTGTGGAACTTGTAGTTGTACTTCATTGACTCGTTGTTCAGCACATGATTTGTGAGACATATCTTGTATCTTTGGAACAAGTTTTAAATTCCCAATAATACAGTTGATAATGCTGTTTTAATCCCCTTCCTCTCCGTCACTTTAACCACAAAACATCTACTGGGGTTCCTCTCTTTGGGGTCAGGGGATGACTTTGCCTTTAAGTACAAGAGTCAGTACTTTAAGACAAATTAGTTTTTAAAAAAATAAAAAAATAAATAAAACTTTACACCTAGAAAGATATCTCTTCTTGGTGTTTTCTCATAGTGTTTATAAATGGTATCATTTATAAAGGGCCAGACACAAAGCCCTTTACCAGAGAAAGTGTCTTCCCCAGTGAGCTCTAGTTTTGTTGCTTCTTCTAAAAATTTCCCTTGGTCTTCTTTCCCTCTTCTGGGTACCTATGCCATTTCCAAAAGATGACTTCTGGTTGAAGATGCAGTGTGTCCTGCCTTAGTTACTTCTATTGCTGTCATAAACAGCACAAATTAAGTAGTTTTAAACAATCTATGTTCATTCTGTGGTTAAAAATAAAGGTGTAGTCCTAAAATCAAGGCAAACTGAATGGCTTTGATGGAATGTCTCCGGTCACATAAAGTGATAAGACCATGTCTGGGAGACGGCTAGGCAGGTAACTGTGCTTGGCGCACAGACATAAAGACCTGAGTAGGATGCATAATCATGGCTCTGCCTATAAGCCTAGTGCTAAATATGGCAGAGGCAGGACGATTGCCGAGAATTGCTGATGACAAAGCCAGCACCATTTTCAGTGAGAGACCCTGTGTCAGTGGAATAAGGTAGAGAATGTTAGAGGAGAGTAATGCTCAACTCTGGTCTCTGCATGCGTGCACATATGTACACCTTACAGTTATGGTTTGCTTTCCATTGCTATGACAAACACCATGAAAAGAAGAAATTTGGGAGAGTAAAGTGTTTATTTTGGGTTAGTGGTTACAGTTTATCACTAAGGAACCCAAGGAAGAAAGTCTTGCTATGAACCTGGAGACAGGAATTGAAACATAGACCCTGGAAGGACACTGTTCACTGGCTTACTTCTTATGGCTTTCTCTGGTTTCTTTTACCAACTGTCCTAAAATAATAATGCCCACAGTGGTCTGGGACCTCCTACATAATCATTATCAAGAAAATGTACCAGCAGATTTTTCTATAGGCAATTAGAAGAAGGCAATTCAATTAATGCTTCCTCTTCCCAGATGACTCCAGCTTGCACCAAGTATACCAAAGAGTAGCTAGCACACTTACACACCTACAGAGGCATATGCCACACATCAGACCACAAACTATGTATACATACAAATAAATAACTCCATTACAATTTCATGGTTATTTTTACATGGACAGAATCACAGCTTAAAATCATACATATACTAAAACAATCACAATTCAATGCATTATGCATTTAAATATTACTTCAGAGTACTCTCAGCCCTTCTCATCTGCAGGGAATTTGTACAAGGACCAAAATCTTCATATTCTTAAATAACTGTATAGAACTCCTTCATGTTATCATATTACCAGTATACATTAAATTAACCCTAAGCTGCTTCTAATGCATAAGATACTGCAAATGTACATAATTGTTATTCTCTGTTGTGCAGGGAATAAATATGTGGAAAATGTCTGGATGTTCAATAAAAATGAAGCCATAGTGCATCCAATTACAAAGCACAGGTCAGCAGTAGCATCAATGTAACTTTTTCTCCCAATATTATCCATCTCTGTCTGGTTGAATTCACAGAAGAACAATCCTGGATACAGAAGGCCAATTCTACATTCCTTGAGTGTCTGTCATAAGAAGGCCTGTTCTATTTACACTTGGTTCAAATGCTGCCTATCCTAAAAGAAATTTCACCAATGGAGTCTGTTAATAAGATAAAGTTAGTCTTTTCTGACTTGACAGAGAACACTGCCTGACGGTGGCTTCCTACTTTTCTGAGAGGAGTATGGAATGATAGAATATTTGTGAAATTTGAGTCTGGTTTCTGAAGGGTTTTTCAGCGTGGTAATGGAGGGGAGTAAGGGGGACTAAGAAGCAAAAAGGACTGTGCAATAGTGGTTTCTGTTCATGCACACAGCAGAGGGAGGGCTTTGAGGTGAGAGTTCACAAAGTGCCTCGAGGACTGCATAATCACATGATGGTAGCTATTGAAAAGTCTGAAATTCTAATGCTCATTTAAATGGTTTTTCCTGGAAGCTTTTAAGTGGATATTGTGATTTGAAACTTTTGAAATAGTTTCCTGGAAGGGTAGACTTGACTTGATGAGGCCATTGTGGTAGTAAAGTGACATTGGCGAAGACAGCCTAATGGTGCAGTCCTGTGATGTCAATGCAGAGAATTTGCTGTTTGTTGTGCGTGGCTCCAGTCTTTGTTGCCATGATTAAAGATGAATATGCACAGTCACTGTTCTAAGCGCATAGTAGAAAGTGAAATATTAATGAATCTAAACAGGTTCGTGTTTAATTTTAAACTACATGGTTATTGAGGAAAAAAATAAAAATGTAAGGAAGTGAAATCCAGATTCTACCAACATAAAAGAGAATTCCTAACACTTTAAGAATTGTATGTTGTGTACATATCAGTTTAGTTTCTAGTTATAAAACTATATACATGAAATAAAATACTCACTTTAACCAAAAATGGTTAAAAAAGTTATCAATGTGCTTATATCCATCATTATTTTAAACTTAATTTGATAGTCTTTGAAGGACAGAAATGGTGAAGTAAAGTTTTAAACAGCTTATGTTGATTTGAGACTGAAAATGTGGTCAGTCCACTGCTTTAAATGAAAACAGTAAACGTTTCAAGGTTAAAAATTACAAAAGTCATGGTGAGTTCCAGTCAAGATGGAAGTAAACAATAAACAAGAAGGCTGAGTACAGTGACTAACAGCTGCCAATGCACATAGACAGCAAATTCTCCAGTACAGGACAAAATATAATTGTAAAGATGATGTCTGAAATAATTAGTAAAAGATGAACTGGAACTACTAATCAGAACTATGATTTGAAGTGAAAAGAAAATGTGTAAGGGAAGACATAATTTAGAATATTCTGTGAATGATAGAATACAACAGTTTTGAGTGGTATGAGGAAGGCTGAGCGATGGTAAATATATATTAAGGTCAGAGAGAACTGACACTGATAAAAGAAAACAGAGCGACAACAGATCAGCATGGTGCTGCTGCCCAAGCTCATACACGGTATGCAGCCTGAGAATTTTAAGTTTGTTTTTAAAACATAAAACACTATTTCTTTGAAGATACAACCACTTGTAATAGGAAAAGCACACCGATTATTTTCTATTTCTACTTAAAAGACTTTTTCAGCATAAATCACAGAATAGAATCCCTTATTGGATTGCTTTGCTTATGATAATTCCTCTTAGAGATTAAACGCTAAACTGTTTCTGCTGTGATATTTAAGGAAAATCTAAGAATCAGAATTTTGAATCTCCATTGAGTTTCATTTCCTGATTATTTTGGAGAACTCTTGTATAACACCTGTCTCAATAGCTGAGGCTGATTAGGAGTGCCTGTTATTCTCAGAACTATTTCTCATATCAAGTATTTGAATGCTGATTTCAGCACCAGATGCCTGTTCACAGAATTCAATAAAACATCCCACTATTGTTTCTGCAATCTCAAGATGAGATGACTTTGCTTAGAACTTATGTCAAAACTCTACCACCTAATTGTTGACTTAGACCAAGAGCTCCAAGTCCCACAGCATAGTGACCCTCTCTGAACTAGTAGCTTTCCAATAAAATGTCAAGGGAATAAGGAGTTAAATGTACACATTTATGCACAATAATTTATCAATTACTACCATAATTAATCGGGTAGCAGAATATGCTGTGGAGAAGTCAAAAATATAAAATGAAATACATCATGATAGATGGTTTCAGTCGTTTACTTATACTCTGAAAAATACAAATAGATTCATAGTTACTTGAAACATCTAGCTAGCCACTTGTATATGTGAACTATATACCACCATATGGATATTTTGTATATGAATGCACACTGGAATAAATCTAGGAATTAGGCCAAAACTGTTCAAACCTGAAACTTCTGGGAAGACTATGAGAGTGTTTGCATGTAGATACCTTTAATTGTTACATATGCTTATAGGACTACGATTCTCCCTCTCCTCCAATAATTGTATATTGTTTTAATAACAAATATTCAAACTTTTATGGAATCACCAGCTTAAGTTCCACAAACATAAAAGAAAGAAAGCCTTTTAATGGCTATTGCCAACTTGGAGAGGACTCAGTAGCTCCTGGCTGTCTATCTAATCACAAAAGCATTTCTCTAACCTCAACGATAGTGTCTCTTAACTGAAGAGGGGGGAAAAATGAAACAATTTTTCTGACAATTCCAGCAAAAAAAAGAAAGTCACTCTAAATCACCTGGGCAAAAGTCGCATTTCTTCCTCTTCTTTGGGCAGTGGAAGTATGCTGGGCTGAAATCTAATTGTCTCTAATATATAGGAAAGGATCAGCAATGTACATTACCTCCATATAGCAATTCTCCTGACTAAGTAATGAGCCCTCTTCAGGTGACAGAGTCTTCTGTCCTTCAAATATCAATTCTGATATTATCGCATCTCTTAGGAGGCATTTATTCTCTAAAGTCAAAGTGGACAAAAAGAAATAAATCTCTTAATTAAGCAATGTTACAAACACAGATACAATATAGGAGTCAAAAAACTCAGTCTCACTTCCAGGAATCTTTTTGAATGAAGCAGCTGGCTTCCTTCATTGAGAACCCGGGAGTATAAAGTTAGTCTGGCTGTTTTAATTCGAGTTAAATCATGCATCTGGCATGTCTGTTTTGTTTAACCTTAGACAGTCATCATAATGCAGCACTGTATTAAAGGCTTTTTAAAATAAATTCTATTTTGGTTTTTATAGTTATTTGATGAAATAATTTATAAATTTAAAACATATATCTTCACATGGCTACTTCAAAGAATAGTCAAGTTTGTTTTGTTAGGAATGTATAGATAATTTTTGTTCATATTCTCCCCAAACAGTAATAGCTAAGTAGAAATAACATATATTCACACAGTAAGGAAATATTATGACGTGTGTTTTATAACTAGGTTAATAGATTAAATATTGACAGTGATAGTACAATCAGGAAGGCATACCATGAAAGTGATGAAAATTAATGCAACTGACATGTGATGGAGGTAGGCCATTTCTGGGTACATAAATGTAGCTGTGTAAGTGAGCAAACAATACCTTACTTGTACAAAGGTATTTAATGCTTTGTCCTTCACAAAACCAAGACTTGGATGTCCAGGAAAGGTAAACAGATACGGAAATGTGGTACACACACACACACACACACACACACACACACACACACACACAGACTGGACTTGTATCTAGCTGCTAAAGAGAAAGAAATTGACATCCTTTATCATATATGTGAGTGGAAAGCATGTTAAGCAAATTAATACAGAATCAAAAAGACAGATGTTAAATATTTTATCACATATAAAATCCACATTTAGTCTCTATGATATGAAATAAAATGTGGATTATGGGAGCAAAAGATGTTAAGAAGACAAGCATCATGGGTATGTAATGGAGGGTGAGAACGAAGGACAAAATATTGCATATTCTCTCATTTGGACTCTGAGATTTAAAACTCTATTCCTCTGTCTCTGTCTCTCTATTTCTCTGTAGCTCTCTCTCTGTATTTCATCTCTTTCTCTGTAAAAAAAAAAAAAAAAAAAAAGAAAACAAATAGAGGACATTTGGATGGGTGGAGGAGGTGGGCGGTGAGAGACCCGTGGAGGTAGAGGGTAGTATAGAAGATGCTATGGGAAAACACAATGAAACAAATACATGTATCAAAGTGTCACAGTGAAACCCATTATTTTTTCCTTAATTTTAAAAAATAAATTATGAAGAGACTAAAAGTAGGGGGAGATGAACGATTCCAGTGTTTGTGGCAAGAAGTGCTTTTTCTCTCAAACCTACTAAATCCTTTTAGTTCAATTTACTTTTTGAGGAACTTAAATCTCCTAGGACAAGAAGCGGAGTGGGTAAGGGTTGTGATTTAAAGAACAGCTATCAGCAATGGAGTAGAAGGAAACTGTGTCAGTGCATAAATTCAGGCGTCCGATAAACAGGAAAAAGAGTGGATCTTGTCCTGACTGTCATGTTGTAATTACACCTAAGGACTTAGGAATCCTTATCACATTTCAGATACCGTTTCAGCCATTCCTAAATGTTAACTCTTTTAAAGTGCATACTAATTCTAAGCAGGCACTCTTACGATTCCCTTTACAAACAGTGTGAATCATGTTCCCTAGCTAGTGCGAGCTTCCGTACTCTGGGCAGCCTAGCTGCCATCCAGGATCTCAGTCTCCATGCTGCCGTGTAAGTGCTGTTCCGTGTGAAGGAGAAAAATTGGTTTTCCTTCTCTCATTGAAGCACTCACTTCATCAGTCTCCATACTGAACCAAACTCTCAAAATCACCAGCCTAGCACTTTTAAATGAATGCTTCAACCTCAGTGACTCATGTAGCACATGCACGGGGGAACGTATTAGCTGACAGATAAGACTCATTACCATTTGACTTCCCAGACTGAAAGTTGGAAATTTGCTTACACTGTCCGGTGAAGCACAGCAAGCAGAAAACTTAGATACTGTGTGCATCTGGTTAGAAAACCTTTCTGACTCCTATATTACCTTCACCGATCTAATTTAAAAGACTGTGGATATAAGATGAGACGGCACGTCACTCGCAGGACCATTTGACTTTTATTCAATTCATAAAAAAATCTCTATCCGAGACCAAGGGACAATGTTGTGGAACATTCAGACCTGCCCCTCATACTATGGACCCTGGCATTGGAAGGGAAAAGTCTGCAGGCCCTTGATCTCCTGACACTACTGGAGCAGAGGTAGATCTGCCTGCTTCACATACACCCATTCCTCATTTGTCATCTATGGTTATAATTCCTTTTCCTTTGAGAATTAATCAAAACATGACAGACTATGTTTTCAACATTGCTATATACTATCAGATTCAATACATACCATTTATACTCCCCAACCAGTTAATAGCATCACTATCTACATATACCAACCTTCCTCACACTTCAGAGAGAAGGCCATCATTAATTCTACCTTTGCTCCAACAAATAGGGTGAAATGTCTTCTTTTTTTTTGGGGGGGGGATTTTTTTTTTTATTAATTTATTTTGCAATACAATTCAGTTCTACATATCAGCCACAGATTCCCTTGTTCTCCCCCCTCCCGTCCCCCTCACCTTCCCCCCAACCCCCCCCCCCCCCATTCCCATCTCCTCCAGGGCAAAGCCTTCCCCACAGACTGAGGTCAACCTGGTAGACTTAGTCCAGGTAGGTCTAGTCCCCTCCTCCCAGGCCGAGCCAAACAATCCTGCATAGGCCCCAGGTTTCAAACAGCCAACTCATGCAATGAGCACAAGATCTGGTCCCACTGCCTGGGTGCCTCCCAAACAGATCAAGCCAATCAACTGTCTCATCCATTCAGAGGGCCTGATCCAGTGGGGACCCCTCAGCCATTGGTTCATAGTTCATGTGTTTCCATTCATTTGGCTATTTGTCCCTGTGCTTTATCCAACCTTGGTCTCAACAATTCTCGCTCATATAAACCCTCCTCATTCTCGCTAATTGGACTCCCAGAGATCCACCCGGGGCCTAGTCATGGATTTCTGCATCCAGATCCCTCAGTAGTTGGATGAGGTTTCTAGCACAACAATTAGGGTGTTTGGCCATCCCATCACCAGAGTAGGTCAGTTCGGGCTGTCTCTCGACCACTGCCAGCAGTCTGTTGTTCTTTTATTAGCAGTCTATCTCACAGCAAAGATAGTTGGAGATAAGTCTTTTTAAATTATTCACGGGTTTTAGAACTCAACTAAATCTAGATATTCTCTAAATGTGAAAGAAGACAACTTCTGGAATTAGTTGATTTTCATAGCTTACCTGTATATAAAATTATACAAATTCAGCACTATTACATAAAGACACACTGCAAGGAGCAATTGCTGTTGGACTCAAAAGGATGGGTGGGGCTGGAAGGCTGGCTAGTGGGGAGGACATGGGAACCTGAGTTCAGATGCCCAGAAATCTCAACATGCACTGGCAATCTTAGCCTTCGGATGGCTGTATGAGAGGGAGAGACAGAAAACACTCAAAATGCATGTGGCCCCACTACCATGTACTCAAGAATTAAAAAGCAATGAATAAATGAGATCCAGTCTCAAGCAGAGCAGAAGCAAGAACCAACTCCCAAGCTGTTATCTGACCTCTATGTGTACACTACGACCTATGAGGACCATCGCTTACACAGAAACACTCCCACTCCTAAACATACAAAAGATTTTTTAAAATCACTTTGGAGACATGAGAAATGTTTCAGCTTTTATGCACTCTAGCTCTTCATCCAGAAGACTGGAGTTGGGTTCTCAGTATATATATCAGGAGGCTCTCAAACACCAGGAACTCCAACTCCAGGGAATAAATCTTTCACCCCCTTTTGGTTTCCACGGGCATCTGTACAAATAGGTGTATATACAGACACATACACATAAATCAAAAAGAAATATTACAGGAAAAAAAGATGGGTTGTGCTGACTGGCTTTATGTCAACTTGACACATGTTAGTCATCAGAGAGGAAGGAGCCTCGACTGACAAAATACCTCTTTAAGATCAGGCTTCAGATCCAGGTGGTGGCCTATATCTCTAATCCCAGCACTCTGGATGTAGAGGCAAGTGGATCCCTGTGAGTTCAAGGCCAGCCTGGTCAACAGATCAAGTTCTAGTACTGCCTGTGCTACACAGAGAAACCCTGTCTACAAAAACAAAACAAAAACAAAACAAACAAAAAACAAGCTTTAGGCAAGCCCTTGGGGCATTTTCTTAATTAGTGACTGATGTGGGAGGGCCCAGCCCATTGGAGGAACTACTACTCTGCACTGGTGGTCCTGGGTTTCCTAAGAGAGTAGGCGGGGAAAGCCATGAGAAGCAAGCCTGTAAGCAGTCCTCCTCCATGGCCTGTACATCAGCTCCTGCCTCTAAGTGCATATCCTATTTGAGCTCCTGCCTTGGCTTCTGTCAGTGAACAAAGATATGTAATCCAAATAAACCTTTTCCTCCCCAAGTTGCTTTGCTCATAGTCTTTCATCACAGCAATAGAAGCCCTAAGATATGTGTCCCCATATGTCTTTGATTTAACAGAATTCTACAACCCTTGGATAATTTTAAAACTCTATCTCCACATCATTTTTGAAGGTATGAAATCAATGTTTATAAGAAGAAAAAGCTTTGCCTTGTTTCATTTTTTTTATATAGACTTTGGGTCTGGGTAATTTTGGTGAGTGGTATTTTTACTTATCCTCAAATTTGTTTTTAATAATAAAATTTATTATTTTAAGCAAGGATAAGAAAAAAAATAAGTTTTGGTGAAAAGGAATGCCAAACTAAAACAATCACATTAGAGCATTCTAAAATCGTATTCTAATAGTCTCCTTTTTATAATCCTTTAAATAAGATTTCAGGATGGGAGAAAGTGCTCTGGTGAACCGAAGGCTGAGGACTATTACTGGTCCTCCTGTCGCAGTGTCTCTCCAAGGTGTTTAAGAAGCCCCGCAAGTCCGCTCTCCAAACACTTTGTAGTCTGGCTCAGCAGGCCCTTACCCCTCTGCAGGTTGCCCTCCTCTCCGGTGGCTACACTGGTTTTCGGCTGTCATTTTTTATTGAAAAATAAAAGCTAAATTGGAGTTTCAGAATCCCTTCCATTTAACTCCTTTGATAAAACCGGAAAGATAAAAGCAACTGAGTCGCAAGAGATGTGGTTTTTGAAAGCTGTGCCTTGGATATCAGAGATGCAGAAATAAAAGGCTGCTTCAAAAATAGAGCCCACTGGCCTCGCTTCGGCCTGCAGCTGCTCTCCCCCTGCACTAGACTGGCTTTTAGCTTTAATTTTTTATTCAAGAAGTTAAATGGGAGATTTGAAATAGTTTGGATCAAATATAACAGCAATTGAAAAGTGGCCATCAGATCATTCTTTTAAATTCATTATTCTTACATCCCTGGACCAGAAGACTTTGCCAGGCAAATTTGTTGCACATCTCTTGAAAAGGATCATATTATTTATATTATTTTTCTTTCCATAGGAAGCACTTGACCAGTTCTATCAAACAGTATGAATAAGGATTTGGTGTGGCTTTGGCAATGTGGCCTACTTCCCAGGCTCATTATCATACATGCAATGATAAACTGTAAAGTAAAATACATAAATAATGATTTTGGATTTTTTAATATATTTCACTGAAATGTTAAATTTTAAGTTTGTATTATAGAAGTTCTAGGATTCTGATATTCAATTACAATGTTAATGTCATTTCAAAGTATTTTCTTGAGAAGGCATCCAACTAATTGTGCGATTATAGCTCAATTTTTGAGTTATTGAATGATAGTCCTACAAAAGAAAGATGAGTGACTTTAATAAATAATAGTAAGTAAAACAAGATTCATCAGATATATGTGAGTATTTTAGACAGCATACTAAAAGAGTGTGGATCTGTTGCTACAGTAAAATTTGTAACTATAAATGAGATGGAAGGGGAAGGAAAAGATTGGGTGAAGGAAAGGCGTTTGATTTCAAAGAAAATTTTGATTTTACTCTTGGATCATTTTGATCCACACTGTTCAGTAACTATAAGATTTTATTTTCTTGTTCCTGAAATTTCAACTAATAACTTAATGAAAATGACTCTAAAATACAACCATTTTACCTTCTCAATTAATGTAAAAGACACAGTATGATATTATAATATTTCTTTCTGACTCATGCATCTTTAAGGATATATGGATATATTATGAAAAATGAGTACTCTGTTCCAGTCACTCCATGCTATTCTAACCAATCAAGGAGAAATAAGAAGATGAGAGTTCTAATGATGCTAAGTGTGTCTCCCAGCACAGGCTGGCATTGATGTAGCGTGAATTGTAAGGAGACAGCTACTCTGCACAAGGGCTGCATTCTAAGGCGTGTGCTAAAAGCATTCTAGTGGCCTTCAATCAGGGCTGCCTCATTACTGTGAGCATAGTATTATTTTAAATTAGCTTTTTATATTTAATTAAATAGCACCTAGTCTAAAAAGTACCTCTTATTTTCCATCCCAGCATTTTGTATGACTACCTTTAGAATAAGTTTCATAGAATAGGCAAAGAATAAACAGAATGCAATTACTTTTGCCTCATAGAGAAAACAGAAGAGGAAAAAACCTGGAGAACTTTAGCAGCCTGTTTTGATCCAATGATACAATTTCATTTTTCACAAGCACCATTACACATAATGAGGGCACAATTTTCTCTAGGCTTCAATAAAAGAAAAAGGAGAATATTTCAACAATGCTGAAATGCAAACAGCTTTGCTATTGCCTTATGGTCTTCGATACATTGACCCAAACTATGAGCTTACCAAATCATTTTCTTAATTGAAGGATCCACTTACTTTCTTGCTTTAATTTCCTTTAGTGTGGACCTTGGTTAGAGACAAAAGGGTCATTTTGAAGGTGCTGAATGCCATATTGTGTTTCAAGTATCCATAGAAGGGTTTCCATTCTAGCAATAACATTGCTCTTGAAAATGCAAAACCAGTAAGTATAAAATCATGACAACTCTGGTCTGGAGTGGATTAGTTTAAATTCAAACACAGGGGAAGAGCTATTATGTATACACATATAGATTTAAAAAATATTTTAATCTACATGTGCAACACATTCATATTTTCAGGACATTACTTATGACAAAATGAAGCTCTAATGTTTGTTTTATGTATTATAACTTACTTGGAAAGATGTGTATCTAAACTCATTGCTTTGTTTTGTCTAAAGGATTCAAGATATGATAATTTTCTGCCTACAGTAAATATGTACTACATGTCCAAACTTACCTTACTAGTTACACTGACTAGTAAATACTAAGCCTAATGTATATATGCTGTCTCTCTTTTTGAAAACCAAGGAAAAAGTGCATGAGCTGACTGCATTTGATCACACAGATTGGTTCTAATGGTTCAAGGTTTAGTGAGAATGGTATTTTTCAGCAATGATTCTGTACAAATTAGAATTAAGTGGCACTGACTCACAAAAGTTCATAATTAACACTAATGACATGACCAGGAATTAAAGTTTATCTGATAAAATCTATTCTAATAATGTGTTGGTGGCATAAGGAAAAAAAATTGTAATATTTATCTTCTTCTTAATATTCTATGATTTGTATAATCCAAAGTCTGGTAAAGATAATTTCCAATATTCTAAAATAATGTTATGGCACAATCCCTCCCCCATCTCCCCACACAGTAATCCTTGACAAGTCAGTGCTTTGTTCTCTACTCTTCAATGTCTTCATTTCAATAATCTTATATGAAAGAAATCATATAAGAAACAAGATTTGATATAGGCTTTTTCATTCATCATTCTCTGGAAATTCCTCCATATTTTTACATGTAGAACTATAGTTGGAATTTTCTTTAAGCCATCAACAAACTCCCAAATAAAAATGTGGAGACTTATTATTAATTATGAATATTTGGCCTTAGCTTAGGCTTGCCCCACTAGCTCTTTTAACTTAATTTTACCTATTTCTATTCATCTACGTTTTGCTTCAGAGCTTTGTACCTTTCTTTCAGTCTATATGTCCTACTTTCCTGGTTCCTCCATGACTGACTGGCTGTCCCCAGGCATCTCTCTGGTGTCTCCTTTTTTTTCTCCCCTTTTTTCTTCCTAGACCCTCAATTCTTCCTCCTATTTACTCTCTCTGCCTGGAAAGATCTACCTATACCTCCTTCCTTGCTATTGGATATTCAGTTTTATATTAAACCAATCAGGTGCCTTAGGCAGGCAAGGTAAAACAGCAGCACATCTTTACGTAGTTAAACAAATATTGCACAAATATACAAATGCAACACATCTTCACGTAAATATTCCACAACATAAACAAATACAACACATCTTTATATAGTTAACAAATGTTCTGCTACATAAACAAATGCAAACACATCTTTACATAGTTATCAAATATGTTGCTACAAAAACAAATGCAACCCATCTTTACATAGTTAAGCAAATGCAACACTTTGCGTAGTTAAAAGTTCTTCAATATTTTAATCTTTTTGTCTAAATAAAAAGAAATGTTTTAGCTTTAACATAGTAACACTATGTTAAAAAAAAGATGGACAATTATCAGGTAAGAATTATATTTACAATATCCAGGCCATTTGCATTTGGCAAATTCAAAGAAAATTCTCAATAATCTATCCTACCTTGGTGAGCTGAAACTTGTGTACCTAATTTACTTTCTATCCTAATATGTGTTACTAACCCAAAAATATCTCTTTAGACCTCAAAACATTTTCTTAGATAAACATTTTAAGCTTTTATATTTCTCAATCTAAAAAACTTTACATCTCTTATGTAAATTTCTTTTCTAAATTTTGTAATAAGGAAAACTATAACTATAACTACCTAGTCTTCAACTCCATCAGAAACCCATCAAAGACATAATATTGCCTGAGTAAACAGGAAGTGAAGAGCAAGAAACTTCCAAAACTATAGAAATGACAGAAGCATCTAGCTGCCTGGACAGTCAGTTACCCAAGGTTCCTCTGCACCATTTAGGTATCCATATTTGGCCTACAGGCCTAATATATCTGACATACTTTTCTGTAAAGCATGGATTTTGAAGGACTGTCCCACTTTGTCTTGGCAAAGTTTGGCAGTCTTTTCCCTTTGTGTCCTGCTTGTCCAGCTTATACAGTATACCGTCAGCAGTTGAGGCAAGAGACGTTTCTTGCCCAAATGGCTAACTTTTCCACAAATGAAAGCAAACTTCATATGGAGGTTCTTCAGAACCCATCATCCTTTTATGAAGTAGATTGTTACTGCCAGGAACAGACATGTCTCATTGCCATGAAAAACCTTAAGTTATTGAACATCTTAAATCCCATGTTCTGTAAGTCTCTGCAGCATTTGAAGATCACCTATCTATCTAAAATATATCTAATCTTGAAAACATACCTAACATGACTGCAAGTTAGATTGTTATAGATGACTAATTACTAACATACATTTTTAGTAATCTTAAACAGTTTGTAATAATAGTTTTCCAGAACTAGAACTTCAGATTTTTAAATGAACTGCATAGATACAATACCTTAAAGAAGAGTAGAAATGCATATATGGTATAACAAAAATAACTTTAAATTTGTATCAGTATAAAAAAATCCATCAATGTAAAATATTTGAGATGAATAGTTGTCTTTTTATCCTATATTCCTATATCCCCACTAAATGATGATAAGCATCCATAACCCACTGAATTACAAAAAACCACCCATCTCAACATTTGGGAATATGGGCATTGTGTTCTCTAGACTGTTTCCTGCTATCTGAGGGTGACAGCATCCCCAGGGGGCCCTGAGAAAATTGGGATAATAGTCAAGTCCTAAGAAAACTAGCTATAACTGTTGTCTAGGCTCTGTGTAATGAGAAAGGGCAAGGCTTATCTGAAGTCCTGGCTAGAATACTCTGTGAGGCTGAACCATCTGAGCTAGCAGTCTTAAAGTTGTACTGAAAATAGAACTCTAAGGAAACTGAAACAGATGCACTCTGGAAGGCTGGATCACCTGGACCACCCATTTTCACTGGTATCAGGTCCCCTTGCTCTGAAAACACACAAACTTTCAAGGGTAACATACTTATCTGCATTAACACAAGTATAAACTGTGTGTAATACACTAGGCAGCCTAAAATATTTCTTTTGTTTTATGATTGCACAGGTAAAATATACATCTGTTCCTTTATAAGTTTGTTTGGATTGTATAATCAAACCTCTGTTTATGCCATATGAAAGGATGTCATGCAATAATAAATCAGAAGACTTTGTAACCAACAAGATCTATCATGTCTTATCCAGTCTCAGAGCTGTTCTCATGTCAAGGGATCAATACATATGTCGCCTGTCTTATAGTTTTTCTAGGTTTATTTCTTCATGTCTGTAGCCAAGATTTTCAGAGAGTGTCCCCCAATCAAATTTGGTCTTTACTAATTTTGAAGGAATCTACAGCCTTTCATTTCCTGTGGAAACAAAAGCATGACCTCTTCCCCAATACAATATATTGTATTTTCTGAATTCCATTTTAAAGTTAAGATATACCTAAAGATTCTACGTTGGTTTAACACAGTAATTCCTTTTACAATTCCATGTCTCTCAGCAGCTGTCATTGGCTCATCAGCATTCAAAAAACTCAAAGTCAACAAAACACCATAAAGCATCCAGAGTCTCTGTATATTTCCCATCTTTATGTGTCTTGTTTTTTTATATATTACTTTACAATTTTCTATGATTGTCTATACCCATTTCCTTTTCTTTCCTAAGCACCTATACACAACTGTTTAAGGATTTTTCTAGGTCTGGACCTATTTTACTCTGCACCTGTAGCATTTGCTGACTGCATGAGCCAAACCTTAAACTGCTAAGTGGCAGCTAGGTTCTCCACAGTGGGGCTCTGGTGGTTGTCTCCACCCACTCCTCCCATCAGTTAGAGCTGAGCCTTAAGCCTACATCCTGATGAGAACTGCATTTATGTGCCACAACTCTACAAAGTTGGTGCTCACACTGTGGCAGGAATTTTTACTTAGTTTGCTGTTTCTGCTTAGCATGCAGGCTGCTCAAGTGCTATGGAGGGCCTCTTAAAAAACCTTGAGGGGAGTTGTTTTATTTTGTTTCTTTCTTTTCTTCTTTTTTTTTTTGTTAGCCTTATCAGGATCTATGTGAAAATTTAGGCCCCACGTTGGGTGAAATATGCAGTTGTAATTTTCTTTGGGCCACTAACCAGCTTCCAAATAAAGGCACAGAGAGTTATTGTTAATTATGTATGCTCAGCCTTAGCTAAGACTTCTCCCACTAGCTCTTTTAGCTTAATTTTACCTGTTTCTATTCATCTATATTTTTGCCTTGGGGATTTTTTCTTTTCTTTCATTCTGTAAGTCCTACTTTCCTGGTTTTTTTCATGTCTTGCTGGCTGATCCCTGGTGTATCATTTTCATCCTATGCTTTCTTTCTTCTCTAAGCCTAAACTCCTACTACTTACTCCACCTGCCTGGAAGGTCCACCTATCCCTCCTTCCTCACTATTGGCCATTCAGCTTTTTATTAGACTAATCAGGTACCTTAGGCAGCCAAGTTAAAACAGCAACACATCATTACATTAAAAAAAAAGCAACAAATCTTTACATAGTTAAACAAATATTCTGCAATATAAACTAATGCAGCACATCTTTACATAGTTAAACATATGCAACACAACTTTTTATAGTTAAATAAAAGCAACACATCTTTGCATAGTTCAACAAATATTCTGCAACATAGAAGCACTTTCCTTTCCATTCCTATAATGTACATGGTATAGATTTTTAAATATTTTCTTCATGCTCATTGACCCTTTAAGGTTATATGTGTTGGTTACTTTATTTATATAGTAAATAAAGCTTCAATAAATCTTTTTTTAAGATTTTATGCATGAACATAAAGTTTTATTTATTTCTAATAGAGTTTCCTGAATGCAATTGCAATGGTTATTATTCATTTTGGGTTTTTTTTTTACTTATTTTTATTTTTAAGACATAAGTGTCAAACTATCCCAGTTTTACACTTTCACTGGAGCTGGTGTAGTTCCCCTGGATAGTTACTAGCATTTAAGGCTATAATTTTTTATCTTTTTTCTAGTCTGATCAATTGTTCCTGATATTTCATTGTAGGCTTCACTTAAGGCTAACAAGAAACAACATCTGGTTTCTGCTTTTAATTTTCATCTCTGTGTTCTCTTTGTTGAATCATCTTTTCCAGGATTTTGTTGATGTCTTCCAAACATGAAGGTAACACAGGGCAGTCTGTATTTTATCACTACCTTATTTGTTCATTTACTGTCCCATTATAGGAATTTTGTAGTATATACAGGTTTTTCTTTAAGCCAGTATTTACTGTGTTTATTGCTGAACTATTAACAATTTTCAGGTAATGGACCCAGCCTAGATGTCCACCAAATTGAATGATTTCTCCGTTTGTTTCTATTTTAGAAAATTTATGTTTTCTGTGTCCCTTTTTTATACAATTCTAATAGATTGACATAAGCGTGTGTTTTTTCTCTTGAGCATGTTAGTGCAATAGACCACATTGATTCATCTTGTCTATTAACATAATGAATATGTCTTAGAATATGCCTCTGCTGTCTGTATTCATTATTCCCCTTTTATGTAAGATCCCATACTCAATAATAATATATTTCAATAATTTTTCTTTTTGTATCAACAGTTTTTTTATTGAATTTGTGAAATTGAAAAAGTAAACTAGACAAGAAGTTTCTACATTTAGAAATGATTATACAAAATAAGGGATAACTCTTAAAACATTTAGTTTAAAATGCTGCTTAGCCCATTTAGAACTGAGGGTTCTTTTGCAGAGTTTTTCAAATTATGAATACATATTCATTAATTGTTAAAAATCCATTGAAGTTTCTGCTTTTTGCTGTATGCTGCTTTAGTAATTTAGATGGTGTGGCTCATTTAATGTAAGATTTCAACTTCACATATACAGAGTGGCACATGATTTTCCTTTTTTTCCTTTTCATGTTTTCAAGTCAAAAATCCTTCTAACTGAGTTTTGATAACTGTGGCTTCTTTGATTTTTTTAATTTTCTTCATTTATATTAATATATATTCAACAATTTTGTTTATAACACCAAGGAAGAACATGGTTATTTCCAGTTTTTCTCTATTGCAGCCAGGCTATTTACTCAAAAAATTTTTGTTCTTATCTCTGCAATATCTTTCAGATTATTCGTTTGGGTTGATTTTTGTTGCTATTTTTCTAGATTTGGTTGTTTTTCTAATATATGTTTTCAGTGTTTTGTAATTCCCTCTCCCAGTAATTTTTAAGTATTTCCAAAGCGTTGATGCCCTGAATTTCACGGTATTTTTTTTTCAAGTTCATGGACTTTTAACAAATGGTCCCTTGTTTCCTTGACCTAGTGTGTTCTGTACATGCTTTGCATTTGTATATTTCCTATATTCTTTGTATTGCTCATTTCTAACTTGATTTTAACTTAGAAACAAAACTCACTTGATACGATTTTTTTATCTTTTATTTATTGCCTGTGATTCTCTGTGCGTGTGTGCACGTGTGTGTGTGTGTGTGTGTGTGTGTGTGTGTGTGTGAGAGAGAGTGTGTGTGTGTGTGTGTGTGTGTGTGTGTGTGTGTGTGTGTGTGTGTGCATATGTATGTAATGCCACAACATAAAAGTAAAAATCAGAAGATAACTCATGGGAATTGTTTCTTTCCTTCTACCATATGCATTGCAGGTACAGAACTCATATTATCAGGCTTTGAGCAAGCATCTTTACCTACTTACCAATCTTACTGACCCTGATTTGATTTTAATCATTTCAAGTATGTTGAGGTTTGTTGTGTGGAGAGTGACAGAAAGAATATTTTGTTGTGTCTTTTATAAGAACATTTACATGTGTTTGCTTTTGTTCTTGAGGTGTAAGCTACACACTACTGTTTGATGCTATTAACTTTTATTCTATTGTTAATTTTATGCCCAGTTGTTCTATAGATTTTTGAGAGCACAGCATTGCAATCCTTAACTATGATTGAGACTTCATACATTTTTTCTCTTCATTTAATTAACTATTGTTTTACATTGTTTACATTGCATAGTGCATACTCATTGAAGATTACCATTCTTCATGGTGCACTGATCCTTTTATCATTGTATATAATCTTCCTCCTCTGATAATTGTCTTTACTCTTAAGCACATCTTAATTAGTTTAAATATCATTCTTTTGATCAATGTTAATTTGCTTTTTTTGCCACTTTAGTTCAACATCCCAACAGTCCAGTCTTGTTACATAAGTACAGTATGTTTTTCTTAAATTAGTTTTGCCACCAACTTCTGTCTTTCTATTGTTATACTTAAGTGATTTATGTTTAATTATTGGCATGCTAATGGTTTAGAATGATTGAGTATGCCATTGGTTTTCTCTTGTTCTTTCTCTTTTCCGTTTGTCTTTTTACTTTTACCATCTTCAAATAGATTATTTGAAATTTTTCTAATTCAGTTTTTTTCTATTTCAAACATATCACTTTGTATGATTTTTAAAATAATCATATATATATATGGTTATAGATAGAGGTGTGTGTGTGTGTGTGTGTATGTGTGTGTGTGTGTGTATGTGTGTGTGTATGTGTGTGTGTATGTGTGTGTGTATGTGTGTGTGTGTATGTGTGTGTGTGTATGTGTGTGTATGTGTGTGTATGTGTGTGTGTGTATGTGTGTGTGTGTGTATGTGTGTGTGTGTATGTGTGTGTGTGTGTGTATGTGTATGTGTGTGTGTGTGTGTGTGTGTGTGTGTGTGTGTGTGTGTGTGACTAGTGATGTCATTTCATCAGTTCCAATGAAGTGTGGAAACCTTGAATCCCCATTATGGCATTTCACCCTACTTCATTTGTAGTATGTGTCTTTATTTTTCTTCATATATTTTGACTCATATTGTGGAGCATTATAAATTTTTTCTATAACCATCAAACATAATATAGAAATCTCAAGGAAAGAATGTTTGATATATTCATATTTTTGTTGGTGATATTCTTTCTTTTGTACCAATCATCAGGTCTTTAGTCATTACCATCAGTTTCTAGAACTGTCTTTGGTCATTTTATTTGTATATATTCATACACTTTAATGTTTCTTTATCTAGACAATCTCATGTCTAATTGATAGGTTCTAATTCAGACACCTGGAAGTCAATGATTATTGCTGCACTACTCACAATATTCAAGAAATGGACCATCCTAGATATCCATCAACAGATTGTTGAATAAGGAAAATGTGGCAAAGGGAATATCTTCAGAAAAAAAAGATATTGTGATATTAACAGGAAATTAATGAAACTCTAGGGAATTATCTTAAGTAAAATAAGCCTGACTCAGAAAAACAACAATCACATTATCTCTCCTATGAATATTTACATAAAAGTAGAAGAAGGGGCTGAGGAGACAGCTCAATCAGTGCTTGCTACACTAGTGTAAAGTCAGGTGTGGCAGCACAATCCTGCAAACACAACTTTGCAGAGGCAGAGGCAGGAAGACCCCTGGGGTTTGCAGGGAGCCAATTTAGCTAAACCCACTATCTCATCTTAGAAAATACGGATAGAGTGATCGAGAAAGAAAGCCAACCTTTGGCCTCCACCCCCATTTGTATTTGCACTAGCAAACACGAGTCCACTCACATACACACACCAGAAAAAAAAAAATAGGAAGGGAACCACGTCAGGGGAAAAGGCCCATGGGATGGATAAGGAACAAGAGAAGGTAACATAATAAAAACCTCTTCTCTGTGTGTTAACCCAAAATTGAAGACATTCCCCTCAGGAAAGGTATCAGAACAAGAGAAGGAAAGTAGAGTGCAGGGAATGGTACAAGGGAGGTGGCTAACATCAGCATACATATTTGGAAATGTCATGATGGACTCCAGTTCTTTTTATAGTTAGTATATATTAATAATGACCATGAATCTAATAAAATAGGTTATAAAACTTTTCAAAATATGTGTAAATGTGTTTGTGGAAATTTCAAGAAAATTTTCCATAGAAAAAGATATTTACAAAGATTGTTCTCTCTGGGTTTAGGATTCTGAGCAGGCAGGGTTTTCCTTGCCAGAGCTGACAATGTTGAGAATGTTTGAAGCTTCAAACCCTCACCCCAACTCTGTGGTTTTTGATGAGACTTCTGCTCACTCACTTTGTTCTTCTAGGTAAAGCACTGTTTTTCTCTTTACATTCCCAAGTGAATCCTCTGCCATCAGTTTGCAGATATTTAGCTATGAGAACTTCATCTTGCAGTTCTTTAAGCTTATCCTTATTGGGGCTAACTGAGCTTCATAAGGCAGAGTTCAATGCTTTGAAAATTTGCTATATTTTTCCACCTATTATTTTCTCAAATACTCTTTGATGTTGTTTTTTCTTTCCTTCAAGGACTAATTTTATGATTTAGCAATTGAAGAATCTGTCAGGCTCTGGGATTTATTTGTTTTGTTGAGTTTTTTTTTTCCTCCTAATGCCTCTTTGTTTTTTCTCCTGGATAATTTCTCTTGTTGTTTCAGTTCTCTGGTCCTGCCTCCAGCTCCTCCATTCTAATTTTAAGACTATCTGCTCAGATTTAGTGGTTCCACAAAATTCATTTGTTAAAAATCAACTCCCAAAGAAAAAGCAATAAAATATGGAGCCTTTGGAAGATGACTAGGTCAGGAAGGGCTCCTTTTATGAATAGAATAATAATCTCAAAACTATTTCAAATCTGAAAAAAGTATTATAAGTTCATTGTAATAATATTCATGAGTTTTTCTTAATGGTTAGTAGATAATAAACATTGCAAAATCTAAACCTCAGGACTATTATTCAGACATGCCACCTGGTGAAGAGCCATCTAAAACACAACATCTTTGAAGCCTTTAACACTTCACCAATATTGTTCTGAAAGGTCCTCAAGTTTCATCTTCTCAGGCCCCAGATCTGTAAGCAGCACAATGTAATTCTTTATCAATTATGCAGTCTGTGTTATTCTCTTGTAACCACCTGAACAATGGAAAAAAGCTACTGAGCCCATTATTTTAATTATCTTTTTTTTTTCAATTTACAGTTTTCTATTTGCTTCTTCAAATTTAATTTTTTCTTTTCTGAACTCTTCCAATTTTTATTATTCAAGGATGTTTGCAATTGTCTACTGGAGGGCATTTATGATACTCATATTAAATCTTGGCAGATAATTCTGAAGTCTCTGTCAGGTATAGAGTTGACATCTATAGATAATCATTTTCCATTTAGTTTGAGATCTTCCTAGTTACTGTCATGATCAATTATTTCTTTGAACCTGAGTAATCAAAAGTTGTGAGATTCTCTGGATTCTACTTTAGATTGCTGCCCTGAGTACCTCTCTAGCAGGAAAAGAATGGAGTCTATCAGAAAAGTGCAAAAAGAGAAACAGTGTGCCTTCCCCTCCTGCCTGGTTCTGACACTCAAGGCAGTAGCTGAGACTAACAATCAAGGGTATATGGACTTTGCCTCAAATGTCCTTTCTATTAAAAAGCAGAGTTCCTTGCTCTGCTTCCTGACTTAGCCAAGACTAATACCACAGAGTAGAGATGTAGTTTCATACGTCTGTACAGGGCTGAAATTCTGAACTTCTCAAAGTCCCACTCTAAAACGGTTTTGCTAAGAATGTGGAAGTAAGGTGTCTTCAGTGTTTTTGATCTTAGCCATTCTGACAGGCGTAAGGTGGTATCTCAGAGTTGTTTTGATTTGCATTTCCCTGATGATTAGGGATGTTGAGCAATACCTTAAATGTCTTTCAGCCATTTGAGGCTCCTCTGTTGAGAATTCTCTGTTTAGTTCTATAGCCCATTTTTTAATTGGACTGTTGGGCATTTTGATGTCTAATTTCTTGAGTTCCTTATATATTCTGGATATCAGCCCTCTGTCAGATGTGGGGTTGGTGAAGATCTTTCACCATTCTTTAGGCTGTCGCTTTGCCTTGTTGACCGTATCCTTTGCTCTACAAAAGCTTCTCAGTTTCAAGAGGTCCCATTGATTGATTGTTTCTCTCAGTGTCTGTGCTACTGGTGTTATATTTAGGAAGTGATCACCTATGCCAATGCATTCAAGACTACTTCCTACTTTCTCTTCTAGCAGGTTCAGAGTAGCTGGATTTAGGTTGAGGTCCTTGATCCTGGAGAGGATGTGGAGCTAGGGGAATTCTCCTCCACTGCTGGTGGGAATGCAAACTTGTACAACCACTTTGGAAATCAATATGGCGCTTTCTTAGAAAATTGGGAATCCATCTCCCCCAAGATCCAGCTATACCACTCTTGGGCATATACCCAAGGAATGCTCAACCACATCACAAGAGCACTTGTTCAGCTATGTTCATATCAGCATTGTTTGTAATACCCAGAACATGGAAACAACCTAGATGCCCTTCAACTGAAGAATGGGTAAACAAAATGTGGTACATATACACAATGGAATACTACTCAGCAGAGAAAAACAATGACATCATGAGGTTTGCAGGCAAATGGATGGATGTAGAAAAAATCATCCTGAGTGAGGTAACCCAGACTCAGAAAGACAAACATGGTATGTACTCACTCATAGGAGGATACTAGATGTGGAACAAGGATGACTGGACTGCTACTCACATCACCAGGGAGGCTACCTGGAAAACAGGACCCCAAGAAAGACACAGGGATCACCCAATAATGGAGAAATGGAAGAGATCTACATGAACAGCCTGGACATGAGTGGGGGTAATAAAGGGCGAGGGTCGAGGGAAAGAGAGCTTGGTGGAGCGGGAGATCCCAGCTGGATCAAGAACAGAGAGGGAGAACAGGGCATAAGAGACCATGATAAATGAAGACCACATGAGAATAGGAAGAAGCAAAGTGCTAGAGAGGCCCACAGAAATCCACAAAGATACCCCCACAACAGATTGCTGGCAATGGTCGAGATACAGCTCGAACTGACCTACTCTGGTGATGGGATGGCCAAACACCCTAATTGTCATGCTAGAAACCCCATCCAACTACTGAGGTATCTGGATGCAGAGATCCATGGCTAGGCCCCAGGTGGATCTCTGGGAGTCCAATTAGTGAGAATGAGGAGGGTTTATATGAGCGAGAATTGTTGAGACCAAGGTTGGATAAAGCACAGGGACAAATAGCCAAATGAATGGATACACATGAACTATGAACCAATGGCTTAGGGTTCCCCACCTGGATCAGGCCCTCTGAATGGGTGAGACAGTTGATTGGCTTGATCTGTTTGGGAGGCATCCAGGCAGTGGGACTGGTTCCTGTGCTCATTGCATGAGTTGGCTGTTTGAAACCTGGGGCCTATGCAGGGTCACTTGGCTCAGCCTGGGAGGAGGGGACTGGACCTACCTGGACTGAGTCTACCAGGTTGATCTCAGTCCGCAGGGGAGGCTTTGCCCTGGAGGAGGTGGGAATGGGGGGTGGGCTGGGGGGAAGGTGAGGGGGGCGGGAGGGGGGAGAACAAGGGTATCCGTGGCTGATATGTAGAACTGAATTGTATTGCAAAATAAAAATACAAATTAAAAAAAAAAAGAATGTGGAAGTATACCGCACTAATTCCCTATGTGGGGAGAATTCCAGGCTCTCCATGTGGGTGTAAAACCCACATGCAGGAGTCTCATACACATCTGGCAGAGATTAGTGTTGTAGTCTTTGGTCACATTACCCATTGTGCATAGGCTAGGGCACCTCATTCTAGTCTAGCAAAGAACAAAGTTGAGAATCCTAGATCAGTCCTTGTTGTATGACAACTTGTGGGGCCATAGATTTCCTGTACTATTGAGCTAAAATACAATAATAGCTGCCTAATCATTTTGTTTCTTATCACTGTACCCAGTCCTTGCTAGGTGTGAAAACCTTTTGTCACAGTCTTTTGATTTATACTAGTGGTATTTCCAGACCATTACCTTATTTAGTTACACATTTGGTTACAGAAATCAGAAGGAAAGGGAAAGGGACACAGTAATATTCCATTTTATTATCTTAGGATCTTTAGCTTCTCTGTCTCTCCCTCCCTGTTCTAGTCTCTCTGTTCCTGTGCATACTTTTAATATGATTCCACAGGAGAGACAGAGAAAAGTTCCTGTCCCTCATTCCAGGGCTTCTTATTACTTGATTTTTTAGAAAGCAGTCTGTGAATATGTAACATTTCTTTTTCTCAGAAACTTTAAAGCCTTATACTAAGAGGAACTGGTGGAGGCCTACGAGGAACAAGCTACATAATAGCTCTGGTTATCAGTATTCAAAGCTGATAACCCAAAAGACTGTAGGAATGCTTTGAACTTTGAATTGTTCATCTGTGCTATTGTTCTGGGACACAACATAAAGTTTGACTTGAAGAAGAAATAGTGATAACTTTCAATATTTCAAAATTCTCTCAAATATCAAGTTTTCTCAACTTGTGTTTTGTAAGGAAATCAAGTCATGTAGTGTGGGTGGAAGTTTCTGTCCCTCCTGCCAGTTCCTAAAGAACCAACTAGAGACTAAATTATAAATTATTAATTATAAATGCTCACTCAGTAGCTCAGGCTTGTTACTAGCTAACTCTTACATTTTAGAATAATCCATAATCTTTATCTACCCTCTGCCACACGGGTCAAGGCTTGTTACCTCATTTTTTACATGTCCCGCTTCCTCTATGTCTGCTGTCATCTCCTCTGACTTCACCCTTTTTCCACCCAGCATTATCAGTTTGCCTGTCCCACCTATACTTCCTGAGTGACTGCTGTTCAATCAGTTTTTCATTAACCAGTGAGAGTAATATATTTTCACAGTGTACAGAAGGGTTATTCCACAGCAATATAGAGTAAGTTTTCCTCAATGATTTTGTCTCTTTAGATATCTGCTCATGTAGATGCACAGGAAAGTGTAGTCATTTATTCACTATCATGAGTATTGTAGATTGGTCAGGCTTAATCCTATTGTGGAGCTGAAGTGTATAAAGCTGTGGCTGTCATATATTCCTAAAATTTTTCTTAATGTATACTCCAGAGAACCAAAAGCTTAATACAGGAGACAGTAGTATTTGAAATAATTGAGTAAAATTATGCCAAGCAAGAAATCCACTTTTGTTCTAAAAACTAAAATTGATAGAGCATTTGAGCATTTAGACAAAGTATATTCTCTGAATAGTAAACAAAAACTGACTATGTTAACTATTCTAAATTACATATTAAAAATGTAAAAAATGCAATGACTTTGTTATACTTTTTTTGTAAAAAACATGATTGACCAATATGTGTGGAATATAATAGTAAGAGTTGTCACCTTAAAAATTTGGAATCCTTAATCATGTAGGCCGAAGTATGGCTGCATTTCTCTGAACTTATAGATAGAATAATTGCTATTTCCCATCTTTTTTCCAAACCTCTATTCATTTTGTGTCCATCTCACTCAACCAGGAGGCCAGAGGACATTCTTGTTGTGCTACAGTACAGGGCCTGGGAGCCCCAGCTATTCTAACACAGGCCAGTGGACACACCTCTCTTCAGTTCCACTTCCAACCTCCTTCTGTGGAATGTGACCAGACAGTGAAGGCAAATGGTAAAGGCTGAAATTAAAGGAAAGTAAGACTTTCTAAGCAAACGAAAGACAAGCTTTTTCTCAACATTTATAAAACAATATTATAAAACAAACATCAATGACAGTAACAACAAAACAACTCCCCCACTACAACCAAAACTGTAAGTATCAACACTGAAACGGAACGAAGGAAAACAATTCAGTGCAGTGGAAACATTTGCTTGGACTTGAGGGCTGGAACACAGGCGTCACTCAGAGAGAGCTACTGAGCCCCTTATAAAGCTGTGGGCATACTCGGTATGCCTTTCAATTCTCACCATATCCTAACATTTTCTACAGATTAGAAGTGGTGGACTCTGATTTCCAAGTTAGTTAAGAGCTGCACCCAGGAGTCTAGCATAAAAAAAGTCTAACTTGATATGCAAGCAAAAAAAGGGGGGAGTATCTTTAAGTCCTCAAAAGCTACTTTCTCTCAGAAGACATAAGGCAGAATCCCATTCTTTTGAGAAAATATATATATATATATATATATATATATATATATATATATATATATATATATATATATATAAATTAGATAAAGGCTACAGAAAGCCACAAAGTCAGTGAAATTTGTTCAGATAAAGTGAATAATAATCCCCTTCACTAGAATTAAATGATGTTATTTATGTACAAAGTTTGGATTATAAACTGCCTCGTGGTGCAATTTTTTTTTAACTTATGCTGGAAAATGACCTCACAGACACACTCCTCCAACAGACACATGGCAAGAGCAATTTTTTGAGTGTGTCCTCAAAACAAAGAGACCTTGTGAACCATGATGTACCACAACGTGGGAGAAGTAGCAGAATAGGGACCACGATTATCCAGAGGCAGAGACAGGCCTCTGTGATTTGATGCCTGCTTCTGCTCAATTCAGAGTGTGTTTACTGCTTGCTCTTAAGCACTTCGAAACTGAGCTGAATGAAATGGGTTGTGGCAACATGTAAAGGTTTCACCAACGATGGAAAGATTGATGAGAATCAGTTCAAATTGCCTTCTTAAAGCCTACCAAGATCCATAATTATTTTGCTTAGAGCCAAGCATCTCCAGCTACCTAGCTTCTAGAGAGACTTAATATCCTTTGGATTCATATTCTCTGAGTGGGCAACAAATTCTCATTTTATTTTAAATACAACTTTTAATCATTTTTTAAATTTTGTTTGTCTTCTAATCTTCTAGATAGCTATACAAAGTAAACTTCGCATTGATCTGACTCCTATAATTTTCTAGCATGTGTAAATTCACAAATAATTATTTCCTTTGCTTATATGTTACTTTACTCTTCTCTAGCTAACCCTCAAGTGAAACTGAAAACACAAAATTAGATTTAGTGTTCTAATTCTATCATTGATGAAATACTTCCAATGTTTTAAGAGTTCCCCATATGAAAAGAAACTCTATTTGCAACGAGAAAAGGTTATCACTGTGCATAATTGCACTTGGAATTTAAATAATACTTTATAAGACATCATTGAATATATAAATCCTAGCACCATAAGCAAAATCAAAACCAAAAGATGAATTATGCATCCATATGAAAATGAGCTAGACCTCTTACAAAAGGAGGTAGGAGTGGAGGGTGTAAATGGGGGGTTTAATTATTGGGTTAAGAATTTTTGTTATTCTACTAATATGCTATTATTTAGACTTCAACGTGAGTCTAATGATATAATTATTATATTCAGTTAATCATCAAGATTTATGAAGAGAGAACATCTTGCTAATAATACTGGTAAAATTAAAGATGTATCAATAAAAGGAAAACAAGCATGCATTTGGCAGGCATACAAATAAATCTCAAAGGCATATGGGGATGCTACATTCAGAATGAGAAATTTCCCTGCTTGAAGTACATAATTAGTTGTGCTGTGTTTAGTCTGGAAAAAGAAGTAAATAAATAGGTAACTGAACAGAAATGTAGCAAAAGCAAACAAAAAACAAAAAACAAACAACAACCAAAAAAATCAGAAATGAGATTTCCTTGATATTTGGGATCTTTTGCACCAACAGATTAAAAAGATGTAATTTACACTCCAATTTGAAATTTATTCTCATCATAAAAATAGGGCCGGGCGGTGGTGGCGCACGCCTTTAATCCCAGCACTCGGGAGGCAGAGCCAGGCGGATCTCTGTGAGTTCGAGGCCAGCCTGGGCTACCAAGAGAGTTCCAGGAGAGGCGCAAAGCTACACAGAGAAACCCTGTCTCGAAAAACCAAAAAAAAAAAAAAAAAAAAAAAAAAAAAAATAGGAAAAAGCCAGTAGGTATATACCTTTTCCATTATACTATGGAATATTTAAATCTCTGACAAAAGGTCCCCTTGATATCAGAGCAAGAGCAAACTAAACCTTTCAAAAGATAGAAGCTTTCAACCAAATTGTAGCATGCCAGAAATGAAGTCCTGACTGTGTGTATTTTAAAATTATTGCTCAAAAGAATTTTGAAAGCAATACTTAGTTAAGAATGTGGCAAATTATTAAGGTGGCATGGAATGTTTATGAAAGGTCAGTTGCTAAGCATAGCCAAATGAAAACTGGATAAGAGTTTAAAAGTTGGGAAACACTGTAGTATATTTATGTCAGAGGTGGTCCTACACCCCAAACCAAATTGTCTTTTATATTTTCTGATTGCAAAAAATTTCCAAAATCACAAGTTGTATTCATACCTCAAACCAAGACGCATTACTGCTGCATTGCTGTTTAATTTGAATGTCTTTCTAAATTGAAATGAGATTTAATGTAATTATCACTAGTTCTAATTTAAGGAAATGTAGATGTTTATCTTAACAGTTTATTATATTTCCACTTTGATCTTGGTACATAATTTAATGAGTGATGTTTAAAAACATGAATTTTTTATCTTTATTCTACTTATTTGTTTTACTTTTCACAGTAACCTTATAAAACAGCCATTCATATTATTTTGTTTATGACTGGCTAACTCATTCAGCAGTAGCTCATTTTCGGTCAAAGATGTAAAGCTTTTCTCAGGATAGAAGCAAAATCGAAACCCTGATTTCTTGACGTCCTAACATGTGAGTTTAGCCTGTTCAAGATGCACAGCAGGCTTCTGACAGCAGTGATTCAGGTTTGCTGTGTCTTTGTTTTCTCTCTTCCATTGGTTTGACTAACTTTCATGCTCACAGCTAGGATGTAAATATTTTCATAATTCTTCGTGATCAGATCCTTACCAAATTTGCTTGTACCTGCTGCAATGGACAGCCTTGAGACAGATCTGGCCCAACTCTCTCATCAAGTTCATTTCACTACTTTGTAATAGCTTTTCTTCTGTGTCCAATTCCTTTCATATTACTGTCTTTAGGGAACGGTATTCTCCTGGCTTCTTCACCTCCTGATAATCTAAATCAGATTATAGGCTGATGATTTAAAAATCCATTCATTTCGTCAGAATGTTGAAACAAAACTTAGCCTATGTAATTTTGTCTGTTCTCCATAGCTAAACAGTGAACATGCCTTACAAGTTTTAGTTTCTGAATATTTTTCTAATGCATGCAATGTTTTAAAGTCTTATTGCCACTATCTTGAATTGTGATAGCCTTATTTTTAACTATAATAACATTATTGCCACCCACTTGTCTGTTTTCCATTTATTTTCTCCTTAATCTAATGAACTTGAAACCTACTCATGTGATGAACACCCCGTCCACATTCCCAAAACTCTTTCCATTCCTTGCAGTTTATTGACCTGATCAGAACCTATGAACTGCTCTTTGATATGATTCCAAAGACCACCCTATGCATCCTATTTTATTTCAGGTTTTTATTCTAAAGATTCCTTATGCCAGCTCTTTAGTCAACTCCTTGGGACAGCTTTTGTCCAAAATATCCTTTATATATTTTTCCTGCTTTTTTCTTTTCTTTTTGTCTCTCTCTCTCTTTTTTTTTTCAGTTTTAAAACTCCATTGACTCACTTACTTTCCCATGAAGCCATGTCTGGATACCCAAGCTGATGTAAAATAACATTTTGGCTCATGTCTGTATCAGCATGTGATGCTTTATGGCAAAATATTTGCTGGTGCAGCAGCTATCTACCTCAGTGTACCACAGAAGCAGGAGAAATCCTTAATGCCTGATGTGCTGTTCAAGTTACAGGAAGTTTTCATGAATTCTGAGTAAAATGATTTCTCCTGTAATTGGTATGTGTTATCATTAGTGTCGTTCATTTATCTAGTTTCCCGGGCTCTGTTCTGAATTGAATGTAGTTTTGTCTGTTTGCCTTTCTTCTCTTTGGAAGATGGAAAGAAAGCGTGGTGACTAAAGGCTGTGCCATCATCAACTCTGAATAATAGGTGAAGAAGGCTTTGGAGGAGGCGGTTTTGCATTGTGTTCAATTATTATGTACAATTTTCTATCTTTGTCATCCACATCAACAGGAAATGTATAAAGACCATAATTATGCCTGGTTCTCTGATGTGAGGCAAGGAAAAGCAGATGTGATAATCTCTTGAATTTAGTTAAAGGACATGGGTGGCAGTGATAGTCTCTGTTACATTATCTGAGCTCACAGTGAATCTAAGAACAGTTTTGCCAGAAAGGGCCTTTGTATTGCCCCTGTATACACAAGCCACCACCTACAGGCACTGTTGTTACTATTTCCTTTTACTTGTTTTACCTATTACTTTTAAAATATATTATACTGTGTCATCTATATTATCTGTGTCCTATGTGAATTCTTCTGAAGTTTGACTTGATGTTAATGCACATAATAGTAACAATTTTATCTACATACCCATTTTTTGAGATTTCTAAAAATAGGTAATGCATTTATATCATTTCCACCCTTCCTTCTTCTCACTTCAACTCCTCTCATGTTTGTCCTACTCTCTCTCTCCAGTTTATGACCTCCTCTTCTTTAATTATTGTTGCTACATATACACATTTATATATATAAATGTTTACTTACATTTAATTTTCATTCACAAATACATATATGTATACATCTTATACATACATATATATATATATATATATATATATATATATATATATAAAATTTATATAGATCTGACCAGTTGGGATTGGATAGCCAATTGACAATCGGGGGCTTATCTCTGAAGAAAACTGATTCTTCCTCTCTTAGAAAATTTTCTCTAGCTTTTCATCTAAGTATGAAATCATATGAGATTTTTTTCCATTCCATGTTGGCATGTTGATTGATGTGGTCATGATGAAGGACTTGTTTAGGTAACCACTTTGCTGAGATTTTTTTTTTTATGTGAAGCTTTCTCGTATCTGTCATTCTCATCATATCTAAAAACAAGCCATGGAATGGTGCTACTGCAGTGGGCAGGTCCTCCCGTCTCACTCACAGGCAATTGAGATAATCCCCATAGGTTTGCCTGCAAACCCATCGCTAAGGTGATTCGAGAGTTTTGTCAAGTTGACAGTTTACAATGACCACTGAAATGATATAGTCATCTTAGAACATTTTTGGTAGTTTGTATTTTGAACCAAAATGGATACATTTTATTTGGCTTAGCATTTTATTCCTATGTATTTACCCTAGAGAAACAAAAAAAATATATGGCCACAAATAAAACTGCACAAAAATTTAAAATATTTTTATTCAGAATATCCCAAGATAGAATAAATTAAGATATCTAGTAAATTGATGTGTTGTCCACATGTTGTGAAACATTAGACCTAAATTAGGCCTTCTAACACACAAGAGTATGAATATATTTTTACAACAATATCCTGAATGGTTAAAGTCAGACACAGATGAAGATATAAATTCTGGCATAAGTAAAATGTATCTAAAAACCTCTGGCATCAAAAAAATCGTCATTGAAAGAATGTAGATCACGCTTGAATGTTAATGTCCAGTCACAAAAAATAGGAACAAACTTAGGGAAATGTATTGGAATTATTTTGGGAACTGATGGGAAGAGAGTTGCTGGTTTATCTGCTTCTATGTTTGTCAGAGTTCATCCTGCTGCATACTTAAAATAAAGGTAATATACTTTATGTAAATATTACCAGGTGTTGATCTGGTATAATCTAAGGTTTTGTATATGCTAAAGTAGCCCTTCACCACAGAGCTAATTTCCAATGCTGCCAAAACTGTATAGTGAAAAACAATTGTATAAAGCTTCGATATTATGACTCCTCAGAATGATTCTGGAGATGGTGGACAGTGTTGTTTCAGGGATAAACTCCTTCTGGGCACTTTATCAAAGTACATCTGAAATATGACTTTAAAGATGTTTAATTCTAAGGAGAAATAGAGCCAAACTCGATTATGAAACAATAATGAATACTTCACTTTTTTCTACATGAATCTCCTTCCCCACTTTGCTTAAAATGGGAGACACAGAGTAGATGTAAATTAGCATTAGTAACAAAGTTAACAATAAATCCACATTTGTCTGACTCCATCCCTATGAATCCTACAGGTTAAGGTGACATTTTTGATATCCCAGTTTTAGAAATATTGATTTTCCCCATACTCTTCTTCAAATAATTGTGGTTTTTTCTATTTGCTCAGAATTTATAAATTATCCTAAATTTCTACATTAAATCTCAGTAAATTTCATCAAAGAGATAATAGCCAGGATAAATGAGTGGAGAGTACATATTAAAAGATTTTTCTGAAGATACAGCTTCATCACTTTTGGTGGAGAATGTAACTTGACCTCTCCTAATCAAGGCCACCAAGAGTAGTTCTGCTGTTGAGCAGATCAGAATGACTCCAATTAACATGCCAAAGTCTTCGCCAAATCATGTTGATTGAGGCTCCCAGGGAAGAGTCCTTTCATGTGATAGCCACTGTTTAAAAAAATTATTTGTATTCCTAACTCAAATATTTTCATTTTATATCTGTGCTTTTGCAAATCCTTTTGGGGGGAAATGAAAAGAATAAAATCAAAGATAACTATAAATCCCATAGGAATGCTTAATAAATGTCAAATTAGAAAAAGCAGAATTAGAAAGGTTTAACTGCAGTCAGAAATGAAAAGAAATAAAAGAGATAGTTTCTTTTCCCTTGAATCAGACAGTTATTAAAATGTCTAAATTCTAGAGAGATGCCAAAGGCAGGTATGAAAGTTGGTCCCTTGGAGTTGAAAGAGAATTCATGTGCATGACAAGTTCCAAGGATTTCTCTTGCAAAAGAAAATATTTGCAGTAGGGGACAGAGGAAAGCCTCTTTTATATTAATTTCTTGAGCAGCTGGTAGCCACAGCCATCCCCTGTGCTGTTCCCTGTCACTTTCAGAGGCCTTTGAGTCAAGCCCAAGCTGCCTGCCTGTCCCAACAGTGGTGCTTTTTCATCAAAAAATCATGCCACAGCCTCCCAGTTCTGTGCAGGAATTGAAAAGCCTTTGAAATCGGGGCAGCCTCAGTGCACAGCCCGTAATAAGCATTAGAGGAAAACACGCAGCTCATTTGTTTAAAAGTTCATTCGCGGCAGTGTGATTTAGACTGATGTGAGGTGGGCTTTGCTCAGCACTGCTCAGCTCCATGGCAAAGCAGAGCTAGGTCACTTTTCAAAGACTTCCTCTGTCCCTGCCCATTGCTCGGCTACTGCAACAATGGGGCTTTGAAAAGAAGAAAAAAAATAAAGGGAAAGAAAGGGAGAAGTGAAGAGCAAAAAAGAAAGGAAAAAAGGGGGGAAAAGAAAGAAGACACCAGCATGAGAGGCTGAGAGCTGAGTCCAAACTCAAACAGCTCTGCTACTGTCCAGGACAGAGGGGGCGTCTGAAGGTGGGATGGGGTCTGGGTTCAGAACAGCCCAAAGAATTAATTTAAAAGAATTTCTCCACCCATTACCTGTAAAAGCAGCTGCAGCAGCTTTGGTAAGATACTTCCCAGATCACAGGGCACTTGGCCATGCAGATTGTGCCTTGCTCTTAGAGAATTCTATTTCAGGAAAATAAATGTGAAAAATGGCAGACTAAAACTGTTTTTTAAAAAAAGCCACCCACATTGTTCATTGAATAGGGGATCTGGACAATCAACACATATTACAAATGACAGTTTATTTCCTCCAGAAGCAATGCTTCATGGAAGGAGATATGTTTATTAGATATGATGCATGCAGAGTACCAGTTATTTTGAGATCTGAAGTACCCAAGCCAATCAAGATACGTTTTCCCTAGCTTATGCAGTCACATTGACAGTGTTGAGGTATGATGCTAATTCCACAAGCAAATGGATCTATTGCTATAATCCTGCCGAGGTCTTAGAAATTGCTTTTATATTTAAAACCTTATTTTGAGAGCTGTCAGGCTACAGATAATACAAATCCAGTTAAAGTGTGACAGAGATTCTTGAAGTAAATCTGAACAGATATGGATGATAAAATATAATGCCCAAGTCATAGGTGGAAGGTATTTAACAATGGACTCCTAGGTCATGCTTGTAAACTACACCTAATGTATGCATACAATCAGAACAACCGGGCACTTTGACTGCTGGAGAACTAAAATAAAGCTTCATAGAAACAAGAAGAGTAATTAGGGCATGGACATGGGAAGAATAATTGAATTAGAAGTTGAATTGCTTGCTGTATGTCCATAATTAAGAAGTTCTGTGATTACATGATCTGGTCCCACTGCCTGGATGCCTCCCAAACAGATCAAGCTAATCAACTGTCTCAGGGCCTGATCTAGTTCGGGGCTCCTCAGCTATTGGTTCATAGTTCATGTGTTTCCATTTGTTTGGCTATTTGTCCCTGTGCTTTATCCAACCTTGGTCTCAACAATTCTCGCTCATATAAACCCTCCTCTTTCTCGCCAATTGGACTCCTGGAGCTCCACTTGGGGCATGGCCATGGATCTCTGCATCTGGTTCCCTCAGTCATTGGATGGGGTTTCTAGCACAACAATTAGGGTGTTTGGCCATCCTATCACCAGAGTAGGTCAGTTCGGGCTGTCTCTCACCATTGCCAGTAGTCTATTGTGGGAGTATCTTTGTGGATTTCTGTGGGCCTCCCTAGCACTTTGCTTCTTCCTATTCTCATGTGGTCTTCATTTACCATGGTCTCCTATTTCTTGTTCTCCCTCTCTGTTCTTGATCCAGCTGGGATCTCCTGATCCCCTAAGCTCTCTTTCCCTCGACCCTTGCCCTTCATTACCCCCACTTACGTCCATGTTGTTCATGTAGATCTCATCCATTTCTCTGTCATTGGGTGATCCCTGTGTCTTTCTTGGGGTCCTGTTTTCTAGATAGCCTCCCTGGAGTTGTGAGTAGCAGTCTAGTCATCTTTGTTTTACATCTAGTATCCTCCTATGAGTGAGTACATACCATGTTTGCTTTCTGAGTCTGGGTTACCTCACTCAGGATGATTTTTTCTACATCCATCCATTTGCCTGCAAACCTCATGATGTCATTGTTTTTCTCTGCTGAGTAGTATTCCATTGTGTATATGTACCACATTTTATTTATCCATTCTTCAGTTGAAGGGCATCTAGGTTGTTTCCAGATTCTGGCTATTACAAACAATGCTGATATAAACATAGCTGAGCAAGTGCCCTTGTGGTATGATTGAGCATTCCTTGGGTATATGCCCAAGAGTGGTATAGCTGGAACCTGGGGGAGATTGATTCCCAATTTTCTAAGAAAGTACCATATTGATTTCCAAAGTGGTTGTACAAGCTTGCATTCCCACCAGCAGTGGAGGAGAGTTCCCCTATCTCCACATCCTCTCCAGCATAAGGTGTCTTCAGTGTTTTTGATCTTAGCCATTCTGACAGGCGTAAGGTGGTACTCAGTGCATGAGTTGGCTGTTTGAAACCTGGGGCTTATACAGGTACACTTGGCTCAGCCTGGGAGGAGGGGAATGGACCTGCCTGGACTGAATCTACCAGGTTGAACTCAATCCTCAGGGAAGTCTTTGTCCTGGAGGAGATGGGAATGGGGGGGTGGACTGGGGGGAAGGAGGGGGGATGGGAGGCGGGAGAACAAGGGAATCCGTAGCTGATATGTAAAATTAAGTTAAATTATAAAATAAAATTTAAAAAAATGAAAAAAAAAGAAGTTTTGTAATGAGTTCAATGGGACTAAATCCAGTGAAACTTTGGCTGTTCACCAAAGTGCTTTATGAATAGATAGAATTTGAACATGTATTAAAGATTGAAAGATATGCTCTGAATCAGCCATATGGGTTGAGAGGCTCTGCTCTTAGGGGGTAACTGTGAAGAGGTTTGGAGTTGAATGAGCACCTAAATACCTGTCTTCATCACCTAGCTAAATAACCCAGAGTAATAAGTAGCTTCAGGTGGGGTGGATTATTCTGAAAATTGACTGGAATAACATCCAGAATCTAGGATATTTATGATGATGCATCCTTGGGGCTAACACTTGTAATAGAGAGGGGACAGAGGTGAGAGGGATAGAAGGAGAAGTTTCAATGTCTGTCTGAATAAGGCCAAGCTGAGCGTCCACTGTGCTCTTCATTTATATCCAGGGAAGAAGGTTACCTTGGGTGAGGATCTTCCACTTGAGAAAGTCTTTGAGGGGCTCAAAGAAGAAGATTGTCTGCTGCTATAACTCTCAGAAGAAAGATAATGTGGACAGTGCAATGCCCACCAAAGTAACACATGCACATAGACGTGCACACACACAAACACAAACCATCTGTAAAATAAGGTAACAAATTCACAGCACAGATGCTTGTCCTGTTGGAGAAATGATTCCGTTTATTACAGATTTAAAAAGGGCACCATCATTTAAGTGAAGAATAGAAAATGGTTTTATAATTAATTACATAAAATAATGGTTCCAGGCTTACTAATAGTTAGTGGAAACAGAGGCCATGAATTTAAAGGAAAGCAGGAGGAATAGATGAGAGGGTTTGAAGGGAGGGAAAAAGAGGGGAATGTAATTAAATTATAATCTCAAAAAGAAAAAAGTATTAAAATATGTTAAATATAGACTGGATGTAAGTATAAGCTAGTCATTAATTTGGATTGTTTATAAACATGATAAATGAAATAAACTGTAAATTAATAAAATCTCAGGACATTTATAAGGACTGTTTACCTTATTATTACTAGAAGTATAGCTAAGTTTCAGCTCCTGGAAGTTTGAATATTCTTAAACCTTTTTCACACTTGACCTCTTTTAGCTGGAGAAATGTTTATATGACCCTAGGTATATATGTGTGTGTGTGTGTGTGTGTGTGTGTGTGTGTGTGTGTGTGTGGTAAAATTAAACATTTCCAACTAATAAATCATAAAAACATTTATGTCAAAAACAACTCTTTGGTACATAAAATTTAAACTCTTATTAAATATGAAATCAGGTGTTGAGGACATGGCTCGGTTGTTAGAATGCTGCTCTAGGATATACCAAGCCATAGATTCTGTTCCTAGCAATGTGTAGAACCTGATATGGTGGTACATGCTTGTTATCCCAGCACTGAGGCAGTAGGAGAGGAATGACCAGAAGTCCTGTCATCCGTGGGCTAGCTACATGGCAAATTTGAGGGCAGCTTGGAATACAGGAAACAATGCTACCTCCCAAAGAAGAAAATCAATGAAAAAAAGTGGCAAGCTAAATTGGGTGGGCACATTTGAAAAAAAAAAAAAATACTATACTTAATGACTTAAATAGAGGATGAATATTTGATCCAGCAGGACAAAAAGTGTATATTCTATGTTGTTTGCACATCAGATTTATAGTTCTCTTCCATAGCTGTCATTTCTAAGAACACAGGTTCACATAAATACACAGTACAAAACAGCAACAGTAGGGTATGGCCACTTCTGAAATAGCTGAAAATTCTGTTGTAATCCCAAACCAATACTAAGAGAACTTTTTAAACCTGAAACTCAAGTCAGCAACTCTAACAACAATTTTAAAAACCAAACATTCTAATGGAATACAACCCAAAGACATATTAATTTGATGCTTATAGTTTGAGGAACGACAGTAGGAAAATATTAAGACTCTGTTTTCTGTGATTAAACCAAGATGTTCTTATAAGACCAGAAAACTTCATAAGTGCAGTCAAAACACTTCAGTTCATAATATGGAATTGTCTTGAACATTAGCCACGGTATTTCAGACATCATTAATTTTATCAGAATTGTATTGTGTGGATGGCAGCATGTACAAAGCAAAGCCTCCGTGCTGTGTGTTTGGAAGCAAGGCTTCGATGAATTCATGGAATGAAACACAGGCAAGCACTACAAAAAACTTTTTGGATTCACTACTCATTTGATTTCCAATTAGTTTGCAATTGTTGTGCCGTGCAGAACTATAATCCCTTAGCTTTTATTGAATTGAATGTATACTACTGATGTTTTCAGATGTGTTCTAGTGTTTTGGTGTACCAAGTGATAATATGTTTTTTTTTAATTCATGGCTTAGCAATATGGGAATTTTTTGTTTGTTTCTTTGTACTCCAAAGAGCACACTAATTTAACAAATTAGAATTGTGACTGACCTCATCATTTTTACTATATTACTATTTTAGCATTTAGTGCATGTATACAATATATTTTGATCAAATCCACCCTCAATTCCCTTCCCTACAATTCTTCCTCTATCCACTACCACCACTTTTCCCTCCCAAATTCAGGTACTCTTTTTCTGTCCTTTTAACCCACCAAGTCTACTTAATGCTGTTAGTATGAACATGAGTAAAGGACAACCTAGTGTAGCATTAGCATCCTGCCAGCTCGATCCCTGAAGAAAAATGATGCACCTTCCCAGGACAACCATCGTGTGCAAATAGTTCCTCAGCTAGGCGTGAGACTTCACAAGTCCCTTCCTGACCATGCCCGTAATTTTGTTGGCTTATTATTTTGTATGTTCTACAAATGCAGTCAAAGCAAAGACTGTTTCCTTGCATACATTCACTTTGACCCTTTCAATTTTTCTCCACTTTCTTCTGCAATAATTCCTGTACATTGGGAAAAAGGGGTGCGATGTAGATGTGCCATTTAGAACTGGTCACTCTACATTCTCTTATTCTCTGCATTTTGACCATTTGTTGCTCTCTGTATTAATAGCCATCTATGGGGATAGATTTCCTCTGATAAAGGCTAAGAGATGCATTTTATGAGTATAAAAGTAAGGGCTTAGTGGACAGTTTTATAATAAGACCGTTCAGCAGAGTAGTAGTATTAAGTTCTCCTCTAGGTCTTATGAGGTTTCCCTGCATGGAGGCCCACAGAAGCCATTGCATGAAGCTGTGAGATTAAAAACCCGAATTTCATTGGAAACACTAGGATATTGGAGATTCCAGAGTCCTGAGATTCTTACAAAGGAGAGCTGCTAACAGGGAATGGAAAGAACATAAGAGAGGGAACTGTGTTACAGTCAACAAAGCTGAAAGGAGCTGGAAATCTGAAGAGCATTTTGACATCAGACATGGAGATCCAGAATTTGTAGTTTGCTCTGCTAGTTTTCAGTCTTGCTTTGGTACAGTATTTGCTCACTATGCTATATTTCTTTCCTTTTGGAAGGTTAATGTATATTCTGTGCCATTGTATATTGGAAGTATGAGATCTGCTTTTTGATTTTTCAGGGGATTACAGTTACAAAATTGCCTTGAGTCACAGAAGCAACTTCAAACTTTGGACTTTTAAGCAATATTGAGATTGTGACTTTTAAAGTTGGACTGAATGCATTTCTGCACTATAATATGACTACAAGTTTATGGGTGCCAGGGAATGGAATGTGGTGGTTTGAATAAGAATGGCCTCCATAGACTTGAATGCTCAAATGTTTGGATGCTTAGTCATCAGGGAGTGGCACTACTTGAGAGGGATTAGGAGGTGTGGCCTTGTTGGAGTTGGTATGGCCCTATTGGAGAAGTGTGTCAATGGGAGTAGGCTTTGAGGTTTCAAAATCCGAAGCCAGGTCCAGTGGCTCTCTTTTCCCCTGCCTGTGGGTCCAGGTATAGAACTCTCAGGTACTTCTCCAGCATAAGCCAGGTCCAGTGGCTCTCTTTTCCCCTGCCTGTGGGTCCAGGTATAGAACTCTCAGGTACTTCTCCAGCATAATGTCTGTTTGCATGCTGCCGTCTTCCCCACCATGATGACAACAGACTAAACTTCTGAAACTGTAAGCCAGCATCAACTAAATGCTTTCTTTTATAGGAGTGGCTGTTCATGGTGTCTCACAACACCAATAGAACACTAAGGCAAATGCTACAAAGATATCATTCACAATTGAAGAAACAGGTAACACTTTTTATTTTAAATTAAATAATTTAAAAGCTACAGTGTTTAGAATATTGCCATGTCATAATAGTATATCGATTTTTATCATTGGAAATGTATTTTTTGGTTTAATGTTTTTTTTGGTTTAATGTAAAAAATAAAAGACATCAAACTAGTGGGTGGCGAGTTGTCTCAGTTACCTTTTAGGAATGAAGACTAGACTTTGATTCCTGTCACTTAGTAAAAGTTGGTCATGGTTGTTGTGCCTGTAATTCTGGTTCTGGTGAGGTAGAGAAAGAATGATTCTTGGATTTGTTGGACAGGTTCCGTGAGAAGAGTGCACTGGAAAAATAAGGTGGAGGACCTGGGGAAAAACTCAGCACAGGGTTAAGAATGTTTGCTTCTTTTCAAAAGGATGAGAATTCAGGTTCCAACAGCCACCTTGGAAACAAACAGATTAAAAATCAAGAATAGGCTAGATTTCTTCATATTTACCATCATTCCAATGCATAAAATCATTTTTAATGGTCATCTTTATTTCTCAAAGACTGGTTATCAATTTTCATTAAAATAAGGTTTCAATTTAAGCTAGGTAATTATTATTCTAAAATTATTTACTTTCCGTTTATGTAATAACAGAGGTTTAATGTAGAGAATTTTTCATATTTCATTATATATGCAAAAAGTAGATTCTGACATGAGCTCCAAGACCCTCAAATGATCATCCCAAGACTGGCCCACAATAAATTGTTGATCATCTCCAATGCTTCCAGTCAACTTTGGGGAATCTTTGCTTTTTTATCTTTTTAAACCATATTGGTTGTATGAAACCTAGTGTACACCTTTTCTCTTTGGAGAATATCTCCTTCCAGTGAACAAAATATTTGACATGAGTTGAAACAGGAAATGTAGATTTCTAGAAACAGTAGCAAAGCTTATATTTTTGCAACTTTCCATATGATTAAATATGTTCATATTAATATAGATTTATCTAAATATATTACTATATTAGTATAATATAATTATATTATATTAATCTAGATGGAAGTCTGATGATCTAAAACTTTAGTAAAATCTTTGAAAATATTTTTTGAAAAGTGTTTTTTTAACCAGAGATTATTTTTATTATTAAGAAATTTTCTATTCATTTTACATACCAACCACAGATGCCCCTTTCCTCCCTCCTCCCACCACTCAGCTTCCTCCATCCCCCAATCCACTGCCCATTCCCACCTCCTGCAAGGCAAGGCCTCCCATAGGGAGTTAGCAGAGCCTGGTATATTCAACTGAGGCAGGTCCAAGCCCCTCCCTCTGCACTAAGGCTGTGTAAGGTGTCCCACCATAGGCACTGGGCTCTAAAAAGCTCGCTCATGCAGCAAGGATGGTCCTGATCCCACTGCCAGGGGTCCCTTCAGCAGGTCAAGCTAAATAACTGTCTTGTCTATGTAGAGGGCTTAGTCAAGTCCCATGGAGGCTCCACAGCTATTGGTCCACAGTTCATGAGTTCCCACTAGTTTGGTTTGGTTGTCTCTGTAGAAAAATGTTCTTATCAACTACAATTGACTTCTAAATTGTGCAGGTTCAAGAAATATTTGACCTTAATCACTCATTTAATACAGTATTGCTTGTTTATTTTGCTGACTTGTCCATATGGTCTAGAGTGATAAAATATTCTGATAGGTCCAATTCCTATAGAGTTTTACACGCTTCATTATTGCAAGATATCTAGTCATTACATAATAGTCTCACATTCTTAAATTTGTTACCAGAACATTTTCAAATCCTACAATAATAGCAGAAATTGCAATCCTTAATAGTTGTGGAGACATTCTGGTACAAGAAAAGGCTAGCCATCTGAAAACAGATTTTCACTTGCATACCCTGCACAGTGTTTTCAAAGATCTGCCCCTATATTATTGGGATACTCTCTTGGGCATTTTCATGGTATCAGATTTAGTTCTGTGGAAAATCTTGAAGCTGTACTGTGATACCCACTGCATAAATCCCACATTACAGCTCTTTAAGGAGATCTAGCCTCACCAACCCTTGTTAATGAAATTTACCCAGAAAAAAAATAAATTGTTTCTTAAATTGTAATGCTTTGGGATAAAGAGGACTTGAAAATCTGAAATATTAGATTTTCTTCTGAATACCATCCCTAAATATTGGCAATAAAGCTCCATAGTCCATCATGTAATTGAAAAATCTTCCTGAAGATATCCCCTTTAGAACTCTAGAAAATTCCAGAAACACTATTAATGAAGAAATTAGCTCCCAAAATTAACTGATTTTGAATTTTAATGCCTTTTTGATTCTACACAATGCTTCTTGTTAAATCACAAATTGTATTTAACAACTGTTTTATACAATTCAATATCTTAGTAGCAATTAAGGCAGATTACAACCTAAATAGAATCAATTCAAGGTATTAAATGAGGAGCAAGCCTCTGCTTCAGAATGAGAAGATGAGGAAGTCCCTGGCTGCCTGACAAGGCAGCACATAATACTAAATATGCAAAGCTAGCTGGGAGGTTCTGCGTTTGAGATCTGTGGGCAGCAGCAATTCAAGGATATTTAGCACTAATGAAGAGCATCAGAACTGTTCAAGTTAATTAGCATTTATCCTTCCTCCTTCACTGAGTCCTTCCATCATGCTTCACTCAACATTAAGTCTAAGCATGTACAATTAGGAATAAAAGTGGGGCCTGAATTACCTATCCTTCGGAAAAATTGGCAGCTGAACACCAGCTTTCCACATTCATTTGTCTGCATCATCAACACAGAGCCCCATTTTTTGGTTGTTGTTGCTTAAAAGGATATGTCTTTATTTGAGAAATGAAAGTTATGTGACAATATTAAACTCATGAAATAAAATATTAATATGTCAAAGTATCTACCAGCGAAATAAATATTTGTTCTTTCTCCTTTTTACTTCTCTTCATTTAAAAATTAATATATAGATTAAAATATATTATGACTCCAGGAGTATTTTTAGATTCACAGTTTCTGTGATTGTCGGCGTTGTGTTCTGCTTTTCTGTTAACATGTCCTGTGTGTCACAAAGTATATTAGTGTTTTTAGAAGAGAGAAAAGAATTTACCTCTAAATCAATAGTTCTCAACCTGTGGGTCATGACCCCTTTGGGTGGGTCTAATAACCTTTCCACAGGGGTCACCTAAGACCAATGGAAAACACATATATTTACATTATGATACATAACAGCAGCAAAATTACAGTTATGAACTAGCAACAAAAATAACTTTATGGTTGGTGGTTAGGTTACCACAACATGAGGTACTGTGTTAAAGGGCCACAACATTGGGAAGGTTGGGAACCACTGTTCTCGGTGGTATGAACTGAAACCGAAACTGTTTATGTAATTAAATATTTTTATTTCTAAATTTTGGTTTGTTTTTATTCCTACTTGAACAATATGGAGTGTGTGTGTGTGTGTGTGTGTGTGTGTGTGTGTGTGTGTGTGTGTTTTGTTCTTTTTGAAGACTGAATTCAAGCCATGCCTCATGGTTACTGGGCCAACACAATGCCAATGAGACATACCCTTTGCTCCTTAAATGATCATTTTTAACTAGGATAAATGAGATATTGTTCGGTGCTACTCTCTGTACAATGTAAGAAAGATCTCTCCTTTAAAGTACATTCACTACAAGTCAATGAAGAGCTAGATGCACTGCGGGTATTCTCATTTCCAGCTCTGTTTTATTTAGGAGGATTTCTGTCTCAATTCCTTCACTTGCTTAATGGGTGACAATGGATGAGAAAATTGACTTACAGAGCCTCAGTTTTTTTTAGCAGAATTGTGAAGGCGTGTGTAGTTTCCACAAGAAAATATTTAAACATTTCCAAACTATACATGAAGACTACCATCTATTGTAGATATTATTAATTTTAACCTATCAAGGTTGTCAGAATAATCCTTTCAAAACTAGTATTGCCAGATTGCTATGACAAATCAAAGATATGATGTATTAAAAGTAAAAAATGCCTGTTAGGTGTTAGCAGAGGGAAAGAGCATGGCAGCAGAATGACAGTTTACCAAAGAGACAGTTCCAAGACTTTGTCCTTTGTACATTTTAACAGTGTGCTATATAATCTTCTAAAATAAACAAAATCCTAATTTGCATTTTATAATTTAAGTGACTTATAATATGTCCCTCATGTTTCATACTCAATATCTTCCATATAATAGCAGCTTATTTCCTCTCCTTATATGACCTGCATTTCGTTGAAACACGCTCATGTCACAGAAACTACTACCCAGCTTTAGTACAATTAGATTAGGTGCTGAAATGAACACTATTTGTCTCCAGTTTTAGGAATATTTTGATGAATTCTGAATCTGTGGCAGAAAGTAATATTTATAAATATAAGCAAAAATTTAAGACATTTTAGAAGTAAAATTTTAGCATTACAAATACATTAGTATGTTTTGGTTTCCATTGGTTTTATTTTTAAAAATTCAATGTGTTCTCAACCAGAAGATGCCATTCAAACTACATTTATACTTGGGTTGACTTGTCTGAAATGATCTGTTTGAACCTACGTAGAATTACGTTACTGTCTAGGCTAGAGCATTTCCACTTATTATCACCTCATAAAACAACTAGAGAGGAGACTAGACTTCTTATCCTAATGCAGTTGTAATGAAGTGAAAATTTTCTGGTTTGCTTTGGATTCTTCTTAGCATTTTGTAACTCAAGCCAAAACACACCTTGGCTCAAATACGGGTGCATATTCTTCCCAGGAATTTAGAGCTGAGGGACTAAAGAGATCAATGAAAGCAAGGAATAACTTTTACAAAAAAAAGAAGTCTATCATATCCTGTGAAACTAATGAAAATCACAGAAAGGAACATCACTGGTCAGTTTCAGTTAGTCTTCATGATGTAGAGAAGTATTTTTGAGTAAGCATCTCATGAGGTAGCAGAACTTCTTTGACCACCAGGGAGTCACAGCCTTCAAACCAGAGGGACAAATTGTGACTTGGAAAAATTAGAGGATAAAAGCAGAGAGACAGAGGCAGAGACATAGATAGAGACAACAAAGGAGAGATAAAAACAGGGACAGAGACAGAGACAGAGAGATAGAGACAAGGATAAAGACAGAGAGATAGAGGCAGGGACAGAGACAGAAGATGAAGTTTCAAAGTATTGAAACTATTAAAAAGGAAAACTATATTATCAAAGTCTGCATGTAGCTTATTCTAAGTTATATACAAATTGAAAATCATTATTAGTTTAAACTCCACTAGAGAATTCTTATTGGTTATAAACAGTGAAGTTGTACTTGATCTTATCCTAGAACTTGACATTAGTATCTATTAAAAAAGTGATAGGAAGCATTAAGTATTTAATAAGAATTAAAAGCAATTCCCTAAAGGAGGTGCAACCTCCTGTTCCAGGCACTACAGTTCCTGTAGTCCAAGTCTTAAAATGATGGCCCCTTCACTGTGCATGGAAAAATCTGCTTAACAGCTTCCGTGCTATGAGCCGCTGCAGTGTTTCTTAAAAGCCACACAAGCACACATTAATATGGCATAGAAATTACGGTTCCTGGAATTATCACATAGGACAGCTTTGACAATATTAAAAACATACTTTTCTTTTTAGTAAAACTTAAGGAGATGATTGGTTATACACAATTATGAAGCAGTTTGTCCTTTTTCTTTTGCGTATCAATATTTAGATACTCGAGATGAATAGAATGTAGGAAAATAGCATAATAGGTGAGATACTTTCATGTCTCTTTGTCTTGCTTTAGAGAAGCTCAATGTTAGGTTTTCTTCCCATGGAGAGTAGGAACGTTGTCTTTCAGTGATCAATTATCAGATCTACATTAACTTACACCATAGATTTTACTAACTAAAGTAAAAAATATGTTAAATATCTTGTTTTCCATTGACGAATGTTTAGTTAATTGAATTAAAGCAATTCCCTATATTCATGAAAACTTCCAAAGATTATGTTTATTGAAGATTTTTTCACATAAAAGAAATTAATATCTTTGTATCAGATATACTGTAATTTCTAATTAAATGCTGGGCTTGATGCTGGATAATTTGTAAGGAGTCAATGGACTTTTGGAGAGTTAAATACTACATAATCTTTGTGAGTTGTGAAGAGCCTTGATAAATGATTAGGAAATTTGGTTATCTAAGTTAAAGGACTTGGCCATGTTCTGAAACACTCAAATGTGTTTGAAGGTAATGAAGCAGTTATCTACTAGAGATGTAGAGTATATAAAATATACTGTTAAGCATACAAAACAGCCTTTCCACTGTAGAAATTATCCAACGTTAGCAGTTTCTTCAGGTTCAATCTAATGGTTGTACTTAAAGACTAAAAATCCTGTCGGGTGGTGGTGGTGCACGCCTTTAATCCCAGCACTCGGGAGGCAGAGGCAGGTGGATCTCTGTGAGTTCAAGGCCAACCTGGGCTACAGAGTGAGTTCCAGGAAAGGCTCAAAGCTACACAGAGAAACCCTGTCTCAAAAAATAAAAAAATAAATAAATCCCATGGTAATTACATCTTACTTTGGTTAAAGAAACTTGAGTGAGAGAATAGTTTTAAATACATTTCAATTTGAGATGGAACTTAAGAGTTGGAAGTCTTCAGGAAAGAAAAAGAACTCCCTGAATGTATTTGGTAGTATTTATATGATCATCCATTCATAGATATGTAGCAATAACAATCAAAGAAAATGCTGTCATCACTTTGATAGTGGATGGGGGCATAGGAGAAATTGGCAGAGGCAAGGGAAGGAGGATGTGTAATTATATTGTAAACGGAAGTCTTTATTTTTAACTTAGAAAGAGAAAGATTCAAAGTATCCATGTGGCCTAGTATCTTTTCTCAGTACAATATTCTCATCTTGCTTCTCTGTGATTGCCAGTGACTCTCTGACTCCACCCTTCCTCTTCCCAGAATTCTCTCAGTCTGGCTTTCATGCTCAATCTCTTCTTGCCCAGCTATCAGCTAATCAGCTTTTTATTATCAAATATTCATAGTGTAGAAAAGGATGGTTCCACAGCACAATGCTTTATTGCATTGTAGTTGATGAGTTAAATGTACAAAAAAACATGGTTAACTATGAAAAATGCTAGAATGGTCAAGCTTAAGATATTTAGAGACCAAAGGAAGAAGTTGTGACTCAGATAATCCCAAAGTTTCACAGAAAAAGGATATCTGAGACAAGAATTTGAATGCTTAGAATTGTTGAGAGTGTCAGGGCTTTAGCCAATAGCTCACTACATGTTCAAGGTGGAGTACAATTGAAAATGAAACTAGAAATTTTCAATAATGTATACAATCTGCATATTCTTGTAGAACACACACATTGAAATAAATTATGAATGAACTCACGTGTATTGGAATATGTTAGAACAATGGCTATCAACCTTCCTAATGCTGCAGTACTTTAATACCATTCATCTGGTTGTGGTGAGCCCCAACCATAAAATTGTTTTGTTACTACTTAGTAACTGTAACTTTGCTAATGTTACGAATTGTAATGCAAATATCTGGTGTGCATGATATCTGTTATTCAATCCCCAAAGGGATTGTGACCCACAAGTGAGAAGGAAGCAAAACCATCAAAACCATGTTAAAAGAAACTCATTAGACATCTAAAACAATACCTCATAAATCATGATGCTCTAAACTCTGTCATTACCAATGGAAAAAAACACAAGACATCACATATACAGCTAAATAGTATAATCAAATGGTTTGATCTAATTTTTAGCAATGGGAGGGGTATAAAATTCCCATATATATAAAACCTGTATCTTTGATGAAAGAACTTATGCTATTTATATCTCATGAAGAAACAAGAGAAGCTTGCAATTCTTCATCCTCATTGATCTTTGAGCTGTGTTTCATTTCAGACAACCAACAATTCTATGTCAAAGTCTCTTCTAGAACTCGTTTTTACCAAATTATATGTTGCTTTCATCATTTGTTTACACTGAGATGTATAGACTTCGTCATCCTACTGGTTTAGGAATGTCTGTGAGGAGGAAATCTTGTCTATGATATCTATACTATCATCCTCATGGAGAATTATATGGGAACAGGCAGACTCCAGTACCAAAGACCCTGTCTCCATCTTTTTTTTCATGTTTCTTCATATAGCTCGACATCTTGCCACTAGTTGAGAAAACAGAACAATAATAAATGTAAGTTGTGATTTTTAGTTAAATTTCTAGTCAATTTTTTTTGTTTTACTGTTAAACATGTAAAATAGTAATTGCGCTGTAAAAATTATTCAGTATTAACAATTCCTTCAGGTTCAATCTAATGGCTGTACTTAAAAACTAAAGGTATCATGCTAGTTTTATTTTAGTTAAAGAAAATTGAATGAGAGAGTAGTTTTTGCTTCTCTATTTGTTTTAGCTCTTTAATATTTTGTAGTGAGGGGGAAAGTAAAGAAATTAGAAATTTTGAAATAATAAAGAGACAGTATTGTGTTCTAAGAACCAGTTTGCTTTTCCAAAAGAAATCATCAATATATCAAAAAATATACTTATATAGGAATAAATAAATAAATCTTGAAATCAAAGAAACTAAATACAGTCTATGAACTTCTGGAGCTTATTTTTATTTTTGAAGACAGCTACAGACAGAATCACCATGAGGTGAGAAGAGATGATAGGTCCCATAATGGGGATGCCTGGATGAAGTTTTCAGTAGATGTTTATATTTGCCTCTGTGATGTCTGGCTTAGGATAATCATAGATGACTTCAGAGATTCTATGCTGTTGGAATCTCTATTGTCATCCCTGTCCACTTTGGTTATGATTTACATCTCTGTATGATTCTCTAAATTGGTTTCCAGCCAAAAGAATCCCTAAATCTCCAATAATGTGGCTCATCTCATCTCAACATTAGGATAGGCATTCAGACATTTGGGTAAATACACACTCCACTTCCATCTGAGACATGATTATACATGACCTTGTGGGCACAAAGCTGACATTTTCTCTTTCTTTGGGAAACCAGACCCAAAAGATTTGTTATCCCTTATCTCAATTCTCATTCCAAATTTCAGATGGGGAATCTAATTACTATATTCCAGGTTAGAAGACTGAAAGGCAAAGAGTGTGTAGCAGGGGATGTCTGACCTACACATTTTTGAGTGAGTATGTGTTAATAATTAGTAGACAATTTGGGGCTGGAATGAAATGCTGGGCATGATGACTTACTCACTTTCGGAGCTCTGGAGAAACAGTGACAGCATGGATCCCTGAAGCATACTTGGCATAAAGTTTAGCTTAATTGGTGAGCTTGAGGCAATCAGAGAGACCATGTATCAAAGGACGTGAATGATGTTCATGAAGATGACACCAAGGTGTCCTCTTGGATTCCACAAGCATGGCCACACATTTATGCAAATACACACACACACACACACACACACACACACACACACACACACACACACACACACACAGAGCCCACATGCTTCCTTCCACACACATACACAGTTATGACGACACATGACTATCATTACCTTAATTCCTTTATTATTTCCTGTTCCTGGCTCTTAGTTGTAAACTAAGTCCGCTATCATCTGATAGTATCATCTCTCAGTCTTTCCTGAAAGACTAAGTCATAACATTTCCAAATAAGTTTTCACTAATTTTGATTAAAAGCCATCTGAAGAAATAATACATAGAATGGTTAGACAAACCACACTGGAAAAGGTATTTGGATTCTTTATTGCAAGGTCATCATTTATTAACCTCTATGTCTCAGACTTTGGGGGCATCAGACTCTACTTCTGATTCTTTGTTTATATGGAATCCAGTGTTTTTTCTTTGCCTGCTTTGTCCCCTGAATTATTGCTGTTGTCATTGTTATTTTTGTTCACGTACCTCTTGCACAACTGAGTACAGCAATTGTTCTCTTGAGTATGACCACAGTGGCCTGGTCTTCCTGAAGCCGTGTTTGTGTGTCAGCCTTCTAAGCTACCCAGATTTCTTCTGGATTGTCTAAAACATTCTGTCTTCAGTCAATGAACTTTTCCATATATCAGTTCGTTTTATGGAGCTGTAATAGAAATGTAATAGAAACTTGAATTTACAATAAACAGTCATCTAAAATTGAGTGTGGGAAGGCTTTCTTGTTGTATTAGCCAATGGGAGAAAATAAGGGACAGGAGAAAGTGAAGGAAACTTAACTTGGATTTCAATAGTAACAAATCACTCCTACCTCTGGGGAAGCTCTCAGGGCCTAATTTCCTCCTGGAAGTCCTGCTTCTTAACAGTGTTACAGTGACAGTTAGATTTCACTGTGTGTCTGTTTAGTGCAGACCTTCAGCCCATGGGACCATATTTTCAGGATCTTCTCAAACAACTCTCTGCTTTAAGTTAAATAAAGCCTTTCCCAGTCCAGGCCTTTCCTACTGGTGTGATTGGTCTGGGTCTTTTGTTGTCGTTGTTGCTATTGGGTTTTATTTGTTTGATTATTTTTCCTCATCCAGAAGATGGAGTTGGTGTTTTTTCTGGTTATTACTCATATATCTCATTTTATGTTCATTACTTCGGACCATCCTCTTCATTCTCATTGATAATTGAATATTGCCATCCAGTCCAAATTTTAACCGAAAAAAATTATATTATAGTTTCCTCAAATTGAAACCTATTTTGGCTGCCAGTATTCTGGTCATCTTTTCAGTTCCACCTACTTACAGAAGATAGATGGGCTGAGAATGGGCTGAGAGTTGAATCATTAGTGAGAAGAGTCGCGTGGCATCACAGGGGTCCTAAGTGCTCGACATGGATCTGTGGAAAGCTATCACACTAAGCTTAATCAAAATTTGATTTATTATACCATGCTGGAATTGAATGTACCAACACTCAGTGCTAGATTAATATACAACTAATTTCACTCCTACTGATGACTTCTAAGAATTATATATATCTCTTGCTTCCCCACTCTACTGCTCCTTCTTTCACTGGGTCCCTCAAAAGTACAGCTCCACCTCTGCTTATCTAGGCATCAAGCAGCTGGAGCAGCATTCATTATCATCCTATTACTTCACAGTAGGTGAGCCATTTCTCTGGTGGTACAGGAACAGGACTTTATTGCCAGGACCCTTCACACACTGGGTGTGCCAGCCCAAGTCATTAGAGTCAGCCTGCTGGGAAATCATGATATACATAATAAGAATTTTAAATACTTCCCTTTTACCTTACTTTTTATGAACTTTTGCCAAGAGATAAATGCTGAAGTTAATGAAGCTGAACCCTTAGCATCTCACAACAAAGACTGAAGACACCTCACCAGCAGATGTTTCGTTTGCTTTAATTATTATGACCATTTAACAGATCTGTGAGAACTCCTAGACTCATACTTTTCTGAGATGCATCTATCTCATCAGCACATTTTTTATTCATTTCTCACAAAAACATCCAGTTTATTCCATTTCCAAAATTTCTCCATCCAATGCTCTACTTTTCAAACACAAACATTATTTTATTTGAATAAAAGCTCATCCAGCATAAAAAAATCTTCATGCAAGACCCACCAAGCCTCGTCTCCTGATTCTTCCATATGACCGATTCTTTCAGGTCCTTCATTTTCTTCAGATAAATTTTAAATAGTTTATCATAATTCATAATTATTCTTATGCAGACTTCCTCAGATCTCTTATGCTACCCACCTTGTTTCCATGTACACAAAATATTTGCTAGGATGGACACTGTTTTGCTCACTCCCAGTCACACGTAAGCCTAGTCATCAGGAAGTGGATTATCCCTTGTGATTTGTTTTTCCACTGTGGCCTAAGAATGTCTATCTACTGGGTTTCTTTGCTTTGCTCTTCATTTGAAGCACTAAGGAGTGAAATTTTGAACAATGTTCTGACTGCTCTGCCTTTGATAGAACTGGCAGCTATCATCATATTTATTACGTACTACCCATTTGTTTTCATTTAGCACACAGGAGTTGTGCATCCACCCACAGTCCCCTTATTTCCTAGCTTTGTCTCTTAGGTGAATTGCTGGAAAATTTCTAGAGTTGACCTTTCAGAATTCAGGAATGACATACATACATACATACATACACACACACACACACACACACACACACGCATATGCATATATATATATATGTATGTATAATTTGGTTATGATCATAGTCATTTAAACTTTACATTAGAAAAAATATTTGAAAATTTGTTACTTATGGTGATATTTTATTTGTACTGAAATATGATTTTATTTGTATGTTAATAAATAAAGTTGCCTGGGGGTCAGAGCTAATAGCAAGCCATAGCAGAGCTGGGCATTCGTGGCACATGCCTTTAATCCCAGAACTTGGTAGGCAGAGCTAGGTAGATCTCTGTGTGTTCAAGGATACAGCCAGCATTGGATACACAAGCTCCAATGTGTGTCTGGAGGTCTGTACAGACAGGCAGTGATGAGGCAGTCACGTGGTTGGGTTTACAACCAATGAGAAGGCAGAACAGAAAGTCTATATAAAGACAAACAGACAGGAAGTAGGTCTCTTTCGGAGAGGTCTCTTGGCTGAAGAGGCTAACTGCAGCAGGCGGGTAAGGCTCTTAGCTCTGATCTCTTGGCTTTCCTCTTTGCATTGGTTCTGTGTTTCTTATTTAATAAGACGATTGGTTACATCTACAGTTACTGAATTCAGAAGTATCTTAATTAATAATTTCTATGAAATTTTGCATTATGATTTTGAAAATATTGACTCTCCTCATTAACTTAGTGTGTTAGTAAGAGTTTTATAGAAGAACAAACCAAAAGGACAAATGTATTTAAAAGAAGTTTGTTACATTGGCTAACATGATGCACTTTGAGTAGCCTAATAACGCTTCTCTTCATAATGCACAGACAGAGAACTTGATAACTGCTTAGTCTATGAGACTGGATTAAGTCCAAATATAAAGATGAAGACCTAGGGGGGATTATTTGAGAGCCACTTGTCTTCTGTCTGTGTGGGAAAGCAGTAGCAGCTTAGTTCTAATGTCATAAAAGAATGCAGCCATAGTAACAACATTGCCAATAGGATAGATGGCCTCACCAGCAAGATGCAAGCAAAATAGCTTAAGTAACCAACATGATGTGAAGGTAAGCAGGGAAAAAGCAAAAGATTTTTCCTCTTCACCCCCTTATATCTGGACTTGCATCTGGGATGGACACTCCACATTAAGTTGTCCCAGATCAATTAACTGTGTGCTCAGAGGCTTGTCTCAAAGCTGACCCCAGATCCAGGGAAGTTCACCACTAGATTAATCATCATAGCTTAGCTAGCATTACTCCTTGCCTACAGTGTCCCATATTCTATTTGCTTTTCTGCCTTAACCTGCTGTTGCCATGTGGGGACAGAATTGCACATATTCTGCTTACCCTCATCTTTCTTAAAAGTAAATATGCAGAAAAATGAATCATGTAAGATAGTTTCTGTCAATTCATGGTAGCCTATCTTAGTTGGAAACCAAAACTGGAATTTTTTGTTTAATCTGATTTTCGTTCTTTACTTATTTTAAATTTATGTATGTTTATATGTGTGTATGCGCAAGAGTTTATGTGCACCATGTGTTTGTGGTGGCCATGGTGGCCAGAAAGGGTAGTGGATCCCTTAACATGAGACTTATAGGCAGGTGTGAACCACCTATAATGGATTCTGGAATGTAAACTCTGGTCTTTTGAAAATGAATAAATGCTCTCAACTGCTGATTTATCTACCCAGTCCCTCAGTATCATTTTTGTGTGCCAGGCTGATATCACAACCCCCTTACTCAAACCGTAAAAGTTATACTATATCCAAGTTTGAACAGTTGCTATTATCTCCTACTGCATTGAAAAATTGGGTGAGTGTCAACTCTGAATCTAGTCCCTATGTACAAAATATTTTCAGATATTTATCTTATTTTTTCTTATTATCTTTTCTATTAAAGACAAATTATTCCCTTTTAAGAAATGCCTTTAATTTGTGAAGATTAAATTCATGATAGTATCTGAAAGACTTGTTTAACACTTACCTCCTCCAGCGTTCACATGTATTCACTTCACTCAAATCTGTTCTATAGCCTTGAAGTATTTAAACATTTCCCTATGTTTAAACCATGACTCCTACTCAGTCTGTCTCTTCATTGTTTTCTCTCAGCTCCAATCACCCCACAATAGGGTGAGATCTCTTCTCAGTGACGGTTCTTAGTTGTTTTGTAAGTCTGTACTTGCTACACTCTCTTCCTATGTGGGATTTTCCACCGTCCCCTCCACTTTCCCACTGTGATTCTCACTCCTTAGTTGATGTCTTTTGCACTTTTAAACAATGGTTAACATTTCAAATTTCATTTTCATGTAAAAACTGTAAGAACGGTGTGTCTTTGCACAGCTTTCTAGATCCTCTGTTCAGTGTCCACACTTAATTCCAACATGGACTTTCTGGGAGGCCCTAACAACCTCAAGTTCTTCATTGGTTCCCCTCCAATCACTCTGTTCCTGGTTTCAAGAAGACCAAAACTTTCTTCTCATACTCCTTTATTGGAAACCATCAGTGTTTACCTTTACAGTATCAACCTCTGTATCCCAGCTATTCCATGACATAGATTAGGCCCCTAAGGTCACTTACTAAGCCTTTCCTTGGCTTAAATGATTTGATAAAATGAATAAAACTAGACTAAAACAAGGCAGGAAGTAACACTAATTCATTAAAGAATGTTATTTTTGTCATTTCCAGAACTCAAAGTGTTTCACTTCAATTCTATCAATTTAATTCAAACTATTGCTCATTATTTCAGGAAAAAATAAAAACAAGTTGAGTATGAAGAAAGATACTATGTCATCCCACATATAGTTCATTATTCATTTCAAATATAGTTTTAGATAAAGTAATAAATATATTTTAAAATTACAAGTACTACAAAGCATTTTGAGTAAAAACATTCCTAGTAGAAAATTCCAAGTTAGCTATGATAGAGACAGTCTGAGGTGGCCATAGCATGGACCAAGGAGGCTTTGCTGAGAAAGATGCAGTATCCTGGAGGATTTCCTAGACCTTTGGTGGAATGGATGGGAGGAAGAAGAAGCAGACATGGAGGAGCTAGAAAAGGATAAATTCAAGCATTTTCAGGGATGTAGAGAGCAGTTCTAACTAGATGCAGAGACACCCCCCCCCCAGAGATGCACTGACTACCATAGTTATTTTTAAAACCAGAAAGAGCTTTAAGTTTATTGTTCTATATTTACTGTGTTGCCCACAACATTGTGTACTCTTAATTTTTCTTCATTTATAAAGAAACATTAAACCAATGTTCAATGATAGTTTACTGAGTATTTTTTAGAAGATGTTTGCTTAAAATTGAATAATAGAAATCCCTTGTGAGAGTGCATGGTGTTATTGTGGAGAACAAAGAGGTCATCTAATTATAACAATATTCATGGTTGTGATACTTTGAAGTAAAAGTAAAATGTTTATTTAGAGGGAAAAAATCCACTTTCTCTCAAGGAAACGGACTCCTTTTGTCTCTGTGCCTGACAAAAGGAGCTAGGTCTCCCCCTTACTTTCTTCCTTTGCTTTCTATGTCTTTCCGAGAAAGTATCATTTTAGGCAAACTTTGCTTTTCCTAAGAGCAGACAGATTGCGACCCTGAGAGGAGAAAGATGGGGAGAGTTCCTGTAAAACGGGCGAGACAGGACTTTCCAAAAGCCCTCCCCATCTGTGGCCTGCTGCAGCCGCCAGCACTTCTCAGAGTGTAGAACTGTCACAGAGAAGTTGCTGCAGTTCATCTACTCAAGGGGTCTCAGAACTCTAAATCTAAGAGGAAGAAGTGACAATAGAAGCTTAACAAGAGCCTGACAAGGAGAGCAAAATAATCATCTCTCACAGAAAAGACACCCTACACATGGCCCAGCATAAGTAGAAAGGGAAGAACCAATCTAAGTGAAGAGTCACTGTGGTGACCGGGAGCATCAGCTGCCTCCTGAGGTCACAGGCCAGCTGAGCTACCGGACCATACAAGATTGAAAGGCAATGGAGAGTCACATTTCAAGTGTCTTTGTTTGATCGATATTTTTGAAATGCTTCTAACTGTGAGAGGGCTTGTTAATGAAGAAATTTCTTAGCTGTTTATTTTCTACAAAATGTTTTACTCAGAGTTGATCCTGTCAGCAAAATTATTTCAAAACTGAAGCTAAGTAGTCGTTCTCTCTTAATAGAGTGTCCCATACCTGATGGTGATGTGACCCATCACATTCCACTTTTGATGAAGGATGTTGTGAAATGCTGATCCAAGTGATGTCTGTGTCTTATTTCAGGGTCACTGTATTCATCTCCTCATGGGATGAGATGCTCCAAAACATAGAGGATGTTGGATTTACTTTGGTGTGCCATCTATAGTGTCTGTCACAACACTTTGGGCCATAAATGTATCCATACAAAGTTTTTATTCCCATCAGTGATGTTTTCAAAGTTAAATATAGAGTCCTGTTCACAGTAACTGCTGAATAAGTAAAACTAAAATTAGGACATCTAAGAGTAGTGCCAAATAGCTTCAGAATCTCAGTTCCTAAGCCACGGTTTAAGTCCATGTCTAAGTATAAGGCTGAATCTCTATATAAGAAAGCACTCCAGTTTAGCAAATTTTACTTAGGAGTTTATTACTGTTTTAGGGAGATGATCTTCCTCAACTTTGATACTTACAACAGATTATTTTAGAGTGCAAGTTCATAAATTCAAAGCTTTCAGTACTTCCTTTGTGATTCGCTTGTCTCGCTGGCTGATGTTAATCAGCAAACATCCTCTAACACACATGAAGTTGTGGTTGTTTTAGGTTGTTTGCTTAATCTGTAAGATGCAATTTAACTCCTGTTTCTGTTCTGTTGTTTTGTTTATTTTACAGACAGAGGTTCACATTTAGCCCTGGCTGGCCTCACTGGAGATCCTCTTGTCCCTGCCTCTAAAATACTTGGATTCCAGCACTGACCTACCACATTCACCTCTGACTAATTGTTTTTTATTAAAAATAATTTTTCATGCAATATATTCTGATTATGGATCCAGTCCCTAATTCTTCCTGGATACCGCCTACTTAATACTCCCCACCCAATACATACCCTTTATCCCTCTCTCTCATTAGAATGCAAACAGGAATATAATAATTAATAATAGTAACAATAATAAAGAAACCAGAATTAAAAAAAACAAACATAAAAAATAGCCAAAGAAAATGGCACTAAGAAACACAATCCCTGAGACACAAACAATCACATGCACAGAAAACCCACAAAAGCAAATTTTCAAACTGTAAGGGGGAAAAAGCCCAGACAAAGCATTGTGCTCAAAAAATTCCAAAAATACCATTGAGTATTTTGTGATGTCAGTCTACTACTAGGCATGGGGCTTGCCCTTAAGAGTACTTTGTATACCCAGCACAACTAGGTTGAAGAAAGCTAATATTTCTTTTGTGAGATGTTATCAATTAGAGATAGCTTTTGGGTTCTGGATGGAGACTTCTGTCCATTTTCTCTTGTTTTCACTGGACCCCATCTGCTTAGAAATGTTCTTGCCCTGTCCATACTACCACATTTTCTGTGACTTCATATGTACATGAGTCCTGTTGTGTCTAGAAGGGCTTGTTTCCTTGGTGCCCTCCATTCCTGCTGGTTCTCACAATCTTTTGGCCTCCTCTTCTGCAAGTTCCCCAAGGGAGTTTGATGGAGACATCTCATTTAGAACTGAGTGTTCCAAGGTCTCTTACTCTGCACATTGTAATTCTTTTAATTAAAAAAATATATATATTTTAGTTTTTCTAAATTTAGAAATTCCAGTGTCATTTAGCATATTACTTTTTTTTTGGTTTTTCGAGACAGGTTTTCTCTGTGTAGCTTTGCGCCTTTCCTGGAACTCACTTGGTAGCCCAGGCTGGCCTCGAACTCACAGAGATCCGCCTGGCTCTGCCTCCCGAGTGCTGGGATTAAAGGCGTGCACCACCACCGCCCGGCACATTTTTTTCTATAGCCTGGTGGTCTTCATTTGCTATAGGAATTGTTAAGTTCTTCAATAAAGTTTAACTTGCTTTTGCATGAAGTATTTTGTATAAAGTATAGGATTTACAATGATGAAAAGACACATTCCTGTTTTGCAGGTCATTGCTTAGGTTAGAGTCAAATGTGAAAACAAGTGTACTACAATGTGAACTTTGTAATGCAGAATAGAGGACACATGCTGAAACAGACCTCCATTTCCAGGCTCCTCAAGACCTGAAATTATATTGAAATCCATTGTTGAATTGTGTTGTTACAATGAGTAGGATTCTTCTTGTTCTTACTATGGGCAAACTATGGCAAGGAAGAGCTGTGTAGACTGAGTAGCATGTAGAAGCCTCAACTAGAGAGGCAGGGTTTGAGACAAATATGGGTTTTTCTTTTGTAAGGTCACCTTCATTACACCAAAGCTAGTTCAGGGATAATATAGACTCCATCATCCCATCCATTCAATCAGAGAAAATGTTTTGTTGTAATCCCACTGGCCAGGGGGGTATGCACACAAGATGATCTATATGTTATTAAGAATAAACAGTCAGCTCCTTTTGTTTAAAAGAACATTTTTTTTAATTTGTTTTATTTCTATATCCTAACCAAAGCTTCTCCTCCCTCCCCATGGTCAACTCTTTATGAGAATATATATGAGTATGTGGGAGCAGAGATTGTGACCTAAGTTCCAAAACATGTGGTAACTGAAGAAGGAAATAATATGAAATGTGGCAAAGTTGTTACAAATGTTTCAATATTTAAATTTGAAACAGGCTCATTAGTGATGCGAGTAATAAATGGGAACATTTTCAGTGCAGTTGTGAGGATCAAACCTGGTTGTAGCAGAGAGGGAGATGGTGGGGGGGGGCACTAAGTGACAATGAATGTGGACAGAGAGAGAAAGGAAGGGAAAAGACTAAGCTACAGGAGACAGGTCCCCAGCCCGGGGTCAGGATGCTCTCTTCCTCCATAGGGTTAAGCTCTTCCCCAGACGGCAATCACTAACCTGACTTCTATCACAGTAGATTGTATTTATTCTTTTCACATCATACAAATGTAATAGGTCATGCAAACGTGTGTGTGTGTGTGTGTGTGTGTGTGTGTGTGTGTAGATTTTCTCGTAAATGTTAAATACAAATCTCATCCATGTTCCTGCTGTAACTTGCTCTTTTGCAGTCTACAAAGCTGATATCCTCTCAATTTTGAAAATCTCTCTGAGTGTGAGTGTATACATGCACACAATTGAGTGCACATGTATGTATATAAATGTGATTATCATAAACATAGGATGCCTTCTTCAGATTTTTTTTACATTATTCTTGAGACAGGGCCTTTCCACTGAACCTGGAGTCCATCCATTATGAGACTAATATAGTTGGCCAGCGTTCTCCAGGGATCCATCTGTTCATGTCCTCACAGCTCGCGGTTCACACCTAGTACCCACCATACCAGACTTTTACTTGGGTACCTGGGATTCATTTCTCATCCTCATGCCTGTGCAATAGGCACTGCATCGGCAGGCTGGGCCACATCCCTGTCTCTACCATCAAATCCTTCTTCAGTATGGATGAAGAATTTAGTATTGTATTTGCTACCAGTTCTTGGTTATTGCAATTAGTGCTGTTGTCAACACTATCCTATATATTTTGCGTGCTATGTACCCATAGCTCTTGGATATATAACTAAGAAAAATATCAGAATGTGGGCACACATTCAGCTTTAACAGATACTTGTAAATTCTCCAAAACAGTCACACTAATTTTTTCCCCACCACATCTGCTCTGTATCTTTATTACCAATATTTATACTTCGCTTATTTTCATTTCAACCAGTCTGTCTGGAAGTTTTATGCTCTATTTCATTATAATTTTAATTTGTGTCTCTTTGAAACCAATGTCAGAATCTTTTGTAAAGGTGCTTTCAAGTATTTTGACTTTTCTATTGTTTTTTTTTCTGCTTCTTTAAATGATTGAGACATTAATGTTCAGTATAAATTCTGAACACATGCCTTTTGTGAAATAAGAATTACAAATAAATTCTCTTATATCATGATTCACCTTTCCTGCTCCTAATGGTGCTTGAGAATGAAAACTTCCTAATTTTAATAATCATCTATTTACTAAGTTATTGCCCTACTTAAAGTTATGAGTTATATTCTTATCTTTTAATTTGGAAACCTTATTGTTTTTATTTTTATACCATATTCTATAATTTCTGCATGGTTGAATTTTATTTTATGGTCTGAACCATAGGTCAAGTTTGTTTGCTTTTCATGTAAATAATTTTGTAAACAATACCACTTGCAGAAAACAGATATCTTTACCCTATTGAATAGCTATGTCTGTAGTAAAGCAGGAGGTAATACATGAATGAATTTATTTCTGCAGTATCAATATTGATTTTTTTGTCTACTTGTCTATTCTTGAAAAAATAACTATAATTAATTTCAATTTCTCTATCACATGTATAACATTACAGCTTCATAATTTAATGTAATTTCTTAAGTTGGGTAGTACATGGCCTCCTTGACAGCTGTCTTTTAAAGTACTGCATTATCTATACTAGTATTTTGCTTTGCTTGCTTGAATCAGCACTGCAGATGACATAGTCAGTATGAAAAACTCAAAACTCTTGGGATTTTTTTTCTAGCATGGATGCATAAATTCTTCCATCAGCTTTTGCATTAATGATATTTTAATGGTAGTGTATTTCCCTATCTACAAAAAAAATGACCTTTCAGTTTATGTAATTGTTACATGTTCTATGTAAAGTATTTTTCAAACCTTACAGTATTCTATTCATGATTTTCCTCCGTTACTTACCTTTGACATACATTAGTAAAGCACTTTTATTCTATTGTCCTTCTTTATTGGTTTGTGAAACATTCACTTACCATCTCTGACTAGACATAGCTAAGATCTCACTTATCTCTAAGGCCACATGTGCAGACTACTTTGTTTAATGATTTCTTTTGTACTTTAGGATAGTCATCATTGTCTTTTGCTTTGCTCATTAGTGAGGAAAATGTATTAATAGATTTTTCTAATGTTAAAACAACTTTGAGTTCATGGTATAAATTTTAAGTTTCTGAAATATATGTTTACAGTTCTAGTTCAGTGTCTATATAAAGAGATTGGTTCCAGAACCCAGCCAGATACCTAAATCTCCAGATGCTAAATTCTTATGAATAAGCAACATATTATTTAAATATAACTTGTACAGTTCTTCCTGGGTGTGATAACTAATCCATTGATAACTCATGCCTAACATGAATGCAATTTAAATGTTATTATGCCATACTGTTTAGGAAATAGTGATAAAAACGTATCTACATACTCAATACTTTCACAACAGTTGCTTCTGGAATATTTTCGATCACCACTTGTTTGAATCTACTAATGTGCAACTCACGGACACCATCAGCTAACAAGCACACCTCTAATCTGTCGATTTATCTGGCATGAGTTAAGTTATCAGCATACAGCTTAGCTTAGCATCCTCTTAATATCTTTAGATCTGAAGTTGTAGATGTTATTCATTGTTCTCTCTTTTTATTAGTGTATGTTAATGACACAGTAAGATTTCATTATATTTGCATTCATGGATGTATTGTAATTTGATTACATTCACCCAAGTTACCCTATTTTGTTCCCCTTATCCTCTCCTGCTAGTCACCTTCCTCTTACTGAGCAATGTATCTTATAGTTTCATGTCATTTTGTTACTTTTGTTCCTAAATACACATACCACTTATAAGGGAATTCATGCTGTATCTGTCTTCTGTCTGGCTTCTATCTCACTACATACTACCCAGTTCTCTCTATTTTTCACCAAATGCCATAATTTCATTCTTTTTTATGGCTGAGTAATACTCCATTGTGTGTACATACCACAGTCTCTGTGTTTTTAAGTGTTGAATATATTCTTAAATTGTTCATTTTATTTTTTGAGGTCATAATATTATTACATCATTTCTCCCTTCCCTTTCTTCCTTTCCAACCCTCCCATATACATCCTTAATCTCTTTGAAAGTCATGACTTCTTTTATGTATTACTTGTAGTTATACATATATGCATATATATAAAATCCTAAATTCATAAGTATAACTTTCCCTATCTATATGATATTACCTTTATGTTTATTTTTAATACTGAGAACTAGGTATAGCACATCCCATTGGTGTGCTTTCCCTGGGGAAGCCTATCCCATTCTCAGCATTACTTAGTTGCCTGTAGTTCTTGTGAAGAGTTGAGGCCCTGTTGACATTCCCCATCCACCATGGGACATGCCTATTATTTTCCTTGTTCAGCTCAGCTTTAGGCAGTCATGCTGGTGAGACTTTATAGGTATAGCTTACGACATTACTAGGGGACACAATCATAGAGCAAACTCCCTGATTCTCTGGCTTTTAAAATCCTTCTGCTCCCTCTTTTGCAATGATCTCATCAAAGAAACCTCTTTTTAAAACAGACTGAGATCATTACAGAAAACCATAACCAATCAAACTAAAGAGTTGTGTGGAGCCCAGTTCCAATGGATATATCTACAATACAACTCCTACAGTTTCTTATACATGAATATGCTGAAGGGTACTGAGATTAAAACCACTAATCTCATCAAACATCAAATTGTGTTTTTTCAGTCTTTAGTCTTTGTATTTCCCAGTTTTTATAAGTCTCTTCCTTAGTTCTGTTATTGTTATATAACATTGTCTAATAGGACATCTTGGAATAATGAGAATATTCTGTAATTCAGCAGCCACTAGCCACTAGCCACATGTCATTGACTGAGCATCTAAGAACTTAAAGTTGAATTCTTGAGTGTTAACATTGAATTTCTGAATTAGCTTGATTATATACTTAGAAAATACTAAGGGTGATAAATCTGATAAGTTTCTTTTGGACCCTATATTTTCAGAATATTTGTGTCTTATAGAGGGAACATATTTTATTTAGTCACAAAGCATCTTTTTTTATAGGAATTTGTATGTTAACAGACTAATCCATCAGAGTACCTCTTTCCTCTCACTTACCTTAGTCTGCTAGGAGATCAGCCAGTTTTACCTGATGCCTTTCAAATTCAAAGTGCTGGATTAAATCCCACCAGAAAGTATGTTTTTTTTTTAACTATCATAAACTCTTTATATTTGATGACTTCAATAAACTTCAGCAATATTAGGAATCAATCCACTCTAACAGCAAAGTAATCATGATCAGTGGCATGTTATTTTGATTTTATTTACTGAAAATAGTATATACAAAGTGTACTACTAATTCACTGTGATTCTTTCTTAGCACACAATAAGTTAGTCACAAATACTTATTGCACAACAACCTGTCATCACACTCAGTGGTTTACAGTAATAGTTATCGATAGCCATTTGTATATTGATGGGCCATCTCTAGGCTACAGCTGCCATGGGTTTTCAGAAGGTTTATAGCATTATTCTGCATCCTCCTGAGGCCAATAGGTGATGAGGCATATCCAGAAGTGCAGGACAGCAAACAGAAATGTAAGACTTCTTATTATCCATTTCCAACTTGACAAACTGTCTAGCTCATATCTGTGGCAGGGTCCTGTGCTGTTGTTCCCTTTGGGAGAGGGGGGCAAGTAGATGCAGAGTCAAAACACACAGACTCTGGGAAAATGTCACAACAACAATCTCAGTTTATTCAGGAAGAGGCAAGCCTTATATACCCCACCCTGGGGGAAGGTCTGATGAATACGCATCTGCTGGTGTGACATGGCTGCCTCTCATTGGTCCAGGTCATCTCCAGCTCATGTCTCAGCTGCTGTTGCTAAGGCCCTTAGGCAGACCCAGGTTGGCTCTCAGAAAGTAACTTTTTACTGGTTTGGGCTGGCTGGCCCTCAGGCCTGTTAGAGATGAATCATCCCACATATCCACTGCTTTTTATTATTTCATGGGACATGCTCAGTGGGAGCAAGGGTGCATTGTCCTAACCTTGTTGACTCCACCTCAGCAGAGCTCAGCATAATGGACCGTGCCTGGCTTAGACTGGCTTGCCAAACGAGCTCACATCCATCATTGACTACCAGCCCTCAAAGAGCATCAATCCTGGAGAGCTGTCCAGGTGGTGAACTTTAGGCAGTAACCTTCTGTATCTCAGTGAGCTATGTATGTATTGTCTCTCTAGGAGGACTTTGAGCTAGGTGTCTGAGAGCCAATAGAACCTGTAGGGTTGCCTTTGTGGCCGCCTTCTGCTGATGAACCTGTGGCAGAATATATTTGAACAAGAGAAGGATTAGTTAAAAATTTAGTCTCAAGGACATGGATGGGACCCTAGTCATATTTATTTTGTCAATCGAAGTCTTTCTGGTGATGCATTAGTGACCTTGTAGGGGGTGAGGCAATAGCTTGATATCTAGGGCTGCATGCCAGTAATGACATGACCTTTATTAATGCCTCAGTAGCAGAGCAAATCATACATTACCCCTCTGAAGCTTCTTCTTTGGTCAAAGTCTCTTGGTCTGCTGCCAGAAGCACATCTCTGGAGGGTATCCATATTAGCGTGGTGGTATTCTGGGGAAAAATGCAAGTATACCCTTGCCCGCAGGTTAATAGGGGAGCAGGGGTTTGCCACTGAAGGGTGATGGGATCCCTCCAACACAACAAGGGCAATGGTGTCTCCTGAGGCAGGTAAATAAGCATGTTGTTCAATTTGGGCTTGTGTGACAGGGTTAACATATGGTCCTTGGCCCGTGAGCACCTCAAGAGAAACAGCAATATTGTACTGTATATTAAAACAAGCATGAGCCTTGGCCTGGTCATCATAGGCAGAGTGCCAGTTAAAGAAGACCAAAGGCTCCAACACAGCCTTCAACAAGTGGTACCAGTCATAATAAGTCTGTAAATATAGCAAGTCAGGACCTGATTCATTAGCAGCCTTACATACCAAAGACAGGTCTGCAAGAGGCGTAGGTATCCACGGCTGGTTGGCCACATTGGGGCCCACGTTAACTGGAAACACCATGGTGGGCATGTGCGGCACCACAGGTGGAATAGGCTGGGAGGTATGTGGAGCAGCTGGTTCAGTGGGCAGACAACTAGGCAAATCACTCCATGGATACTGCAGCAGAGGAGTAGCTGCTTGAGGCATGGGGGTAGCAGAGAGGGGGCTTGCCAGTGTTGGCTTGGATGCCACTGTAATCATTTCCACTTTCTTTCCATCCTTTCCTTCACTTTACGCCTATTCTCATCTGTCTCCTTGTCAGCAGAGGCAGAGGAAATATTAGTCATGGACAGAATGAAGGTGATAGATAAGTTGGTGTTACATTGTTCCTGGCAGTGCTTATTGTGGGCCTTAATGACCTCTTCAGTAGAGGAGGACTTTAGGCCAGCAATTATAGCCAACAAAATGGGCATAAAAAACAATTGGAGGGTTACTCCCAAGGCCACTTCCCTTTTTCTGGCTAGGAACAGAACTCTCATCCAAAGACCAGGTTCCCACATGTTCTCTGAAGAGATCCATGGAGCAAGCACCACAGCCTCCATCCAAAACCTTTCTAGTTCTGATGTTGTATCCCCGAGCCCTTAGCTGGTTAGCAGGGACTTGGGGACTCCAATAGGGGCCTCTTTATGGTAAGGGAGGAAATTTCCCATAGCTGTAGAAGGTGTGATAAACAACAGTACCTGGCTCCCTTTCCTGAGGGTCCAGACCTTATATGGAAACACCAGGCTAACCTGAACCAAAGTATGTACCATCCTACCATACAGACAGACTCACAAACAAGTCAAATAAAAAGAAGGAAGTGGAGGTCCCAGTGCTTAACTGCCAAAGGGACTGAAAGCACACGATGTAGAGGGGCCTACTCACTGGAATAGACTGTTCAAGGGGGCTGCTCAACCAGCACTGTGCATCAGGAAAGGAAGACAAACAGTGCTGGGTTTTGGCACCAGATGTGGCAGGGTCCTGTGCTGTTGTTCCCTTTGGGGAGGGGGCCAAGTAGGGCAGAGTCAAACCACACAGACTCTGGGAGAATGTCAAAACAACAAGCTCAGTTTATTCAGGAAGAGGCAAGTCTTATATACCCTCCACCCCACCCTGGGGGGAGGTCTGATGAATATGCATCTGCTGGTGTGACATGGCTGCCTCTAATTGGTCCAGCTCATGTCTTAGCTGCTGTTGCTAAGGCCCTTAGGCAGACCCAGGTTGGCTCTCAGAAAGTATCTTTTTTACTTGGTTGGGCCAGCTGACCCTCAAGCCTGTTAGGGATGAGTCATCCCACAGATATTCATTTATTATTAAGTGAAACAAATCAAATACACAAATTTGAAGTTAAAAAGAAAAAAAAATGATAGAGACAGACTCAATTCAAGCAGGGTAAAAAGAGGAGTCACTAGTGGAAGGCCCTTAAAAAATAATAATTGACACAGGACATCCCAAAATGGCAACCCAAAACAAAATGTTTAAGACAACAAAATTTTATATATTATATATATATATATATATATATATATATATATATATATATACTGTTCATGTTTATGGCAGACCATGTAACATTTTATTATACAATGTCCAAAATCTCTATCTCCTCAAGAAATGTATCATTTAACATACTTTCATTCAATTTCTTGCACAGTTAAGGATGCTTTTTGAAAGCTAATGACACAGCATTCGGGAAAACTTAATTAAAAATTAATAGAGTATTGGTTTGTTATTAATAAAAATATCTGGAGTATAAAGTCATCTTTCAAATAGAGTGGTGTGTATGGCTCAGGCTGCTCTCACGTTATACCTATCTCAATTCTTGCCAGTGACTTAAGTGACAAAGAGCATCCAGAATGATTAAAGAGAATGGATGTTATAATTACAAAGACCTGGCTTCCATTGCCGGTGCAACCATATATAGCTGTTCACTGCTTCTGGTAAGCAAATTTATTAAATTAAACTGAAATATAATTCCAATGTTACTACCTCACAAATTACTAGAAAGTTATGTATGTTTTATAGATAAAACACTATTTTTCCACTGACAAAAAAAAAAAACAAAAAAAACATGACAATGTTATTTTCCAATGAAAGGCCACTTTCAGCTTTGCCATTTGGAAGATCTCTTCTTGTATATAACACTTACAAGTAAAGCTTCTTTGTATTATCCTGCTACATAGCATGACTTCCTGTTATTTGTCTGAGGTTTTTAATGAACAGTAATTTTAAAAACTGGTGATATTCATCCTCAGTTCTCACAAACCTGATGTTCCATGAGGGCTGAGTATAAAATGCTGTTGCAGTCACGATCTGCCACAATGACAGTAGAGTGACTTGAACAAAGCCAAGCTAAAGGGAACACTGGGACCCTGTAGTGCTACTGTGAAAGAGAGCAGTTTTAAATGTTGCAGTGTTGTGGTCTCATTTCTTCTTACCTTTGCTCCTAACAAAGGGAATTTTAATCCCTTTTCACAGGAAAGCCTGAATAGTGGACTTCCCGTCCAGAGAAACAGTGCCTAGTTGGGCTGTTTCTGTTGCACACAAGTAGACCTGCACCAGACGACACAGCCCACACCAAGGAAGAAAGAACCCTCAGAGTGTAAACAGCAGTCAGAGCACCACCAAGAAGAAGGTGAGTTTCTTCATTTAAAAGTACTTTTATTAATTATTTGAGAAGTTTGTAAAGCATGTATTAATCACATTCACCCCCTCCTCCAGCTCTTCCCAGATCCACTCCCTCCATATCCATCGGACTTTATGTCATTTCACTTTCAACCCATTGAGATCAATGTGTGCTACTGAACTACTCAAATACAAAATTCAAAACAAACAACAACTAACTAGAAACTTTTCTAATGTATTTAGACACCTATTAAGGTCTAGCAAAATTTAACGTATTTTCAATTATCAGTCAATCATGCGTTCCTTTATTACATCCCACTTTCAACTGCTTTATTAAAAAATATTGTCACATAGTTTGAACATGCTGATTCTTTGGCAAAAAGGGCATTTATCCCAAATGAGATAACTAACATGTATAAATACAAAGATAATTCAATTCTTTCCTCCTTTCTTCTTCCCTTTCATTTCCTAGATGATAACTTTTAAAATGTGTACATTATGATTGGTTTTGTTTCATTAAAAATAAAAAGAAAATATAAATTTAAAGATAACTTACATTTGGTATTTATTACTTTATTTCAAATTTTTCAATGAAACTGATTAGCTCCAAGTTTTGTTCAAATTAGTGTAGAATGAAGAAGAAACATCAAATAGCTATTTATATAGACCAATTGTTTAGTAATATGTACACTCCACTTTTGGTGTTCTTTAATAATAGAAAAATAGACATCAGAATCCTCAAAAATTTCTTTTATTTTATTTTATTTTATTTTTTTGAGACAGGGTTTCTCTGTGTAGCTTTGCGCCTTTTCCTGGAACTCACTTGGTAGCCCAGGCTGGCCTCGAACTCACAGAGATCCGCCTGGCTCTGCCTCCCGAGTGCTGGGATTAAAGGCGTGCGCCACCACCGCCCGGCCCCAGAATCCTCAAAAATTTCATGCACACACACACACACACACACACACACTCAGTTGTATATACGTATATAGTATATATGTATATCATATATGTATGCACGCATATGTTACATGTGTATATGACCTACAACACAATGCTCTGGCTGTCAAACCTGCCTTGCCTGGAAGAGGTAACGACCTCCTTCCTGACACTAGCCCCTGGCACGAGTGTCATGACATCAAAGCACAAGCATACTCTGTCAGATTGCTGCCTTGTGATCTTTTATTTGTTACTTTTAATATTGTGATACAAAATAGGGCTTACCAATTACTTTGGGTGAAAACACATTTGAATGCTGCCCAAAACCATGTAGTTTAAAATGAAAATGCCAGGCAGGGGCTGTAGGGCAAAAAGGGACAAGGAAAAGATACCCTAACCCTGACCAGACCTGAGCCCAGAGCCAAGGAAAAACACCCTGACCCTGACTTGACCCCAGGACCAGGGCTTAAAATCCTACCAATCCCTGAGCTTACTCCAGAGTCAGGCTGCAGAATCCCACCAATCCATGAGGTCCCTGAGCACAAAATTCCTCCAATCCCAAGCCATCCTGGAAAACTCTCCCCTGGTCCCACACCCCCGCCCACACACACCCTAAAAAATCCTATTACCTTGTTCAGTTTGCTGCTGCTTCTCGCTGAAGGCAGCTCCCCTCCTGGATTTTTCCTTCCCAATAAATCTCTTGAGTGGGGTCTGTTGTATGGTGTGACACTTTTGCATACTGGATCCCAGATGTGACAACTTTCAGGAGCCAGGGCAGAGTGGTACAGAGCTGTACCACTTTTGCTGGGTAAACTTTCTGCTAGATGAGCTGACTTGTTACACTCTGAGAGACCTGGGCGGAGCTGTAACACTTCTCCAGAGCTGGAACAGAACAGTGCTGTACCAACTTCACAGGAAAACGCTCCCCTGTGGGACAGAGTTGTTACGCTTGCACTGGGGAAACCTTTCCCTGGAGCAGAGCTGTAAACTGCTACATTTACAGGGGCTTTGTAGTATTGCTTTTCTCTCGACTACCAGAATACCTTTCCATCTGAGCTGCTATGCTTACAGGGGTGGTGCACACCCACACCCTTAATCCCAGCACTCAGGAGGCAGAAGAGGGCAGATCTCTGAGTTTGACGCCACTGTGGTCCCCCGAGCTAGTTTCAGGCCAGCCAGGGATACACAGGAAAACCCTGTCTCAAAAAAAATGAGTAAATATGAAATAAATAAAGAAATAATAAATAAAACATGAAAGGAAAATAGAAACATTTATTCAAATTGATTACTTTCTTAAAGCAAAGGAGGCAACTTTAAAATAAAGTAAGTTTTCCCTCCAAGGATTAGAACTCAGGTGTTTCTTTGTCTTAACATTTTTTTTAGAGCTTTCTCCTACAATGAAGTCAAAAAGAATTCCATGTTTTGAACTGCAAAAAAAAATTCTCATATTTAAAGGCCTAAGTTAGTGTTTATTTTTAAATACAAATTTTCTATCTATTATCTTTCCTTGGGGGTCATTTACTTTCATGGCTTACTGATGTGTTGTCAATGATTTTACAATTTGTTGTTTTATATGTGATGGCTGACACCTTATTTGTTACATGTACATCTTCACAAAATGAGTATGCAAATCATTTGAAGTTGTGTTCTATCCCATGAGTGTCTGCAAGTACACAATGGGGGCGTTCTCATACAGATGGTCGCTATCAAACACAAGCAGCTCCCAGGCTTGTAGCCAAACACTACCCTAATTGGTAATGAACACTTGTTCATGGTCACCTTTGAAGTGGCGCCAACATTAGCAGGAGTTGTGGTTTCTTCGGCCTTCACTTGCTAGTACTGACCAGCAGCGAAATGAGAATCAATCTCCGTCAGGCTGGTAATTGAGCACTTCCCTAATTTATGAGACAGTTTTCCCATTAACAACAAAATCTTGAGAATTAAATAAAAACAGACCTTCACAAGTGCTGCAGCCTAGGTGCGTGTGGAGTAAACATTGATAGATGCGCGTGCCTTGTGGAAGCTTGACTTTGAAAAATTCTGTGTCAGAGTTTTAGGTCGCATTCTGACAACAATTAGGAACACTGAGAGAAATAGCTGGCAATTCTTCTTGCTTATGACAGGTGATGTAAAGCCATCTTTCCAGAGCAAAGGCCTGCTTCTGAGTATGAAAAGCAGAGTCCAGACATCTTGCTGGGACTGGAAATCTGTAGATACTTCCACTGCACATCCAGGGCAGACACCCTTTGAAGATTTTAAAGTTTGACTAAGCTGTTTCCACTTCATCATTGGTGAATTCCTCTGCCACTGCAATGCCATGCTTCACACAGAACTCATGAAATGGTTAAAAGAGAGAGGTGTCCAGTTAAATCTGATTTTCCATATGAAATTTCTAACTATGATATTGTATGAAATGTTCTGGAAAAATCTAAATGACTGCACATTGGCTGAAATGTGAAGCCTCTAGGTTTATTTGAATTTAAGGGAGTTTATAAATTTCAAAGCCTCAACTGTTGGTAATGCAATCATGAGTTAATTTAGAAATTTATAATAAGTTATATGAATGTGCATATTTACATTATTCTTAAACTATATTGGTGAAGAGTAATGCTTCTTGATTACAGTGACTATATTCACATAAAATTTCTAGCCATCAAGTAAAAAGAACTAAAAAATTCCTGTGTGAAGCCAGTAACATTATTTAAATTAAGTTTCCAACATTATTTTAAAAATAATTAGGAATGCTACATCCCATGTCATCCTTGCATTTTTCAACTTACCCTGGAATTCTTTAAATAATAAAAAATAGAATTTAAAAAAGTACAGAATGCAGGCAAAAGGCAGTTTGTTCTTAGAAATGCATTGAGGGATAAAAGTTTACAGAAAGTTCTGAAAATTAAAATATAATATCCAGGAGTTTAATAAGTTATAAATAATTGGTCACGTGAATGTTTATGCATGTAGTTCCGTATGCATAATTGTACAACATTGTTTTAATTCCCTGGGTTAGAGTAAAACACAAACACTATCCTTCAGATAAGCAGATAAAAGATTATTTTTATCATCTCACATCTCTCCAAATGGCTGTTCCTGAAAGAGCTCGAACCCCTCCACATAAGTCAGGACTTTCAGGAACCTCTCATTTTGAGACACTTCCACATACTAGGGCCATGTCCAGCCATCACCTAGAAAGGCATTTATCTCCGGCTTGCGTTTTGTTGATTACGCCTAATGACAAGTTGGTGTATGCTGTCCACTAAAAGGAGGAGGGCACGGATTTGTTTTCCTATACATGTGCACTGAACAGTAATTTAAGGATCTACCTTATCTTCTCCCAGATAAACTCTTTATCAGTTTTCTTTACCTGGAATTCAACAGTTATGGAGAAAAAAGTTCCTGGGCAAGTAGCCTGGATATTGTGAAATGGCAACATGAATGAATTACCATAGCTGTACTTTCTACATTATATAGTCATTAAAATTGTAACCTGAGTCTAATTACGATGTTGTCCCTCCCTTCTACAGTGCCAAAGTGTGTTTCTTTATTTCTGAGTAAGTCTTAAATTTATAAATTAAAAAAAAAAATTAGAAAAAGTTATAGCAAGGGATGAGTACTTAGGTACAGCAGACGGGAAACTCATGTAGAAAACTCAACTGCTCAACAAGTCGATCAAGGTAACTTGGTCTTAGCATATTGTTAATGTTATTTCCCATCCTTGGAGTCATCATTGCGGCAGCACATACCCTGGCAAGCTTTCCTTGACTCTCTTCATCACACTCACCTCCCCCTCCTCTGGGGATGCATTCCCTTGTAACATTGCTTTGTTTTGCAAGCCAGGAGCTCCTGGGCATGGGAAATAACTTATGTCTTAGATGTTGACCCTTCTCTGCTCTCTAAGCTTTCCATAAAAATAAGTGAAAATGGAAAAAAAAATCAAAGCACATTCCAAAATATTAGGTAAAATCCACAATGACAGCAGAGACTGAGCATGAAGATTATCATGCTCCAAGTGGTTGGTTTCTATCTGTGTTTACAAAGGCAGGAAAGAAAAAATCAATTTAGAAATGAATGCGCCAATTATAACCTACTCCTACTCTTCTTTAAAGAAGCAAATTTGTTATACAAAAAGTTCTATCTACATAAATTTGTATTACAAATTTATATTAAAATGTAATAATTATATCAAAATTAAAGTGAAAAAATACTATGTGTGTTATTAGTTTAGTATACTATTATGCAACACATATTTAGAGACTGATTTTTGCCTATGGGCCATTGTGACTACTACATGGATTTTCTTTTCCATGGAGTAATTAGAGCTTACAGATAATAAACATAGACAGACGTGGAATATTTTAGAGATCGTGAGTTAAGTACTTTGCACATTTCACTTGGGTACTTTATCTCCATCTTCTATCACTTCTAAGGAAGTTCACAGAAAACACATAATCAAACAGAGAGCTTTCCATGGTCTGGAATTCATCTTGTATCCTAAGACCCTAGCACAGAAAGCCTCAGTGGAATGTGCATTTATAGGTTGCTTCTGTTCAACATCTCAAGTGTTCATCTGTGAGTCATCTTTTTCCAGCTCACCCAAATCTGAGACATGACATTAACCACACTGTTTTGAGACAAGAGTAATTTTATATTTTCAAATGTACAAACATCAACCCAAATTTCTAACTTGTCAATTGTTTAAAATCTCTAGTACATCTTAATTTCTCTATGTAAACAATGTTGTAAGGTGCCACAGACTTTTCTTGCATTATGTATTTTGTGATACTGAGGAAGATCACTGACTAATAATATTTCAACAAAAGATCATTTTATGGCAATTTTTCTATTTCAAAAAATAGTGCTTTTGTCAAATATCTGTTGTTAAGGGGATAACCTCATTACCCTCAGTCTTTGGAGTCTGAGAGTATTATCTTTTGTAAATGAAAGTATATTAATATATAGGGTTCCCAATTAAAGTCTAGCAACTTTACATGTATTGATACCTGAATTAAATTGTCTGACAAATTATTTGCTAAGTCAAAGATCCCGTAGTAACTGGAACTAGTTTATTTTCCTGGAAATGTCAAATAATAGGAGTATAGAGAATAGAGACTTTACTTTTAAAACCTTTTGAGACAGAAATATGCAAATCTTAGAAGACACAATGTCAGTGTTCTCTTCCTTCAAACAAATTAAGACTATAAACTCCCTGAAAAATGAGGTTTATAATAGAAATAGAAACTGACCATTAACTGTAGCAGTGGTACCAGATAGTGTTATACTCAGCTTCCCTAGATGCCATGGTGTAAATGTATTAGCAGTATTAAGAAACCCACTCCCGCTGTAATTATGTTAGGAACCAATAAGACAGCTCAGAAATCAATATGCTAAGACAGATAGAGGAAAGGACCATGGCCAGCTGACTGGGAATAGATTAGTGTGGCAGATCCCTAGCTGAGCCATGAAGAAGGGGATATTTTTGTTGTTGTAGAAGCCCATTAATTGTAAATTTTCCTGAAAAAGGATCTTGAAGGGCAAATTTAGAAGTGTTGTTTTCACCACTCAATGGAAAACTATAATTCTGATTGATCTAGTTTTACCTTTTAATTTTTATTTCAAAATTTACTAATGAAACCATCTAAAGCCTTGGGGGAAGGGTCATCTTTTCCCCCTAGCCAACAGAAACATTTCTTTGGTTATTAATTTATGCTAATATTTGTAAAGTTTTTAGATCGATAAAATCATATTTAGATATTAGCACCATGTAGTGACAAGCTTACTGATATGACATCAATTATCAAATTGATTAATAGTCATATGTCCTAGAATATGACACTCTTCTCACTTTTTTCTAAGTTCAGAATCACCTAATTCTTAAAAAAATTATGTGTTAATAGTCACTAAGGTTACCCAAAGGAGGAAGGCTTTTAAAGCTAATTATATTTTTAATTGAGCTTCTTGGCATTGTAAGCCTTTCCTTAATAATTTGCTTAGTAGAAGAAAAAGTAGGAAAATTTAGCAGTTTTGGAGAGATAAGAGATAGAGACATGAGAGAGCGAGAGAGCGAGAGCGAGAGCGAGAGCGAGAGCGAGAGAGAGAGAGAGAGAGAGAGAGAGAGAGAGAGAGAGAGAGAAGAGAAAAAAGAATTGAGAGAAAACAAAAATGCTCTTTTGTGGTTACAGTTTGGCACATCTGCTCATGCCCAATCAGGCTTTCAGACACAGACCCATAAACAAAAGGAGCCATCACCAAGGACAAAGTCAGAGACATAAGTGGTTTGAATGAGTGTGCAATTTCTGCCATATGACCGTCCTGACACAATTGCTCTAATTTTCTTTCCAGAAATGACTGATAAAAGATTTAGGTAATTGCTATGGAGACAGACTTCCTTCCATCACTAGGTATCCTGAATAATACAGCCTCAGGGTCATAAGATGGAGTGTCAGTTTCTGCAGAGTCTAAATTAATACTTGTCTCTGCTTTGGCTACACTTCCTGTACATCTAATGAAGTGAATGTAATTTATTTTGACAATGCATTGAAAATCACTTGATCAGATGACTAGTCTTTAATGAACACAAAAGGCAATATAAGTTTAAAAACTACAAACTCCAAAATAATACATATGTATAAATTTCAAAACAACATTTATATATGTATGTAAATATATGTGTATACATTTATCTCAAAGCATGTTTACTTGAAAAACTCTGCATGTGGCCAGAATAAATATGAAACAAAATAGTTCCTAAGAGCATGGGTCATGTATGTGTAATTTTTTTTGTCGCTGTCATGACTGTGATTGACCCATTTCCATCCAGCTTATGACCTTGTCCCCTCTAATCAACCTTAATTTGTCTGGTTGATCTCTGCATTTCTGGTATTAACTAGCATGAGGAAGAAAACCAGAGAGCCAAGTACATGGCAATGCTTAGAAGGAAATTCTAAAGATACATAGACACAGTCAGAAACAGAGCTTTCCCTCAAGAATATTCAATGTACAGAGGAATCTTAAACACATCCACTAAATGTTCACAGTATCAGATGGAATATAACTCCTGTGTCTCCTGAATGTTACAACAGCTAATGAAATTATCTGCATGCTGGTGAAAACTCTCTATGCTGACAACAGAAATGATTAGATTACATAATGTAGTCAAAGTCCCACATTACTTACCAATTTAAAAGATCATTTCTTTCAGCATGAAAACCTGCCTTGGTTTTTAACAAAGTTGATATTTTTCTATGCACTGGAAGACAATACGATTTGAAAATGTTCAAACACTTGTATTATGCAAAATCAAATGTACCAGCAGCAATCTCATAACTGTTTTTCTTCAGAAAGTTGGGTGAACACTTTTGGGGCTGGCAAGAAGGACTAAATGAGATATTGAGTTTGTACTAAAAGAAAATGTGCTTGGAGCTATCTTGGCAAGAGGGCCAAGGCAGAACAAGTATCTGTACAGTGGCCTTGTGAAAGTGCTGCGTAGTGTTTAAATACAGCTAGGCAGAAGCCAGTGGATAATGCGCAGTAATGGGTTAATCAATACTTATTATGGTTTTATTGGTTCACTAAAGAGAGAACAGAACCTAGTGAGCACAGAGTCGAAGAAATCAGTGCATCTGATCTGGGTAACATCTACTCTCCCTAAGGGATTTCCCTATTCAAGAATCCAATTTACCAGGCCTGATTGACAAGGATTGGATCCCAGGGAATCACATAACTCTTTTTAGGACCCAATAAAATCCTAATGGATTTGTTGGGCTGGCCAGGAGACTTCTAGTTTTACTGAACCGAGGTGGTTTGTTGCAATTAGCCTTTATTCCACTTGCACTTGAAAAAAATAGGCTATTAAGAATCATCCCGTCTTTATAAATGCTGGAGTCATGCTGGGATGTACTCACTGGAAGGAGGTTCTGTGCCTGGTGGAAATTGGGAATCCTTATGATAAATTGTAAACATTCTAAAGCTTCTGAAAAATGGTAACCCAAGCAAGATTCTAATAAAAAGATCAGAAGTGCAACATAATGACGCTTTCCAAACCCATTTATCGGTCAGCCAGCCTTTACAATGTAGTTCTCATCCAGGATAACTATGCCAAAAAGGACCTCTGTCTTTGGAAAAAAAAAAGCTTTGAAATACACTTCCTATATCTGAGCACCCCTTGAATACTTGAAATTTGAAAAAGAAATACACTACAACAATAAAATGACATGAATAGCTGTTCATGGCTGTGCCCTGTTTCCTAGCAATGATGTTTATACTAAGCAGTCAACCTACTCAAATGCATTATTGTTTTGGGACACCATGCCATCCTGGTGGTTGTTAAGAAATCAGAAATCGGTAGAAGGGATAATCTGAAATGAGGACTGAAAGAACTTAAAAAAGAGAGAGTCAGGCGGTGATGGTGCACACCTTTAATCCCAGCACTCAGAAGGCAGAGGCAGGCAGATCTCTTGTGAATTCGTAGGCTAGCCTGGCCTACAGAGTGAGTTCCAGAAAATGGCGCCAAAGCTACATGAGAGGAAGAGAGAAATTGTATTTTTAGCAAGCACTTGTTTGATATGAAGATCTCTTTTGTGGCCCATTTCCCGCTAGAATTGTGCCCACTCTCTCTGGAAGTGTTAATGACACTTTGAATGTGTTTACATTGAATGCACTTCATAATCAGGAATACATTCACTTAAATGGTGTCTTTGAATAGACATTGATATTTACTTTTTCCTTCCCCACACTTTTCATGGACCCAAAGATACTCTAAAGAGTTCATGAGCTCACATTACTAGTTCTCCAGAATATGGTCTTCAGCTCCAGAATCCCTAGCCAAAAGGCCATTCTAATTCAATGCTGAAAAACATGCTTTCAATAAAGGATTCATGACTATGTATGGTAATATAAATGAACATATGAAGTTCATGTGTTTAAAAATACAAATTACAACTGATAAAGTAATATCATATTTCTTTCTAGTTAAGCATTTTAATGGTGACTTTGTAACTAGCTGTTTGTTAGAATGATGTGTATTACAATTATTAAATCAACCAAAAATTTGAGAAAAATATAGGGAGAAACAGAGCGAGTAAGTAATTGAACCAAAAGAAATTGATGAATTTCATATGATAGTTCATACAAATAAAAAATGCATAATTGTAAATTATTATGATTTATTCTTCTAAAGACACACTGGAGAATAACAGTATTAATTTCATTGATTGATGGGAAAATGCTGTGTAGTCACATGTGATATCACAGCAATTTTACATGAAAACATCATCATTCAAGAGGAACTGTAGACAGCAAAAACAATACCAGAAAGATTCTGGAAGGAGAACAGAATCGGGCTTTGTTATGACAGATTTATGAGCATTACAAGACAACTTTATAACTGCAATGGTTGTTTTCTAGATTGTTTTTGTAATCATATAACTTTAAAAATGAAATACTTAGTCTGACCCTAATGCACTTATACCAGCCCTCACTGGAGTTTTCTAAGGACTGATGAGCAAATGTAAGATGTCAATAGAAGTTAATTTAACTCAGCATATGTAAGAAGCATTATTGAGACTAGAGATTGGATGGGGCAGTAAAGGATTAAGATGGGAACTTTTCTGTGATTCTGCTCATGATGCTATTGTAGAGACTCAAAATGCATTAGCGCTGTTGGGAAAAGATTCTGTAAGAATTCTTATTTAGACTGTACTGATTCTTCTCATTTATGACATTCTAATCACTGTTCTTCAATTTGTGTTTACTAATTCTATTTGCCTGTAGAACAATTGACATCATTTCAATTCACATATTACTTACTGCAATATATTTTGCACATTTGAAGTAAAATTTACATTTTAAAAGACAACCCGACTTAGAAGATTTATTTTCAAAACAATACAGCTGTTTAGGAAAAATAAGAATTTCAGCTTAAAATGATGACTTGGCAAGTGATTGATATCCATAATATAGAAAGAACATAGTAAAAGAGCAAAATAAATAGTTTAAACTGGGCAAAACATTTGAAAACGCCTTTCTCCAAAGGACAAAGTTCAATGGGCATCAAGTGTGTGCAGAAAAGTTCTCTACTCAATTATGTATCTGGAAAATTCAACTCAAACCACAATAAGATGTCATCTGATATTGATAACATGAGCATTTTGTCAAATAACAGTAACAGGTTCTACCCTAAGGCCTATGACCTCCCAACCACTGCTTTTGACCAGGGCATGAAGTTCTTCTTGTGGAGCAGGCCTCCAAACCAATAAGAAACCTGTGATTGACCCTCTAGAACTCATGCCATTAGTGCACGAGTGGGCACATCTCTGGCAGTTCAGTATTGCACCTTTCAGCACTGGATAAGATCATTGATCTTTTCTCCCCCATTTGCACACACAGTGCATTCCAGAACTCTGAAAGCTGCCCAGCAAGGAAGTAGCTTCCTGGTTAGTTTGAGATTGGTTTCAGTATATCCTGCAGAGGAAGCATGTAGTGTCTTCAGCAATAGGATGTTATCATGCAGTTATGGTGGGCATCCAAGGGCAATGGCAATAACATGTGCTGTTTTGCAGACCCCTGGGACCTTCCTGACCAATAAATCACAGGGAGGAATCCCGTGCTTCCCGCTCTGATATTTCACTTAAAAACCTGTGCATTCTAGGAGCACCATAGCCCACTAGGGCAGGAGAATTCTTTCTTTTCAAATTCTTTGTTTTTAAGTTTTATTTTGAATTAGCTTACTAACAGGTGAGTTTGAACAAGGTTTTTCCTCAGTTTGGGTTAATTCACTCACTGCCCCCTCTTCCTTTCCCACCCACCCTAACTTACCCTGCTTAAGCATTTCTACTCACAGTATTTCAATTTACTATTGTTGTTTCACCTGTAATCAACCAAGTTCCTTTCTTAGCATGCTCTCCCAAAGGCCCCATTTTCTAGTTTCCTGGCTTCTTCTTGTGCTCCAAGTTAAACATAGGAAACAAAAAGATTTGAAACTAAGATCTCCATATGAGAAAGAACACGAGATATTTGTCTTTCTTGGCCCAGATTACCTAGTATATATTTTTTTCAGTTCAATCATTTTCTTGCAAATTTCATAATTTTATTTTTCTTTAAAGCTAAATAATATCTCATTTCTTATAAGGACCACCACATTTTACCTTAAGTTAATCTATTGATGAATGTCTCGATTGATTCCATTTCTAGTTATTGAGAATAGAATAGATATTCACATGGGTGTGCAAGTGTCTCTGTAGTGAGATATCAAACACCCTGGGTATATGCCCAGGAGTGATATAGCTGGGACATATGGCATTTCTATTTCTACATTGTTTTTTTAGAAACTTCCAGACTGATTGCAAAAGTATTTACACCACTTTACACTCAGACCTGGGTTTCTCTCAAAATTAGAGAAACTTCTTTTTACAGTAAGCAGTAGTCAAGGGAAAGATGTGTTTTAGTCAAAATACTGAGAATAAGAGACCAGATGCTTCCTATTTAATGGAACATTTAAATCAATCCCGACACCACAGCAGTGACAGTGGCTCACAGTTACTTATATACTTAGGATTACCTCTGTTCGAGGAATTCAGTCTTTAAACATCTCAGACAAGTAGTGAGTATAGGAAACATTAGGACCTTGATTTGGTCTGTACATTATATATATGTGGTTTGAAATAGCATATTATACTTAACATAAATATCCAATTATTATGTGTCAAGGAAGCAATTAAGAAAAGGGAGATGTTAAGTATCTAACAAATCATATAAGTGCATCCAACTGTGACTGACAGTGTGTGCAACCAAAGCAAATTAAAACAAAAAAAAATCACCTGATATATGGATTTGCCTATTTTTTTCCTCAGGGGCCCCAACTGCAGCACCAATAAAAGAATACAGCAATGTCATGCTTAAAATGCACTTCCCCAAAAGGTATAAAGAATTTTGCATGATGTGAAAGTAGGAAAATCAAATGAAATTCTGAACTATGGAGCAGATTAAAGCATGTCTAGGAATGAAATAAATTGGGATAACACCGGGTTTTCCAAGGGGACCACAGTGATGATTCTGAGCCTATATTTTAGTCTCTAAATTTGCTATCCCCTCCTGACAAAATGGATATATTTCCCTCCTCTTGAAACTGTGTGGAATTGTCTTTTACTGTGGATTCACAGAGTGTGGAGATGATGGTAGGTGGTTTTGACACTAAGACACTAAGATTTTAAAGGTATTATAACTTTAGCCTGCCTCGAATGATATTCTTGTTCAGGGAACATGACTTAATGTAAAGAATCCCAGACGACATGACTGGGTCACATGGGAGAAGTTCCTCCAGCCACCAGCCAGAGGCAGGGTTTCAGATGCTAGCAGCATGGACTGGAAGGCACATAGATGTGCTTGTGTTCAGATTAGTTCCTCTCCTGACTTGTGTCCATCTGATGCCAAATGGCACAGATAAATTGTCTCCACAAAGACTTCACAAAGGATGAAGGCCAAGTAAAATGAATTTTATTTGGTTTAAAGTAACTCAATTCAGCCCACACACATACTGATAGCTAATTTTATTATTTAGATGTGGTATTGGCTATCGTAAATAAATATACAGCATGTTGTTTTGAGACTAGGGAGCTGGAAGAGTTCTAAAGATGATGCTAGGATGATTTCCTACTTTCACATAATGCAAAATTCTTTATTCCTTCTGTGGAGTGAATTTTAAGCATGGCACTACTATATTCTTGCATTGGTGCTGCAGTTGAGGCCCATGAAAAAAGATAGGCAAATCCAATTTTTTGTTTTAATTTGCTTGATAAGAAATGCTTGATAGGAGGATGACTGAAAAAAATAAAGATAATTGAAGGGAATTTAAATAGATCATTATTTGCCAATAGGAGGCTGTTTTGTAATGACTTGATCCTAGCTTTTAAGATCTATATATACACATGTGTGGGTCTGAGAGTGGTCTGAAGATCATGAAAGTAGAAAGGGGGCCACAAGAAAAAGAAAAGACGTTAAGGTGGTAGATGGGGTTACAAAACACATGCGACATGAAAATGAAAAAGAGTGGAACTGCCACCTATTTCTTTTCACTGACTTTGATGATATGACTGAAAAGAAGTAGGTCAGCCCCAAAGTCTTTATTGAGTCTTCAAATGAAATTTAAATGTAACATAAAGCAGTCAAGTTTTAGTTCAAAAGTACAAGTATTTCCCATTGTTGCCTGAGACTCCCAAGGAATAATAATAATAAATAACCCTTCAGGATAACCACAAGAAATTCAGGGTAAACAAAAGGAAATATGGCACCATTTTTAATGCTTTCAGAACATATAAAACCTTTTCAGTGAGTTGAATTCCTCTAAGAACCAAGCAAATCTCCATAAAACAGTAAGGCTAAAAATTAAGGAACTATGAACAGAAAGCTAAGAAGTCACACATGGAAGACTTAACTCTAAAATCATCATGGGGTTGGCATGGCTAGATAAACAAAATCCAAAAACTTCCTTAGGGTTTTATGAGAATTGTGTGGATTGGAGTTTGCTTGCACTGTTGTTCAAGGCAGACAATGAATGGTGTTGCTAAAGGAAACATGGTCTTTAGATTCCTGAACCAGGGTAAGTATAAAAGAAATTGATGACTGTTTCTGTTACAATGTGGTTTGACTATAAAATGACCTCCCACAGGTTCTTGTGTTGAATGCTTGATCTTAAATAACTTGATGACACTTCTTTGGAAGGTTCTGGCAACTTTAAGACATGGCAGTTTGTAGCTAGAGTTTTCCTGCCTGGCCCACAGTCAGGACAAATCTCTCTCACCTGCCAGTCCCACAGCCACTCAGACCTGACCAAGTAAACACAGAGACTTATATTGCTTACAAACTGTATGGCCATGGCAGGCTTCTTGCTAACTGTTCTTATATCTTAAATTAATCCATTTCTATAAATCTATACCTTGCCACATGGCTCGTGACTTACGGCATCTTCACATGCTGCTAGTCATGGCGGCAGCTGGCAGTATCTCTGACTCAGCCTTCCACTTCCCAGAATTCTTCTCCTCCTTGTCTTGCCTATACTTCCTCCTGCCTGACTATTGGCCAATCAGTGTTTTATTTACTAACCAATCAGAGCAACACATTTGCCATACAGAACATCCCACAGCAGCAGCTAGCTGGAAGAAATGTGTTCCTTGTGGATGTTTTGTCCCTGACCCTTTCTATGCCTCTTTTTGCTTCCTGGATGTTATAAAATGGGAAGTCTCCTCAGACTGTTGACATTCCCTCAAAAAGTAGTGGGTGAAGTGGGCCATTGTATCCTCAAATCAGATTCTAGCTGCTCCCTCCCAGCCATTTGGTCTAATGAGATGCAACAATATGTATTTTAGGAGAGGTTTACTAAAAAGGAGTTCCATCTATGGTGCCAAGGGGATCCATCATCTATGCTAGGTGCAGACTTTGCAGTGTGGCAGCTTTGGTGTCACCCATTCTGTGGCCAATAACCCCTCAGCATGCTCTTTAAATCATCCCAATAAGCTCGTTGTTTCCCTTGGGTAAACCTTGGAACTGTACTTGAGTTCCTGTTGGGAACCATAGGAGGAGGAGTAGAGTTTGTTTATGTCTCTCCAAGAAAGGACTTCTCACAATGTAGGCACATGAAGCTAACCCACCATGGACTAAATCCTCTGAAGCCAAAATAAATCTGTTCCCTTGAAAGATTGACATGAAGTATTTTGTTACAACATTGAAAAAAAATAATTAAACATTGACTGTAAGCAATCATCATTCTTTGGAAAAATCAAAGGATAACTCAGAGAATAAAATCCCATTCCCAAAGATCATAGCAAGAAAGCTGTAGCTAGTCACTTCTAAGGAATATTACCAAGCACTAATCAATCAAACTGAAGATACAAATAGATGGGGTTCAGGATTATGCAACAGTGGACACTATAGTCCTCCATGTATTCATCTTTAGAACAGCTAGCAGTTACTCTACTCTTGACCCGACATTGTATGAGGAGTATGAATTAAAGGCAAATTTGTCTCTCACTAATCAAATGAGAATGAGAAAAAAAACTGAGAAATTTTCTCCAAGAAAATATGACACAATTTATCTTAATGGTGTGGCATGATTTAAAAATCTCAAATCCAAGACTGCTACTACAAGGGAGATTCTGTAACTTCTTTAGAGAAAGTTGTGATTACATTTTATACATAGAAAGAAATTATCTTTAAAAAGTATTTGAGTAGCTGGAGCTTTCTAAGAATGACCACTGTTATATTACTTGTCCCACAGGGCTGTGCACCCATGCAATCAACAGAAATGATGACTCATCGTGCTTCCTTTCAATTTGCATAGAACTCTGCAGCTACATGAAGAAGAAAAATGCAGCATAAGTGACTTCTGTGGCTTTAAAAGTTAGGCCAGTGAAATTAACATGGTCTTTATCAAGCTAGCTGGAAAGGTTAATGTTTAAACATAGTCACAATGTACTGAAGAATCACGGGTCAAATGGAGAAGATATACCATTCCAGCCAACAAACCCAAATAAGGTCTTTAACACCAGACACAAGAAAATGGGGAATTATTATATTAGTCTCCAGTGTTCAAGATGTTCCAGCTAATATTTGGAGAACTAGAGAGTTGTTGTTACCACCAAGCCATCCCCAAATAAAAATCTAGCCAGCAGAATTACTGTTATTACTACTTTGAGGCCATGGCTTCTGGGTAGTTTTTCAAACATATTAATAATAGAGTAAGACTAGAGAAAGACTGTATAAAAGTACACAGAAAATTGGGCCATATGTGGATTTAAGTTTAATTGATAGTCTCTCTAGTGCTAATTGTCAAATGTGTGTCAGTAATATCATCAGCTGGCATGTGACAAGGGCAAATTCTTGAGTCTGTCTCGCCATACTGAGTCTAAACTCTCTAGAGTTGGTGTGACTACTGGTACTATTAAAAGTCCCCAGGTAATTGTTATTCAAGTTAAGGATTGAAAACTACGGCTCATGCCTTTGAATTCCCTCTGGAGCATTCATTGTTAGCAATTAATTCATGTAATCTGCCAAAACTTACCTGCAAAAACACACTGCTGGTACAAACTCATAAAGCAGAGCCCAACACATCTTACCTGTGTTCTCACTGTGCTTCTGTTAGACTATCTTCCAAGTACAGCCAGAAGTTTCTCCAGTCCTGCCCAGCCCCACAGTCAGGACGAAACTTTCCCACCCATATCCTACAGCCACTTGGTCCCAAGTAAACACACAGAGGCATATATTATTTACAAACTGTATGGCCTATGGGTCAGGCTTCTTCTTAGCTAGCTCTTAGAACTTAACTCAACCCATTTCTATCAATTTGTATGTTGCCACATGGCCATGGTGTTGCTCCTTGGGCCGCAGGCTGGCGTCACCTCTCACTCCTTTCTTCATCCCTCTCTTCAGTTCGAATGTCCCACCTAATCTTATTCTGCCTCACCATTGGCCAAACAGCTTTATTTATCAACCAATCAGTGCAACACATATTCACAGTGTACAGAAACAATATCCCACAGCACTCAAGTGCTTTCATTACCCAAGTAGAGAAGAAACTTATTAGGAATGACCTGGTTTCACATACAGTGTTAGAGGAGGTCCACATTAACTGACAGGAAAAAAATAAGTTTAATTTTGAATCCAATAGCTATGAATAGTAATGAAAGATAGTAATTTAGTGAAACACAGAAGCTTAACCCAGAGACACAGCAATAACTGAGGAATAGAAGGGGATGTATAAAAAATATAACTATATAGAGACTTGAAATTATGCTAACTATACCTGGAAGAACAAAAATAAAATGGAAAAATGGAAAATAAGACATTTCAGAGATTTTTGAAATTTAAGAAAAATAAGTATCTAAAAATTCAATATGACAAATTCAATATAAAATTAATAAATGGTCAGCTGTCTCTGTGATTTTCCCCATCATGATCTTGATCTTACTTGCTTGTGGGCACTCATGGAATCTGGCCTATCAGCTGTGGAACATTCATGGGACCAAACTAGGCTCTTTGGATGTGGGTGACAGTCGTATGGCTAAATCTGTTTGGGGAGCCCCTGGCAGTGGGACCAGGACTTATCCTGAGTATATGAAATGGCTTTTTGGAACATGAGATACCTTGCTCAGCCTTGACACAGCGGGGAGGGGCTCGGTCCTGCCTCAACTTAGTATGCCAGACTTTGTTGACTCCCCAAGGGAGGCCTTGCCCTCTCTGAGGAGTGGATGGAGGTTGGGATAGGGGGAAGTGGGGTGGGCAGGAGGAGACAGAGGGGGAATTGGGATTAGTATGTAAAATGAAAAAAACCCCTTTTTTATTTTATAATTTAATTTAATTTTAAGTATCAGCCACAAATTCCCTTGTTCTCCCCCCTTCTGAACTCCCCATGCCTTTTCCCCAGCCCACCTCCCATTCCCATGTCCTCCAGGGCAAAGACTCCTCTGGGGATTGAGTTCAACCTGGTAGATTCAGTCCACGCAGGTCCAGTCCCCCCCTTCCAGGTTGAGCCAAGTGTCCCTGCATAAACCCCAGGTTCCAAACAGACAGCTTATGCACTGAGGACAGGTCCCGGTCCCACTGCCTGGATGCCTCCCAAACAGATCAAGCCAATCAACTGTCTCACCCCTTCAGAGGGCCTGATCCAGTTGGGGGCTCCTCAGGTATTGGTTCATAGTTCATGTGTTTCCATTTGTTTGGCTATTTGTCCCTGTGCTTTATCCAACCTTGGTCTCAACAATTCTCGCTCATATAAACCCTCCTCTTCCTCACCAATTGAACTCCTGGAGCTCCACTTGGGGCCTGGCCGTGGATCTTTGCATCTGGTTCCCTCAGTCATTGGATGAGGTTTCTAGCATGACAATTAGGGTGTTTGGCTATCCTATCACCAGAGTAGGTCAGTTAGGGCTGTCTCTTGACCATTGCCAGTAGTCTATTGTGGGTATCTTTGTGGATTTCTGTGGGCCTCTCTAGCACTTTGCTTCTTCCTACTCTCATGTGGTCTTCATTTACCATGGTCTCCTATTCCTTGTTCTCCCTCTCTGTTCTTGATCCAGCTGGGATCTCCCGCTCCCCTAAGCTCTCTTTCCCTCGACCCTTGCCCTTCATTATGCCCACTCATGTCGAGTTTGTTCATGTAGATCTCATCCATTTCTCTTTCATTGGACGAACCCTGTGTCTTTCTTGGGGTCCTGTTTTCTAGGTAGCCTCCCTGGAGTTGTGAGTAGCAGTCCAGTCATCTTTGTTTTACATCTAGTATCCTCCTATGAGTGAGTACATACCATGTTTGTCTTTTTGAGTCTGGGTTACCTCACTCAGGATGATTTTTTCTACATCCATCCATTTGCCTGCAAACCTCATGATGTCATTGTTTTTCTCTGCTGAGTAGTATTCCATTGTGTATATGTACCACATTTTATTTATCCATTCTTCAGTTGAAGGGCATCTAGGTTGTTTCCAGGTTCTGGCTATTACAAACAATGCTGATATGAACATAGCTTAACAAGTGCTCTTGTGATGTGGTTGAGCATTCCTTGGGTATATGCCCAAGAGTGGTATAGCTGGATATTGGGGGAGATTGATTCCCAATTTTCTGAGAAAGCACCCTATTGATTTCCAAAGTGGTTGTACAAGCTTGCATTCCCACGAGCAGTGGAGGAGAGTTCCCGTAGACTTTTTAAAAAATAAATCAATTTAAAAAATTAGTAAAATATGTACAAACATGGGTATAAAAGGCAAAAGTTCTTTTTAAAAAGAAAATGAAATAGAATTAAAGATAATCTTAACTAAATGAAGGCATAACAATGAATATTCAACATCTAATGAATTAGAATGCAAAAAGAAGTGATTAGATAAAATAAAAAAAAGAAAACCACCCCAAAGTTTGCAGGTATTCTGTATGCCTGACCTGACCAAGAAAGAGAACAGTTGAAATTTGAGATTTTGCAACCCCATGTTCCATGGCAGGAAGAACACAGATATTTCTCAGTTAATACTGTTATTATGGGACTGGGGGGACTTGGTGGGCCAAAGCTAGTTCTCAAAAGGCAGAACCAAAACTCCAGTGAGCCAAATCTGAGTTTTCGTCAAGAGCATCATTGTGTGTGTCTGGCTGGATTTCAGAGATGCCATAAGCCACTGGATCTTCATAGTTTCCTGTCCTTTCCTCTTTCAAATAGTGAAAATTGTGACTTCTGTATGCCCATGTTGTTATTGTTTGGGGACAGGGTGGAATAACTTATCTGTAATTCACAGGTCAATAGACATTTTCTGAGAGTTTGTTGGATTACCCCCACATGAAAGAGGGTCTGTTTTCCTCCTTTTAATCAGGGGAGTGTACTGTGATTTTGTCACCAGCAGAATTTGGTAGAAATTCACATTTCCTCGTTCCATGTCTTGGCCTTTAGAGACTAGCAGCTTCCACCTCCTTTTTAAAAATAAATATATTAAAACAATGTACACTTATTCATCACCAATGACACAATGCCAAATTATAAAAGCAGACAGTGGAAAAAAACCTTCAAGTTTCTGAGTTTTTTTTTTTTTTCTGATTCCTGGCATGCAACTCTTTGAGATTCAAGGACAATAAATTTGTACTTTCTGAGTTTTCAAATTTATATTTTTGAACACATTTCTAGCAATCTTCACATTCTACAATTTGAATACCTAAAATTCTTGTTTAAACAATAAAACTCACTGCGTTTAGTAGTGCTTCAAAAGGACCATATCTTACAGAATATTCAATGAAAAACATAATTTAGAATTCTGATCTCCCAGTAAGCATCAGCCTGAAATGGAATCATGTGTGAACACTGCCCATCTAAGGATTTATTTAGCATTAAGAATCTTTTATACCTTAGAGAACGTTCAGAGGACTTACACAAAGTATACTGTATATGTGAACTCACTACTAAGCCTCTGTCTTTTTAAAATTACCCTTTCTGGTTCTGGCTTCTAAATGTTATAATGTGTCCACATGAACATTTGTTTACTCATACATGTATACATTATAAGCCAGGATACCCCATGTGGGAGAACTTGCTCACAGGATCAAACTGCATATGAAGATGTCCATGTGGTCATATGAAAGAACTCTGGCTGTTCTCCCAGTCCATAGCCATCCATATCATAAACATGAAGTCGGTCATCTCAGGAACTGACCTGGAGCTCCGTTTGTTAGATCATACTGTAACAAACAGATCTGAGCACTGCTCATTGTTAGTTAATCATGTTAGAAATGAGCCACTCACAGCACACTCTCTAAACATAACTAACCACACACTTAAGAGAGATTTGATGATCTGATGGTGGTGGTAGCAGTAGAGTGTGTATTTATGAGGAAAAACTAATTCTGACTGACTCATGATTTCAGAGCTTTCTACCCATGGCCAGAAAGTACCAGTGATTCTGGGTCATTGTGAGGCAGAATATGGAGGCTGAAGGAAGGAGGCAAAGATGATTCACATCTGAACAGACAGGAACAAGAGACTAAACAGGGACTCAGGATAGGTCCAACTGGAAAGAATGCATTTATGGTAATCAGCTTCCTCCTCATTAGACTATCTTCCCATCAAATTCCAATAATGTCATCAAATTACAAATATTGCTTTGAATTAACTCATTCCTGGGTAAGAGCTTTTGTGATCCAACCATCTGCCAGGGATGTGACATCTGCTGGAGCCCAAGCCCAGAACACATGAACCTCAGAACAACACTCATTAGCTAAAAGTGAACATATATGCATAAATATGTAAGCAATAAGAAAGGAGACATTGAGAAAAATAATAGTTACTAAATGCTATATGAGATTATAGACCATAATACACTAATGCCTCTTGACTTCTGAAAGAGGAATGTTTAGTTGTTAAAATAACATTTTTTAGAAAATAAATTCATAATTTTGTTAATTTTCATAATGACTGTGGAAAAATTTCGTTGACTCAATAATATAGTAAAAACGCAGTTTCCATTACTTCATAATTATTTAAATGTGCTTCTTTACCCGAAACTGAAGATATAACACATCCTATGCTCAACAATTTGTCATTTTAACACATTAAAATGTATTTCTTTGTCTTTGGCTTTTTTGTTTTTATTAAGGAATTTTTTATTCATTTTACATACCAACCACAGATTCCCCTCTCTTCCTTCCTCCCACTCTTCCCCCTCAACCTTTCCCCTCAACTCCCTCCCCCATTCTCTCCTCCTAAAAGGTAAGGCCTCCCTGGTAATCAGATTGGTGAATACCCTGACTGTCATCATAGAGCCTTCATCCAGTAACTGATGGAAGCAGATGCAGAGATCCACAGCCAAACATCAGGCCTAGCTCCAGGAGTCCAATCAAAGAGAGAGAAGAGGGATTCTATGTCTTTGGCTTTTTGTGGTAAAATAGGCTGCAGAATTTTCAGAGCTGTCCTGTGCTCTTTTTAAAGCATTTTTATTTAAAAACGTCAGTGTTACAATGAATAATATAAAAATAAAGCAGCATTTTGTGGCACTTGTAACACATGCTATAAAAATAATCTATTAAAGAGGAGAAAACCTTCGGTTATAGAGTTGAAGGGGTGTAACAAAGGCTGTTGCTATTCTCTTCCTATCCATAATGCATTTGTTCACAGATGACGCAGGGACAGCATCCTACCAATGCTTCAGAAAGCCTCGCTTTTGGTTAAACCAAAGCACAGCTGCCACAGCCACATCTCATTACAGCAGTAATTAAAGTTCCTGCCTTACCTGTGCAGCCAAGGACACAGGGCTTCTAATGGGAACAAATCTGGACAGAAAGGCTTGCTGTCAATTAGCCCTGATAACTTGATAAAATAATGAAGAAGAATGCGGGTTGGGTTACAACTCTGCATGGTCACAAATACAGTAATTCAGCATCTCTTTCTTTTCTGGGATACAACCCAAGGGTTTGGGAGAAGAAAGACAAGAAAATGATCTGGGGAAACATGATCTTCTGATTGCCGAGAGATAATGGTGTCCTCTATCAATTTGGCCTAGTGCTTCACTCTAACAAAAGATGGGACTGCCACAAAAACTGGCCCTTCAATCAGGGGACAACACACCTCTTTCTTGTCATAGATTCTGACAACAGAATGAAAGTCAAAAAAGGAGAAAAGAGATATTGCTGTGTAGGGCAGCATTTTCTGCTCCAACTTGCCTGAGTAAAACCATCTTTCCTGACATCACAAGTGTAAAGTTGAAAAAATATCTTTGTGCCTTTTATAACATTTGAATTCAGATAAAGAAAAAAAATATCATAGCATGCCATGAAAGCTAAATTTATGCTCCTCAGTTGCTAATATATAGGGAAATCAAAACAGAGACATTTTTATCCATAAACTATCCCAACTGTAGTAACTACCTTAAGAAATAGATCAGCACATTATTGAAATGTCTGCTTTTGCTGTCTCTTATATTTGCAATTTATGCTTAAGGAAATTTACACATGTGTCTTCTAAAGTTTTAAACTATGTGGCAATCAAATCTGAGAATATCAGTAAAGCCATGTACTCTCCCCAAATTATCCAAATAAGCTAGTTTCATACACAACCAAAACACTTAAAAGAAGCAACTGTCATTGCTTGTTCAGGAAATCAACCCTATTAACTTGGTAGTCCTTTCTATTAAAACTCAAAAGAAATGTATTTCATGGCCATTTTATTGTTGATCTACTTCTGTCTCTATTCTGATGATATGAGATAAACACCTCTCCCATTCAACTGTTAATTATTGGTATAGAAACCCATTTAACTAACATTCATTCACACAAAACAAAAAATAAATATTAGAAAAATGCATATTGGAAGACTGGAAAATTATCTACATACATGTGGAACATACATCATAAAGTTTGCTGAAAGAAATAACTTGAGATTTCAAGTAAGAAAACTTCATGATTAATATCCATAATTAATTTATAAAATGCCCAGATTTCCTTATTTTTTTTTACTTTAAAAAAAATCATTGCATATGATCATGGTACTTGGCATGAGGATATTTTCATTTTACTTTAGTGGTTTGTTTAAATGTATTAATTATACACACTAATGGGTTTCAATACAACATTTTTATATGTATAGTTAATATATACTGATGTTATTTAAATCCAATCCACATAACCCTTTTTGCCTCACCCCCACTCCTGTTAATTAATTTCCAATTCTCAACTATTCCCCCTTCTACCACCTTCTTCTTTCGTTATGTGTGTGTGTGTGTTTGTGTGTGTGTGTGTGTGTGTTTGTGTGTGTGTTTGTGAGAGAGAGAGAGAGAGAGAGAGAGAGAGAGAGAGAGAGAGAGAGAGAGAGAGCATGTGTTCAAGACTCGATGAGCTTTCTTAGAACTGTTTACATGAATAGAAATAAGAATTTGTTTACAGAAACATGTATGTTGCCAATGGGCACCACTTCAAGAAAAATGTCTCTCACTCACCAAACATTATTTGAGAATGAATCCTCAGGAATAGGGGGTCTCCATGAGCCATAAGAACAATCCCATGAAGTATAATGTGTTGAGCACAGTCACACATGCCTTCCATTACTCACCTCTGGTCCCTTAGACTCTTCTGCTTCTACTTTTATGTTTTATACACATGCATGGCTTTATTTACCTATATAAGAATATAAGAATCATCAGTGAGACCAAACATGACATTCGTCTTCCTGAGAGTGGCTTGAATTGCTTAATACTATCACTTTCAGTGGCACACAATTTCCTGAGAATAAATTAGCCTCGTTTTTCTTTATGGCAGAAAAAAATCCATTGCTTATATATACCACATTTGTTTGCCCATTTCTCTATTGTTGGATATCTAGGTTGGCTCCATAATTTAACTATCATGAATATTCTGCCATAAATATTGATATTCAAGTATGTCTGTGATGTGTTGACCTAGGGCCCTAGCTGGATTAGTTCATTCCTAACAGCAGTATAAATGTATTCCTTTAGACCAACATTCTCACCAGTATTTGTTGTTATTTATTTTTCTTAACATCTGGTATCTCAATATATTTTAATTTGCATTTCTCTGATGGTCAGCAAGGTGGGACATATTCTCATATCTATGTTTATCCCCAAAAACCACATAAAAGCCAAGTGAGCACGGCTGCTCATTAGTAATCTTTTATGGGACAGAGGCAGAAAGAGATGGCTAGCTAAAGTAATAAGCTCCTGGTTCAATTCTAGAGCTCTCCCATCAATATATAAAGTAAAGAATGATCTAGGATGACAATGAAGATGTCAATACAGACCTGAAGATAGCTCAAAGGGTTAAAGCACTTGCTATTCAAGCCTGAGGGCCTGAGTTCATTTTCTGGAACCCACTAAAAGGTAGACGGAGAGAGGCTACTCCACTAAGTTTTCTTCTGAATTCCATATATATGTCTTTACTTAGAGTCAAGCTCAATCTCTCTCTCTCTCTCTCACTCACTCTCTTTCTCTCTCTCTCTCCCTCTCTCTCTCTCTCTCACTCACTCTCTTTCTCTCTCTCTCTCCCTCTCTCTCTCTCTCTCTCTCTCTCTCTCTCTCTCTCTCTCTCTCTCTCTCACACACACACACACACACATACACACACACGTACACACAACGTATATGCACCCCACAAACACAACTATATGTACAAAATATCATTTAATCCATTTTATCATTAGTTAATAATGTTATGATAGCAGATTTCATTAATACCTATCATGATGAGAGAAATCTACATTTCCTGGCTCCCTCAGATACCTCACACCATCCTAAATATTCACTATAAACTTTTGAGGAAATTAAAGAAAAAGGCAAACCTCCTCCTACTTTTATGGAAATAATTTTGTCATTTCAGACTTGGAAACCATGCACTCTTCTGCCTTTGATTCTGATCCTATGGAGCATGCACTGAAAATATCTGCTCACACTTAAATGGTGCCATGCCAATTAAGACCACAAAAGACATTGGAATTTACTTTAATGGAAGGAAGAAATACTGAATTCAGTGTTTACCATGCATTTTCTTTTTAAAACTCATTGATGTAAAAGAGCAATAACTCCTAATAACTATACTTTGTTTAGCTAACCATCAGAAAATAGGCCTAACTTCCAATTGTTTCTTAGCCACCAAGCTGCCATTATACATCACACCATTAAGAGTGATAGAATCACCATGTGGGTGCTGGGAATTGAACTCAGGACCTCTGGAAGGACAGCCAGTGCTCTTAACAGGGACAAATAAGCAAACAAATGGAAACACATGAACTATGAACCAATGGCTGAGGGGCCCCCAACTGGATCAGGCCCTCTGAATGGGTGAAACAGTTGATTGGCTTGATCTGTTTGGGAGGCATCCAAGCAGTGGGACCGGGTCCTGTGCTCATTGCATGAGTTGGCTGTTTGAAACCTGGGGCCTATGCAGGATCGCTTGGCTCGGCCTGGGAGGAGGGGACTGGATCTACCTGGACTGAGTCTACCAGGTTGATCTCAGTCCACAGGGGAGGCTTTGCCATGGAAGAGGTGGGAATGGGGAGTGGGCTGGGGGGAAGGTGAGGGGGGCCGGGGGGGGGGGAGAACAAGGGAATCCGTGGCTGATATGTAGAACTGAATTGTATTGCAAAACAAAAATAAAAAATTTAAAAAAAAAGAGTGATAGAATCTTTGTTAATGAGACTTCTCAAATTATAGAGCTGTTAGTTACTGCCATGATATGCTTGTCATGGTCACAGCTGTAATTCATAAGTATCATAGCTGGTTAGGCTTATGGGTTGCTTCCTTCCTTGAAAGCTTGTGGGGCAACTTCTCTTATCAGGAAAGCTAGTCCTTAGGCCATATCCAGCTTGGGTCCTCTAAGTACCATGTCAGAACTGCAAGGTGTCTTTAGCAATAGGGTGGTCCAATACCAATTTATCAGCCCTGAATACTAGTAACATATGGACTGAGCAGGTTTTTTGTGTATGTATGTTATACATATATAACAACATTTATATGTATATACAAATTATACATAATAACAACTGAAGGAAATATGTTCTGTATTTAAAAAAGAGCAAGTAGAATACACAGGAGGGTTAGGAGGGAAGGAAGGGAAGGGGAAATGACATAATTATATTATATCCTTTTAAAAATTGGAATCAGCTCCCCATCTATCTACCTCACCATGCTCAATTGGAATACCAGACCAAGAGATTACTAGCTGCTTTGTGGATGTTTGTTTTCCAGATTCTGAACCAATGGTGAGAACAGCATAGGTATTGAGCTGTTTCTGAGCTGTAGTCTCCCATTCCCTTACAGAGGCACTCAGCAAGGAAACCAGCCTTTGAAACCACAGAAGACCATCAGTCAAGCTCTCACAGACACAGTGCTTGGCTTTCTTTTTCATTTAGAGAAGGAGTATAGACATCTTATGTAAATTTGCTGAAAAATCTTAGTCTTTGTGTGTAATTGTCACTTTTAACTGTGAAAAGGAATTATCATTACAGAACTTCCCAGGTGTCCCCGTCGTCCTTAGGCAGATATTTCAGTCTCAGCTGCTAGCAACTCTACTGTATCCCCAGTCTATTAAATGGAGTCTTTATGTATTCACTCACATGGATGATAGAAGCAAGTCCTGGGAAATTACATGAGCAATTCTAACAACTAGGAGGCTGAGACAAGAAGACAGTTATGAGTTCCAGGGTAGCCTGGGCTACCTGGGAGCCTATCAAAATAATTTGGGACTGGAAAATAAAATAAAAAGAAAGAAATAAGTAGTTTATTCTTGATTTTTCTGGAGTGTATGTATCAGTTTTGTCCTTTTCTCAGCTCCTAGGCCATGTGCTATACCAGCACTTTCCCTTAATAGCCCATCTGCTCACTCATATCTTTACTCAATGTGATTTGACATTGTCTCATGACTTTCCTTATGACTACTTCCATCCATGCTCAACTTTATTAAAGGATATTTCAATGTAATTTTAATACATTTTAGTGTTTTCTCACCTTCCATTCTGACTTTCAGTGTTTTGTTATTGATAGATATCTATTATCTCCCTTTATAAACACAAACTTTTCCCTGTAATGGCTTTGCCCTTTATTCTCAAACTAGAGGTATACTTCATTAACCCAACATGTACAAGACCCTGGGTCCCATGTCCAACAGTGAAAAGACAGAGAGAAAGATAAAGGATAGGAGGGAAGGAGGAAAGACTTCTTTTTGTACTTGCTTTTATGATCCTCTTATTTGAGTTCATCTTACTCAAGAATCATAGAGACTCAAGAGCATTGTTCCCAGCAGGATTATATTTTCAAGTATCAGTTCTACCCATTTGTTTTCTTTACTGTCTGAAATGTTTGATGCATGTACATAAGGACTTCTCAACCTATCGCTTGTCTTTCTTTCACTCTAGTTTTATTTTTAATGCATTTTGTTTCAATGTTTCTTATGGATACTTTGTAAAACTGTGTATATTGTTTAATTGGTGCTGTCTGTAGATGCATGTAACATAATAGTGAAGAAAAGTTTAAATTTGGTCTATGGAACATTGGAGTTCACAAATTTGCCTTTGAACTGTTCATATATTACACATCTCTGTCAAAAAAAAATGTCACCCTTGTCTTGAAAGTCTTGATTATATCAATTTCAGCCACTTTTAATTCTGATTGTCATTTTCTGTTCTTGTTTTATTGAATGCATATTGATAAGTCTTTGCACCCTTAAGGCCTCTCTGCCAACACAGCAATCCAAATTAAACTGAATCAGACCAAACTGGAAAAGCCCAGGTTTAATGGGTAAAGCATTCCTGGGTGATTCCCTGGCCCCTCAGGGAGGAGACCAGGATGAGAGACCAGAAGAACCAAGTGTCTGTTTTCTGGGATGCAGCTTATATACCCTGTGGGAGTCGTCCAGAGCTTCTCTGGGGGAGGAGCTGTGTTTGGCAGGCTTTGAAGGGGCAGGTTTGGGGAGAAGATGTGTTTGGCGGGCTTTGAAGGGGCGAGTTTGGGGAAAGAGATAGGGAGGGGAGTTGAGGTGGATCGTCCACTAGAACATTTTAGACTTTTAGGGTATAGGGATACCAGTGTGCCAGGGTTGAGGTGGAGTTCCTACCCAAACATTCCAGACTCTTTGGGTATGGGGATGCTGGTTCATGTCTGACTACTTCCTGTGGGCATGGGGTGACATGAGGTAGAGGAGTAGGGAATTGGTGAGCTCACATTCAGCAGGAGGTGTGAGTGGAGGAGAATTCAGTTAATTATCATCCTGGAGACCTCAGGCAGGCATCTGTTGCTTGAGGAAGCAAAGAAGGCAAGTTTCTAGGAAAAAAATAGAACATTTTCATCCACCCTAGCTGTACTGCAAAGATGAATGTACAGAGCAGAAGAGCAGATTGGCCTTTCATTGGGACTTCTTGGAAAACTGGAGGGTGAAGGGTCCCAGCTGCTGGACAGACCATGTATCCTGAATAGGTGCCTGCTTGAGCCTGCAGAGTTGGTACCAGCATGGAAGTCCCAGGAGCTTGGCAGCCAAGGAGGTGGTGAGGATCACAGTATGAATGGAGAAGGGACCTCAGAAGAGAGAGGTAAGGGAGGTACCTGGCCAGTGGGAGAGTTTGGTCTGGGAGGTGGTGATTGAGGAGGAAGGGCCTTCCATAAAGGAGCTCAAAAGGGCTCAAACTTGTAGGAGAGTGTGGGTTGGCTCAGAGGCGGGTAAGGGCAATGGGGAGAAGAGAGGGCCAAGATAACCTAAGTTCAATGGAGAGCTTGGTGAGCTGTTGTTTGATGAGTCCATCGGTCTTCTCAACCTTTCCTGAGGATAAAGGTGTCAACCATAGTTAAGAGGTAACTGAGTGCTTTAAGTGTGGGCATGTGAGTGAAGCCCACCTGCCAATCCTTGCCTGGTTGGTGTCCTCGAAGCTGGTGCAGAGGCTGACATATCTGGAGGGCCCCTGTGAATGGACCTGTGTAATACTCAGGAGAGTGTGGGGGCCAAGGTGAGTGTGGTCCCAAAAAGGGTGAGAATATTATGACCAAGCAGAGGTACAGGGCAAGCAGGTATGACCAGAAAAAAGAGTGTGAGAAGAATCACCTGGCAAAAATGCAGGGAAGTGTCAGGGTCTTAAGTGGGAAGGAAGGAATCCCATCAACCCCCGTGACAGAAATTGGCGAGGGGACTGTAGGACCTAAGTGAGATGTCAAAACAGAATAGGTAGCTCCCGTGTCCAGAAGAAAGTCAATGGACTTACCTGCCACCCACAGCATCACCCTAGGCCCAGAGAGAGCAATGGGAGTCAGCAGGTCTAGGCTATGTCAGTTGTCTGCCAAGCTTAGGACTTCTCAGTTGCCAGAGTTGGTAAGGCTGGACCTCCATGGCATGGCATAGAGGCCAAGCCTGCATGGGGCATTCCAATTTCCAATACCTTGGCAGACAGGGCATGGCCTCCTGGGCAGCTGGGGTCAGGGAATACCATGACCAGTGGTCCTGCTTGCCACATTTGAAGCAAGTTTTGGTGGAGTTGACTTGGGCTGAGCTCAAGTGGGATGGAGCTTTGTGGCCAACTTCTCTTGTACCCCTTGTGGGCCCTGGTGGCCTCAGAGCAGCTGCTAAGACTTGAGCTTGGAGCAGATTCTGTTGCAGCCTTGTCTGTCAGGTTGACTCAGCTGTCATTCTCGAACATTAAAAACTTTAAAAGCCATTTTCACCAGTTCCTGTAGGGGAGTTTGGAGATCCTCTTCAGCCTTTTTAAATTTTTTCTAATAGCTGGTGCTGACTGAGAAAGGAAATGGGTGGGAAGGCAGGAGTCTGGGAAGACCGAGTATAAGAAGAACCCAGGGAAGATTTGGGGGCATTAGGCCAGTGTGTAGGTGGAGGCACTGGGAGATGGTAGGGAAGAGGAGGACAGGAAGGTCTTAGATTTATGGCCCTGGAGGAGGGGCTGGGTAGGTAGAGTTCAGGGGAAGTGAGGGAGGGGCCAGTGTCCCTGGCAGCATGGTCAGAGTGGAATTTTTAGGATCCCAGTTCCCAGATAGGCAGGAATCTGGAGGCGGCATGACCCTAGCCAACAAGACCAATGCTATGAGCCATTGGCCCCTGTAGGGAGGGCCAGGAACACAGAAACCAAAAAACGTGGACATAGGGCAGTTCTGTCCAATTATATCAGATAGCCCCAATTTGAATAGATTTTGTAAAAGACTCTATAGGAGCATTTGGGTATCAGGCTTTGAATGGCAAGTGCTGTTTCTCAAGTCTATGCTGGGGACCCGAAGCCTAGCACAATGTGTCCACTGTGATAAGTCTTGGGTCAAAGAAATGGGGGTGCGTGTGAGAAATTCCCTTCAACAGAACATCTTCTGGAGAAGGGGTCCCACGGAACAAAAGCAGTCCTTTGCTCCAGAATGGGTAGGGGGACCCTGGTGTGGCCACATCTTTGGCAGGACACTCTGAAAAATGAAAAGGCCCTGGGCCTCCTAGGCAAGGACTTGGAGAGGAAACTTACCCAGCCAGGAGCCTATCTCAGTCTGGTGGAGAGCAAGTGTGGGGGACAGGGGTGTTTTCCCACCAAACAGCCCTGAGACACTGGGGAAAAATCAGCCCCCCCCCCCGCCACTTGAAGGAACCTCCAGATGATATAAGTATTCCATTTCCATATTCCAATAAGCCTCTCTGCAGACACAGCAATCCAAATCAGACAAAATTAGGAAAGGCAGGTTTAATGGTAAATCATTCCTGGGTGATTCCCCAGCCACACAGAGAGGAGACAGGGAGGAGAGACCGGAAGAACCACGTGTCTGTTGTGGTGATATTATGTTCCCCAATATATTGTGCAACCTAATAAACTTATCTGGGGTCAGAAAACAGAACAGCCACTAGATAAGCACAGAGGCCAAAAAACGGTGGCACACACGCCTTTAATCCTATCACTTGGGAGGCAGAGATCTGTGTGGATCTCTTTGATTCAAGACCACATTAGGAAGAGAGCCAGGTGTGGTGACACATGCCTTTAATCCCAGCACTTGAGATCTCATGTCTTTGCTTGGGAAAGACACATGCCTTTAATTCCAGAAAGTGATGGAAGGAAGCAGAAAGGTATATAAAGCATGAAAACCAGAAACTAGAGGCTTTTTAAGCTTTTAGGCTTTTAGCAGCAGTTCAGCTGAGATCCATTCGGATGAGAACTCAGAAGCTTTCAGTCTAAGGAAACAAGATCAGCTGAGAAGTTGACGAGGTGAGGTTGGATGTGGCTTGTTCTGTTTCTTTGATCTTTCAGCATTCACCCCACTACCTGGCTCTGGGTTTGTTTTTATTAATAAGACCTTTTAAGATTTGTGCTACTTCTGGCGCCCAACGTGTCTGTTTTCTGGGATGCAGCTTATATACCCTGTGAGTGGTCTTGAGCCTCTCTGGGGGAAATTACTAAGGCCCCTTCTCTCCTCCTTCTGTTTTCCTTCTTCCCCCTCCCCATCATTCCCCTCTCTCTCCCTCTCCTTCTCCTTCTCTCCTCTTTGCTACTACCATAAGGGAAGCAGCTTTACTCTACCATAAATACGTTCTACCTCTGATGTGATTCTCCGTTCTGACCCCAAAACAACAAACCCTCACGTTCTCATTCCTCCTTTAAACTGATTCCGACAGACATTTCATTTCAATAAAGGACAGCTGAAAACAACAAAACAAGCACCGACTGAAGTCACCACACTAAAACCAAACCTCAAAACAAAGAACTTTATTAGGAATGAAAGAAGGGTATCATGCAATAATGTGCTGAAAGGTTCAACAACCCTAAATATACATGTACCTAACATGAGAACTTTTTTTTTTTTTAATTTATTTTAATTTATTTTGCAATACAATTCAGTTCTACATATCGGTCACGGATTCCCTTGTTCTCCCCCCTCCCGTCCCCCTCACCTTCCCCCCAACGCCCCCCCCCCCATTCCCATCTCCTCCAGGGCAAAGCCTTCCCCACAGACTGAGGTCAACCTGGTAGACTCAGTCCAGGTAGGTCTAGTCCCCTCCTCCCAGGCCGAGCCAAACAATCCTGCATAGGCCCCAGGTTTCAAACAGCCAACTCATGCAATGAGCACAAGATCTGGTCCCACTGCCTGGATGCCTCCCAAACAGATCAAGCCAATCAACTGTCTCACCCATTCGGGGGGCCTGATCCAGTGTGGACCCCTCAGCCATTGGCATCATGAGGTTTGCAGACAAATGGATGGATCTAGAAAAAATCATCCTGAGTGAGGTAACCCAGACTCAGAAAGACAAACATGGTATGTACTCACTCATAGCAGGATACTAGACATGAAACAAGGATGAATTGTCTGCTACTCACATCACCAGGGAGGCTACCCGGAAAACAGGACCCCAAGAAAGACACAGGGATCGCCCAATGACAGAGAAATGGAATGAGATCTACATGAACAGCCTGGACATGAGTGGGGGTATTGAAAGGCGAGGGTCGAGGGAAAGAGAGCTTGGGGGAGCGGGAGATCCCAGCTGGATCAACAACAGAGAGGGAGAACAAGGAATAGGAGACCATGGTAAATGAAGACCACATGAGAACAGGAAGAAGCAAAGTGCTAGAGAGGCCCACAGAAATCCACAAAGATACCCACTCGGCAATGGTCGAGAGACAGCCCGAACTGACCTACTCTGGTGATGGGATGGCCAAACACCCTAATTGTTGTGCTAGAAACCTCATCCAACTACTGAGGGATCTGGATGCAGAGATCCATGACTAGGCCCTGGGTGGATCTCTGGGAGTCCAATTAACGAGAATGAGGAGGGTTTATATGAGCGAGAATTGTTGAGACCAAGGTTGGATAAAGCACAGGGACAAATAGCCAAATGAATGAGAACTTTTACATATAATATGAATGATTCAGTAGAATTAAATAAACACATAGACAACTTTACAATTGTTGCCAGATATTTCTAAATTTTGAGACTTCTGAAGAAATGTTTTGTTCTTCAAAACATTATTCATCTCCTAAACATCCACTTGTCAGCAGAGGTCACCAAACTTATGGCCTGTTGTTCCATGTCATCACTTTCCACTTTCATGGCACATTATGCCATTCTGAAATATTCTTTAGGGTTGTACATCTGATTATTGTTTTTTCTTTTACTATAATTCAGAGTTTAATTAATAGGGATTTTATGTTATCTTTATAACTAACTATTTTTCATTAAACAATCAGAATATAAAATAATTGGTGGATTGATGAGTCAAAGTTTAATTTTTAAATAGTATAATGAACATCAAAAAGAAATCCTCTGATAATTAGATTAACTTTGATAAAATCACTAAAGTGTTCATGTTTTCAACCATACAGCATAAATGAAATTATTTTTCTAAAGTGTCATGATTGCTAATTATATTATTGAATACTTAAATTTAAAACATTTTACTAAGACAAGTTATCATTAAAATTAGATAATCTATAACACATACAAAATATTATGTAGAATTTACACACTTAGATATAGTAATATAAGACTAACAAATTTTCACCAAAATTTGAAAAATTATGGTTTTCCCATAAAAGTAACTGGCTATTGCAAGATTTCAATGTCATAAAAGTATTTATTTTAAGGAGTAAGCGTCAGGTAGTAATTAGTACACACTTAATCATTTTGCTTTTTAAAATAACTGTTGTGAATGCAAATCTTTGATAAAATGAAGATATTAATTTATTTTAGACATTATAAAAATGAAGATATTAATTTATTTTAGATCTTACAATCAAAATTATAGCTACTATATAGTCACATAGAAGGAGACTTAAATATAAGAAATACATTAACCACTATCATCTTGAGAGGAAAAAAAACTGAGAATGCTGTATAATAGGAAGAAAGCCCCTAAGACTCAGGAATCTAACTGACCAGGGTCAGAAAAGTTAGAATTATTCATGAAGGGCCCAAGGTTCTGGGCAGCAGGCAACTGCTGAGAACCAAGAGACCTCAGGGGAACTAACTGCAAGTTGTATTGGATGCTTTAAAGACACACATTTCTTGAGGTGTCATGGAAGTTGGGGTGGGATTTTCAGTATTGCCAATGCTGTAATCACCTTCTTTAAATCACCTTCAATCCAGTCTTCTGTGAGAAGCCCCAATAAATTCATTGGTTAGGCAAGATGGTCATGCATGATTCTTTTCTTTGGCATTTCATTAGTGCCTTCCTTAGGCTGAACGGGCACTTCCTTCCCAGAAAAACCTGATTGTTGATTTGGTTTTCTGCAATGAGAAAATAAAAATGTATCAATTAGGTAGGCATGCTTAATTTAAAATCTTTCCAGAAGAGTCCCATGACAATCTTCTTTTCATTTTTTGAAAACTGAAAATTTTTATTTCATTGCAAAAATAGAGGAAAAGTCATAAAATAACAAATATTAAAATAAATCACAAAAATCATTGATCATGGTGGTATTGTGGCCTTCAATAGTTACCCATTTCATCTTAAAAATATCTCAGCACAATGATTGCACAAAGAAATGCAAATATTTCCACATTGTAAGCTAAATAAAACTGTTGATGCTATTGTCTAGAATTATATCAACTAAAAGCTACATTAAGGAACAAAATGTCTAATTTTATGTAATATAGTACTTAGTTTAAAGGGAAAAGTGGTGAATTATCTTTTCAATAAATCCATTATCTCTCCATAGATGGCAGACAATACTTTTCAAGATATTGAGTTTATATGTAGGTCATCATAATAAATATTTCTAAGAAACCAATTGGAAACAAATAAAATAATCTAATTATTTCTTTTTGCAAATGAAATAACAGTGGCCTAAAGTGTAAGTAATTGGTGCAATGTTATTATTTCTTATGGTCAAGCATATAAGTGCAAATGGCATAATGCAAATCTGCTGTATATTCTTGTCCATTAAAATGAAGCATCACCCACACTGATATGCTTGATTTTAGAAAGATTCAGATCAAATAATGGTTCCTACACACAAATAGTTAACTCTTTAGATGGAAAACCTAAAGGCCATTCACTATTCCTCAGAAAGTTTCCAGAACACAAACCAAGGAACATACACGTCCAGCCTTTTGACATTATGGCATGATGTCATCATGCAATAAATTACAGAACAGTATTCTCAAAAGAAATGCTTAATGTTCTTAGTGTATGAGATTGTTTGGGCCACATTCATAGCTATGGAATGTATGCAGCTCATAGGACACAGGTTGGAGAAATCTAGCAGACTGAGAAAAAAATAAAAGAAGATTGATTACCTCTTTGAGGTTAATAATTGATATTTAATATGTACATTTTAAAATGCTAAAGTATGTCCTTCATAAAAAGAGCCACATGACTTCATTATTAGTTTGAGATTTAGTTTGTATTTTTGCTTTAACATAACCATTGCTCTTACATTTATGGTTCACCCTAAAATATTTTTAACATTTGTCCCTGTGCTTTATCCAACTTTGGTCCCAACAATTCTCGCCCATATAAACCCTCCTCCCTCTCGCTAATTGGACTCCCAGAGCTCCCTGCGGGGCCCAGCCATGGATCGAATGGAAACACATGAACTGTGAACCAATGGCTGGGGGGTCCCCAACTGGATCGGGCCCTCTGGATGGGTGAGACAGTTAATTGGCTTGATCTGTTTGGGAGGCATCCAGGCAGTGGGACCGGGCCTTGTGCTCATTGCATGAGTTGGCTGTTTGAAACCTGGGGCCTGTGCAGGGTCGCTTGGCTCGGCCTGGGAGGAGGGGACTGGACCTGCCTGGACTGAGTCTACCAGGTTGATCTCAGTGCTCGGGGGAGGCTTTGCCCTGGAGGAGGTGGGAGTGGGGGGTCGGCTGGGGGGAAGGTGAGGGGGGGCGGGGAGGGGGGAGAACGGGGGGGGGGGTACGTGACTGATATGTGGAACTGAACTATGTTGCAAAATAAAAAAATTAATTTAACATAATTTTAAATCATCACAAATTATTTCCTGTTATAAACAACTATGGATGTCTGAAAACACCAACAAAAATTTTCAACAATAGTTTATAAAGGCAAAAGAACTTAGTTTTGGTATCTGAGTTTGAGTCCCAATAATTCCAGTAACTGCCCACAAGCATATATCCATGTTTGTTCTCACCCGTAAGATGGGAGGAGGGTGTCTAATGAAATTACAGAGGGGCAGGCTTATAACTGCTTACTATTTTCTTAACTCATAAAGAGTGTCATTAACAGTATAAAAATTCTGAAATATTTGACTTTGAAATTAATACCATTAATGAATATGGAAGTTAAGAAGTAAGACTAGTACATTTATAATGATGAATACCTAAGATACAATGAAACTACAATTATTAGCAACTATACTTTTCATTACAAATTACAATGATAAAAATAAAGAGATTTGTCTTCTATGAACAGATGAATACAATATCATCTAGACTCCAGTCAAATTAAACAGCTCAATAGAAAAATTCATTAAATATTGTTTCCCATAAAAGATATCACCATGTTATTAACAATTTTTACATCTAATAAATTAACTATCTTTAAATAAATTCTTTCTAAGGTAAGATCCTCTGGTGTTTTCATTTATGATTCTTATCTTGAGGAAATAAAATGTGAGTTTTACTGTTTTCCCTGACATGTGGCATAAGCAATCATTAAAATCTAATTATTCAACTCATTCTTCTTACATGTCAAACAATCATGATGCTCTTTAAATAAAAGAAAGGGTTCAGAAGGATGTGGTCAGGAATATTTAGCAGGATAAATTGAGTTTCATCCTACCTGATTTCAAATTCTGAATTCTCTTGTTATTTGTCCGGAGAATACAAGCAATATATTTATGCTTTTTAGCTGTGTTGGTATCTATAGATACAAAACTCAAGTGGTTAAATCTACTTACACACAAATAAAGACTGATTAATGACAGTGAAAGCAGATATTCTCCTAAATGATTGACTAGAACAGAATATGTCAGTAATCCTTAATAGTGTAGTCATTTGCACAGTCAAACCTGTGGGTTCCTAGTAATAGAGTCAACCCAACTTGATTTATAAGTTTTTACCTTCTGATTGTTAGTATGTTCCAAGATAGTTTCCACTGATATCTTAAAAAGACACATTTTTAGATTTTTTGTAATTGTGGACTTCCTACTTTCAACATAATCTGGGTAGTCCTTTTAATCTTAGCTATTCATTTTCAGAAATGAATAAATTGTTCTATAGAAGATTTCACTAACATAATTCATTCATGAATAGACCACTACATCATTTGATCATGGCCAGTAGCTTTGAAAATTCTAGTTCTAAAGGGACATTTGCAAGATGACAGATTTGGGAGTTACAAACTTATCCCACAAAGACAGAATTAGAAACAGTGTATAGACCAGAATAACTCTTGGGAATTCCTGAGGTCAACTGAGAGTTATCAAGGTCCCTAAAAACAAGAGACAAATGCAGCAAAGGAGACAGAGAATTTTTGGTGCACATTTTTACACCCTTCACCATACATGGACGGTGATGTAACTATGGGAAAGTACCCACCCTAGAGCTCATCCCTTGACACAGAGGAGACTGGCTGGATCCAGCATTCTGAATTTTCGCAAATGGTATTGGTATGATTAACACATAGCACTGTTGGATTGATGAACAGTTTGGAGGGCACAGAAGAAGGATCAGTAAGGTAGAGCTGCACTTGTAGTGGATGTCAATAGAGCAAGAGATCAGAAAATGTTGGGAGATGTTAGAAACTCCTCTAGCTAAACTGGTAGAAGTTAACCCCTGCCCTGAATGCCAGTACTTAAATAATAGGAAAGATTTTTTGATTACATGCCAAATACTAGCAAAGCTCATAGTATAAAAGGAAAAGAGAAATATGACCTAAGATACTAAATAAAACTCTTAACACTGTCCTCAATAGAAAAAAAGCTGCAATATGCTTGACAAATATGAAAAATAAGGCTAACAATATGACCCAGGTGGCAAAGCCCAGACCATGCAAGCCCAATACCATAGTTCAAGCCCTAGAGCCCACATAAGAAACAAATAAATACATGACCACATTAATTATTTAAATGAAAAATACTTTCCCTAAGACATTCAATAAACTAAAATATCATACTAAAAATAATGAATGGTATTAATAAAATGAGTCACCAATGAAATGAGTTATTAACAAAAAGATAGAAATTATAAAAATAATAAAATTTGGAAATCTAAAAAGTAAAATAAACTGAAAAATGCATAGAAGACTGCATAAACAAACTTAATGGTTTAGAAGAAAAAATAAACAAAGGAAATTCAGTTTAAAGCCATTATGCTGGAGGATCAAAATGAAAATGAACAAAAACATTACAAGAGACAAATTTTTAAAAATGCTTTCTCTATCCTTATTCACCTTAAATGTCAGTTCATTAAACTTTTCAAGGGACATACATTCACTGAGCTGATTAGAACAGCTGGGTTCAATGGACATACATTGTTTACAAGACCTAGAATTTAGTCTGAGGACAAATGTAGGTAAAAAAAAAATTAAAGATATTTGAAACTATATACTAAGAGAGAGCAGGGATAGCTACACTAATATCATGAAAAGCTCATTTTAATTAAAAACCTCGGGATATAAGCAAAATATTAATATAATTGTAAAAAAATATTAATTTACCAAGAAAATACAGAATGATGTATACATAGCAAAGCATACTAATAAATCAAATTACAGCATACAATTGGAGAGTGATTCCAATATGCTGCATTCAAAGGAAATGTAAAAATCAGACAGAAAGTCATTCATTAAAGAGAATACTTGGGGGCTGGAGTGATGACTCAGAGGTTAAGTGTACTGTCTGCTTTTCCAACGGACCCTGGCTTGGTATCCAGCACCCACATCTTGGCCCACAGCTGTCTAACTCCAGGGCATCTGCTGTCCTCTTCTGGCCTCTGGCCTCACTCCACACACAAGCTGCACAGACATACATGCAGTAAAACACATATACACATAAAATATAAAAGTAGAGAGTTTTAAAGAGAGCATGTGAGGGGGAGTACTTGAAAAGCATAGCTGAGAAATCAAAACTAAACATGTACTCAAACTAAGTATGTACAAAACAGTCACCTCAAGCAGAAGAGAATAAGTTCTCTTAGCAGATGGCACCATCTCCAAGATAACCCAGCTAGGACACAAAACAAACAAACAAACAGAAATAATCTGCTACAATGAAATGAAAATAAGGCTAAGAAAGCAAAGACTTAAACATTCAAAAACCCAGGAAACAGTCTGGCCCTTGGCAGGTGTGACTCCTGGTGCTCAGACTACCTTTTGTAGTTACACATCCTGCAAACTATAATAAAGGTCTTTTTGCTGCATCAGAAACTAATGAGCCTATGAATTCTTTATATTATTTCAAACTAGTCCAACTTTATTATAATATAATTTTCACTGCTGTGTGGGCTACATCCCTCCTTGAGACCTTTTCTAGAGAATCATGGGAAGAATTATCTGAAAGGGAAATCTGATCCACCCTGATTTAGGAGGAGAAAATGGTCATCCTACCCCTGTATGCCACACACCTCATAAATATACAAAGACTGTCTAAAATCCCAATGAGTTTCTGTCTCCATTTTGTCTACATTCCTCATTCTAATCTCTTCGAAAACTGTGCTGTCCTTTGCCTTGCTAAATAAACTTCTGCATACGTTCTCTGTGTCTTAAGTCCTCTCATTGTAGAAGACAAAGGAGAAAACTTTGTCCAGCTGTAAAGTTGGGAATGATAGCAAGAGGAGAAAAGAAAAGTGAATAAAAACAAACATGTAGAAATTAATCAACACACTAGTTATAAAAAAAATACTGGAACTGAAAGTAAGTCACAATATAAATAAATACAGATCAAAATTACTTTGAGAAAGTAAAAATGAAAATAAAGCATACTGAAATTTATGGGACACAGTAAAAGTCACAAAAGAAGAAAAGTTTCAAGTTATATTAACGTCATTAATATGATAACACATATAATAAGAAAGAAAAACCTCAAATCATCAAACTAAACTTACAAGAAAATTCTTGAAAAAGGAAGAATGAGGGGTTGGGGATTTAGTTCAGTGGTAGAGGGCTGGTCTAGCAAGCACAAGGCCCTGGGTTCGATCCTCAGCTGGGGGGGGGGCGAGGGAAAGAAGAATGAACTAAGCTTAAAACAAGGGGAAGCAAGGAAATAATTAAAATTTCATCTGTTATAAACATAGTGCCCAATAGAAAAAGAAATGATTCTAGTAGTTAATATTTTTAAAAAGAAACAAAGTTGACAAACTCTTGCTATCTAAGAGAAAGATAAAGAGGGATTGCAGAAAATCGTGACTCAGGGATAGTCATTACAAACTATGTCATATTAATAAAAATGATTTCAGAGAATATTGTGGAAAATATGCACAACCAGTCACACACAAAATCAGAAAGCTGGAAGAGACATGTCAACTCTTAAAACACAAAATACACTTGAAGTGAGTTATGATGAAGAAGCTTGAAGAGAGTGGAGCGGTGTTCAAAAATTGCCCTCAAAAATTTTAAAATAAAAGGCCATTTCTAGGAAAATCTGCTAAACTTTTCAAGAAGAATTGATGCATATATTCCTGTAACTCTTCTAAAAAATGAAGATGAGTGAATAGTCGGAGTTTCTTTCTATGAGATCAGCATTGATTGACAAAGACAAGGATACCATCAAAAGGCATCTTTATTATGCCTGGGTGCAAAACAGTTCCCTTTCATCAGTGAATTGAAAATTTATATAAAATATTCAAGTAGAATTTATACCTGGAATTCAAGGAGTGTTCAATACATTTTTAAAAAAACCCAAAGTAGTACAATGTATTTGTAAGATAAAACACAAAGTATATATTAAGTTAATAAATGAAGAAAATGCCAATTTCAAAATACTGTCATGATTAAAAAATACCAGACACATTGAGAACTGAGGGAAAGAATCTTTACAACATATAGTCTACTTATGAAGGCTCTGGTAATATATTCCAATATAAAAGACTAAGATCAGGACAAGCCAAGTGTGCCACTGTGTCCACTCCTAATCAACACACTGAGGAAGGACAGATAAGCATGAATACAGTCAGAAAGGAACTAACAAAATATTACTTTTGCATATAACAGCTCTGAAGAACACAAACACACAGACACACAAATGTACATACATATACATATACTCATAAACTCAGACACATACACCCATACACACATACACACGTGCATATATACATGCATACATACATACATACATATACATATACAAGAGACACACATACAGACATACATACCCAAGCACATACACACACACACACAAACATACACACCTACATACATATACACAAACACACATAAATACACAGATACACACATACACATACATATACACACAAGAGACACATACAGACAGGTATACACATACACACAGAGACTCACAAAATGCATACATACATATACAGACACACACAATCTTTGCAACTAACATATGTAAAAGATAGTATAGGCAGTTTCAAGATACAAAACTAAACCACACAGTCAGACACACTTGTGTATCTTCACAAAAAGCAATCAGAAAAATGAAATTAAAAAAACAATTATGTCTTAATAGCTTGGGTATTAACTTAACCAAAGAAGCAATAGACATGTACAATGAAAACTATACACTAAAAGAAATGTAAAAGACTTGAATAAATCAAATTAGATTAAACTCCTGAAATTATAAATGCCCTAGGAGAAGACATGGAGGAAAACTTCATGATTTTAATCTTGGTAATGACTTCTTGGATATGGCATTAAGACCACAGGAAACAAAAGAACAAAACTGACAAATGAGAACCCATAAATCTTAGAAATGAAGGTCTAAGTACCACAGCACATGATAAGCATAGGAAAACTTGGGGGATAATTTATCAAATGAATAATCACTACACTTCAGCAACAAAATTCAAATAACACCATTTATAAATATGTGAATAATTGCAGGTGGTTTGAGTCTGGTCATGTCTTGAAGACTGTTTGCTGTGATAATCAACGCATTGGTACTGTAATACATCATTGGAAGGTGATGGGATCTAGGAGGTGGGTTTAGTTAGAAAAATTAGACCGTTTCCTGAGGGTCTCCGGGATTCCTTCTCTTCTCTCTCTGCCCCTTATGCACGACATAGGGAGTTATTTGTTCTTCCCTCACTCCCCACCATGATGGTCTGCCTCAACACAGAATGAGAAGCCAACCACAGACCGAAACCTGTGAAATCATGAGCTCAAATAAACTTTTTCTCTCTTAAGATGTTTGTCTCAGATATTTTGACACAGCAACAAAAAGCTAACTAATATATATGACATTTGGAAAACTATATTAATTTTGTCCAGCAAATATTTGAAAGATGCTGAACATCCGCAGTAAACAGAGACAAGGAAGTCAAAACACTAGTGAGTGATCACTTCACAATCAGATCACTTCTATTTTAAAAAAGGAAAGAACAAATGAAAACAAAGGTGAAGAAATTAGATCACTTTTTGTCGTTCGGCACAATTGGTATGACTGTAAACGCATAGTTCCTATGGATAGGTATAAAGAGACTGTTCAAAAACTTCGAAGGTCAGATAACAACTAATTCAATAATTCCACTTCTGGATTAAAATCAAAATAATGAAAGCATGGTTTTGAAGATAAAGTCATGCATTAAGCTTATAGCAACACTACCCACCATTGCAGAAGCAGAAGCAACCCATGTTCCTGTTAATGGATGGACGTGTAAACAATATGTGGTTTATTTAGGTATATTATTCACTCTCAACACAGAAGACAGTCCTGGTGACTGCTAGAAAAGGCATGAAGTTCTGGTATGCTGCACTAAGTGTAAGAGTGAAATAGTCCACCCCCCATTCCCACCTCCTCCAGGGCAAAGCCTCCCCCGAGGACTGAGATCAACCTGGTAGACTCAGTCCAGGCAGGTCCAGTCCCCTCCTCCCAGGCCGAGCCAAACGATCCTGCATAGGCCCCAGGTTTCAAACAGACAACTCATGCAATGAGCACAGGACCCGGTCCCACTGCCTGGATGCCTCCCAAACAGATCAAGCCAATCAACTGTCTCACCCATTCAGAGGGCCTGATCCAGTTGGTGACCCCTCAGCCATTGGTTCATAGTTCATGTGTTTCCATTCAGTTGGCTATTTGTCCCTGTGCTTTATCCAACCTTGGTCTCAACTATTCTCGCTCATATGGGGAGGGTGAGGGGGGTGGGAGAGGGGAGAACAAGGGAATCCGTGGCTGATATGTAGAACTGAATTGTATTGCAAAATAAAATAAATAAATAAATAAAAAGAGTGAAATAGTCAGCTGTGTGGAGAAGACAGACACAGCATGAGCCCAGGGAAAAGGTTATCTAAAGTTGTCCAAGCATAGGAAACCGGGTGACAACTGGCATGGCCTGGACAAGAGAAGAGCAGGAAGAGCTTAACATTTCTCTAGATGAACAAAGGAAAACAAGTTAGACATGTGTCTTACAATGGTGTAAATATGCTCAACACTACTGAACTCTGCACTTAAAATGGTTAAAATGGTCAGTTTTATGCTGCATGCTTCCTTAATCATACTCAATGGATACAAGTACTGATGGACAATAGACAGTGTCTCTTTATGTTTTTCTTCACTATTTCAGTACAACTCATAGCCTGTATTGTAGCTCTGAACGGTGATAGTTCACAGGCCACTCGGGTTCAGTGAAGATTTTTTCAGTGTGGACTAAACTTGGCCTGTAGGTTTTCCATAGCTTCCCACTGTTTCCATGGTTAGTTAACAGACATTCATGTGATGCACTGACTCCTATTTTATTTCTTTGCTTACGATTTTGTTCATGTTATATCTGACTTTCTCAAGTGGTCCATATTTGAACTGCTGTGATTACTTCACATGTTTGTTATTGATTCTCCAGCTGTGACACTGGAAAAATTTACATTTTTCCCTAGACCATTAGTGATCCAATTTCTCTCTTCTCAGTTATTACATGAATCACCAAATATGGCTCTCAGTTCCATTAATTGTCCAAGATTTTGTCTACACAAATTTCATTCACATATTTGAATATATAGAAATAAAACTTAGTTGCTTAAATTGAGAAGCCTAGACTCGAAGCATCTAACATTTCAAACAACTAACTTTTTATTCATATAACTGAACAAGTAACATTTTTTTAAAAGGAGGGTTGACTTGGGACAAGTTTTTAAGTTCACTGCTTACATGGTGTGCACAGGGACTTCAATAAAAAGAGAAGTAGATATGTGTATTTCTCCCCAAGATGACATTGTTTTAGTGCTTAAGACTTAATATTCACTATAAAGTATGGTTATTCAGCAATTGTAAGTCTGCCTATTGCTATCACCACTAAATTTGCACATTTACATCCCGTGTTAAGGAACATGACAATGCCTTCTGAGTCCCAAGATGCTATTTATATAAATCGCGTGGAACAGCAACTTCGTCATTATGTCAAAAACAGGGAGTGAAGACAATCCACAGAGCTTTGTTCCCGGAGAGTACACAGTGACTGCTGTTAATTGTGACCTTTCTCGGTACTCAGGAACCATCCATCCATTCAGAGTGCCTTTCAAATACTTTACTGAGCATAAATGTCAAGGTCTTTGGCCTATAGTCTTCAGATTCTGTGTAACCTTTGCAGAAACTTGGGACATTTGCCTTTCTGTCCTCCCCTGGTCCCACTGCTGTTATCAACAATGCCTTCAAGATTATGGGCATCAAACTTCATTTCAGCATCAACTGTGCACTTGGTGAGACCCTTCCTGGCCACCGAAGCAAGTCACATACAGAATGTCTTGTACTGATTCTGTCGTCATTCCTATTCAGTTCAGGATGGTCATTTTTCTTCACAATTTTAGGTTCAGCTTTCCAATGTAAATAAGATTCTCCTTGAAATAAAAGAAAACATCAAAAAAAATGAAGTTGAAAGAATAATCTTACCTATTTTGATATTCATTATTCTAGTTTTGGGCATAGAGACAACTTTCATAACTTTGTCCACAACATAAATGAAACCTTTTGTTTTCTTTAGTGTGTTTGAAAATATGAATGCACTTCTCAAGTCAGTTTTCTTACTGCTGTGCTAAAATATACCTACTAATGTCTTCTTATATTTTTTTCTTTTTTGTATTTTTGTATATTTTGATTTTTTTACTTACAGTTTGCCAAAAATATTATATGAGTGTTTTCAAGCATATAGACAAATTTCCATGTTAAATTTCACCAAAATAAATCATGATTTTGTGATTATAGAATGTAAGAAGAGCTTTCCACAGGACCTTTCTCTAAGCATGAGTATTGAACTTTGGGGTCAAAGTTGGCTACTGCTGATTAGCCTGTTAACATGTTGCTAGTTCTATCTTTCTTTTTCATTATATGCACCTGGGAAGGAAGCGCAGGTTCCTATACTTGATGAAGTCACTCTCCTAGCATCATATCACTGTCTATAACGCAAGATGATATAGACAGTACATTTAACTCTGTGGCACAGATCCCTTGCTCATTTCTTTACCTCCAAAGCTATGACCTTGGTAACAGGGGCAAAAAGCCCCAGCACTTCCTTTCAGTGCTTTCTTTCGGTTCCCACACTCTCAGCCTTTTCTTACTTTCACCCAGGACACTTTGACCACCAGATGTAGGAGCTTCCACTCACAATGACCTGTTCTCCGATGTCAGCTGTTTGCTGCACATTTGATTTGTATCTGATTTCTGCCTGCAGTGAGCACCCGATCCTTCAAGTTGAAGGTCCAGTGACCTAAGTGTTTCTGTACTTGCAGTGTCCAGCAAAGTCCATCTGACTGGCTATAAAGATGATGTACCCAGAATTATCTTCCTGTTGGTGACAATTTTCTAGAATAGTTCACGGAACTTAGAAACATTTTACTTATATGTCAGAAGCAGAAAACTAGCAGAGGAGCAAGAGGCAAGAGATATAGGGTGGGATGTGGGGTACATATGGGATCTCTGGACACAATGCCCTACCAGTATATTTGAACCTGGAAACCATGAAAATCTTTACAGGTGTTATTGTTAAGAGAATGAATTTATTACATATGGACACATTGGATTTTTTTTTGGTTTTGCTTTGTACCTTCTACTCTATCATCCTAAGTCTTTGCAGATCCCTCCATCTATACCCCTTCTCTCAAATTTATGTCTTCTCCTTACAATAATATATGCATATGTGTTGTTAATATGTGTATATATGTGTATGTGTTATACATATGTGTGTGAATCTGTGTATGCATAAATATACATCATAAGTTCAGGGAGACTTAGATCGCTGGGCCTTTAACTTGAAGGATCAGGTGCTCACTGTAGAAAGAAATCAGCTATGAATCAAATGTGTAGCAAACAGCTGATATCAGAGAACAGGTCATTGTGAGTGGAAACTCTCACATCTGGTGGTCAAAGTGTCCTGGGTGAAAGTAAGAAAAGGCTGAGAGTATTGGAACCAAAAGACAGCACTAAAAGAAAGTGCTGAAGCATGTGTGTGAGGAGAGTGTGAATGTGTGTGTGTGTGTGTGTGTGTGTGTGTGTGTGTGTGTGTGTGTGTGTGTGTGAGAGAGAGAGAGAGAGAGAGAGAGAGAGAGAGAGAGAGAGAGAGAGAGAGAGAGAGAGAGAGAGAGAGAGAGAGAGAGAAACCTGCAGATTCCTTTTTTTGTTTTTTGTTTGTTTTTGCTGTCCACATGCATGTAGACCTGAGACTACTCTCTATAGCATGGCAATCTACCAGAGACTCCACCTCTGTTGAAAATTGACTTTCTTTATCCCAGAAGCCATTGGTTGCCTATAATTTTTCAATCAAAGGTGGCATCTTGTGAACTCCTCCCTCCCACCCATGCTATAAAATTGACTAGCATGATCTTGTTCAGGTCTGGTGTACTTAACCACAGTGGCTGAGTGTTCATGATTTCAACTGTCCTTTATCTCCAAATGACACTCTTCCTTGGCAGCACTCCCTGACATCTGGCCCTTACACTCTCCTCCCTCCCTCTGGATGTTCCTTGAACCTTGCTGGTAGGGGTGTATATATAAATATATATTGTTTGGAGATGATCACTCCACAGCCATTTATGTCATTCCTTCTCTGTGCTTTGATTAGTGGTGAGTCTCACTTCTAACTTTACCCAGTGCAAGATTTTTTGATGAGGGATGAGAGCCGACAAATCTATGCACATAGGGTAACTCTTTAGAAGGCAGTTGGATAACTATGTATATTTAGCAAGATAATAGTAGGAGGTTCTACCCTAGGTTCTATGACCTCTGTATAGAGCCACAACATCTTGGCCAGGTTACCATACAAGTCACAAGTTCCCTCATTTTAAGCAGGCCATAAATCTAATCAGACAGCACTTGTTCACCTCCACGACATTCATGCCACTATTTCATCAAGGGTCTTTCTCGCTGGATGAGTTGTTATTACCATTCACAAGGTTCACAACTAGGTAAGACTATTGATATTTTTCTCTCCTGGCAGCCTAGATAGAATCTTGCAGCATTATAAAAGCTAGTCACAAAGGAGGAGGCTTTCAGCATAACAAAAGCTTAATTTCTACAAGTCTTCTGACTGAAATGTGTTGTGTCTTCAGCAATAGGGTATTGCCCTCAAGTTCTAATAGGCAACCAGATGCAGTGGCAACAGCCTGTATTACTTTAAGGGTGTCTTGAATGGTTTTAAGGGTTGTATCCCACACTTGGGATTATTTTTGATAGTCTATGTTTGCTGTGAGGAGCATACCCTCCCTCAGGGAATTCCAATTAAATTCAAATATATATATATATATATTCAAATATATATATATATATATATTCTCTGTATAATATATAAGATTAATATATTATATATAACATATATTTATATTGAAATACATATTTATAATAGGAGGTTTCCATGCCTTTATCAAGCATCACTAATATTATTTATGCCCCCTGAACCCCTGCTCTGGTTTGTCTCCCCCTTTGGCTCCCTGTTTAATTCTCTTGCCCTCAGTCTTGTTATTCTCTGTTTCCCCTTTATACCACCTCTGTCCCGCTATCTCCCTTTCTAAACTCTTTCTCCCTCTTTTTTCCAATCTTTTCCCTTCTATTTTAGTGGCTTCTACAGGTACCCTGAATTACACACACAAATTTACAGATTTGGAGTATGGGACATAATTTCCAACTTTCTTTCTTCCTGGTGATTGCTAGATAGATTGAAAAGTCCAAGTATCTAATCTTTTAATCTTGTGATCTTTCTAGTGAATGACCCCATCTTGAGATTATCTAAAGAGCCCAGTAAAATCACCTCATAAACTCTTATGTGGCAAAAGAGGCTCCAAGTGAACAAGAAAAGATAATGTATCACTCAGCAATCTCCATGGGCTTTAGAAGGTCCGTGGCAAGAGCCCGGGACAAAGAACAAGTATTCTCTTCTATACTGTGAACTCTTACTGATACTTAACATTCCTCATGGCATCTTTGACACTTGTAGATGTTTGGGCCTCTCTATCTGACTAAATATTTATAATAAAACTACTCACATGTCCATATGCAGGTGGTTTTAAAATGATCTAAAACTGAAATCTGTGAATTCTAAGATAAAGTTACAAAGATTTGTAGGTAAGATTTAAAAGTAGCGTTTTGCATGACCTTTCAAACATCTGCTGAGATAAATGTGAAAATGAGCCAAGTGTGGGCAAAATCCATTTAGCACAGGATCTCATATAAAATGTAACTTTCATTCTACTAAACAATTTATACTTAAATATTTTCTTCTAGGGTTTCCCTATTGAACTTAGAAATTCCTATTTCATCTGATAGTACCATAACTTCTATTCATAATTATAAAATTCATTCTCGCATGCATTCTATTTGTGGAAAAAACCTTCAGGAATCGACCAACACCTGTGAAGTCAAAATTATTTTTTTTGACCAATATTTTGTTTTGTTTTGTCCATTGTTTTAACTATTGCTTTCTTTGCCCAATTCAGATCATACAAATCTAATTTATAGTGTGTTATATTTTTCTTTATTTATAGATCAGGTTGATTGCAGGCTGCTGTCATCCCATTCGCACCTACAAGCCCCCTGAGAACCTTGCTAGTTTCCTTATCATCTTGGTGGATGGTCTTATTGACAGATGAGTAGGCAGGTTGGAAAGTGAAACGATAACCTATTAGTTTGAGAAATGAATAATACACAAAGAAAGTAAACGTTTCAAACATGAATTTTTCAAATATTCTACATGAGAAATTGACATTTTTTTTATAAATATCAGCACACAAAAGAAATACTGAGAGATTAAAAATACTGTATTTGTGGAGCACTCACCAATTTCCTTGAGTGACCCTTGACATTCACCTAAACTCCAAGTCATCTTTAGGTAGAAAATAATTTGTTGATGTTACAAATACCATCAAATCCACTTACTACCTTTCTTCTTGTGTTTATCTTGATCTTCTAAAATTTGATTTTTTTCTGCAAATTTATTTTTCTTCCGAACAACCTTCTTTACTGAAATATTTGCTTTAATTCGTCTAGTTGTATTGTTTTTACTCCTACAAAAAGTAAAAATTTGGAAGTCAACATGGTGACTCATGCTGTCATGCTGGCACTCCAGAGACTATCGCAGGAGGACCACAGAGGGTTCAAGGCCAGCCCATGAATACATTAATACACCAAGAGGGAAATATTCCACCGACATGAAACCTACTATACAGTTAGATATTTCAACAAACTATTTATGTCAGGAAGTGTGCATTTTAATATGTGAAATAGCAGCTTAACTGAGAAAGTAACAAACAGTCCTTGAAGCTGGAAAGATGGCTCAGCAGCTCTTACTACTTTTCTGGAATATCTCAGTTTGGTTTCCATGATCCATGTTGAGTGATTCATAATCGATAACTCCACCTCCAGGGGACTGGAACCTCCATGGGCACTTGCAGTCACATGCTCATATGCCCCATAATACTTACACATAATTAAAAAAAAAAACATTTAAGAAGAAACAACCCTGTTCACAAAAGCAAACCACCTGTCTATAAACATACGCCAACTGGACAGTGGACCAATATCAAGCAGTGACAGCTTCACTAAGAAAGAACTGCTTGACTATTTTCTTTGTCTGAATCAATTGTTAAATAAAATAAAGAGTAGACCAGCACAGTATAAAGTAAGAATTTGAAGACACCATTTATGTTGTAATTGAGAAGTTTAATTTTTATCAGTGATTAACAGATTCTTTTTAACAATGAATATTGATAAGGAAATCATTACATATGCCCTGATGTTGTGGAAGTTACACTGCATAAGTCATCATGTTAGCCTAAATGCTAAGCGAAAGTAACAATGGGAGGAATCTGAAATATAATTACATCATTTCCTCCTGTCTTTAGGTCCACTGAATACCCCTGCTCACCCGGTATACACTTTCTTGTTCTCTTTCAAATTCATGACCCAGATACATAAATACAACCTGCTCAAGCTATATAGTGTTATTTGTATGCATGTTTTCAGGGCTTGCCACTTGGTACAGAAAAAACGGATGGGTATTCTCCTCCCTGAGCAAGACTACTTCTCCCATTCTCAATATTCCTCATTTTCTTTTCGATTTTTGTGTGGTTCTGGTCCTCCCTGGCATTTCCACATCCACTTGGCATGTCTATTGGTGCCATCCTTGTTCAGCTCATTTTTAGGCAGTTGTGTTGGTGAAAATTTATAGGTGTAGTTTGTGACATCCCTAGGAAATACAATAGCACATCAAACTCCCTGATCCTCTGGCTCTTACAACCTTTCCATCTCTTCTTCTGAAATTATATCTGAGCCTTGTGAGCATGAGTTGTGTTGCAGATACACCTGTATGGGACTGGGATCTACAACTCTGGATTTGAATTAATTTATACAGCATATTAATTTGTTCTTTTTAATGTTCAGTCATAAGATCTGTTCTGTGGTGAATGTACAATGCTAAAGAATTGAGCAGGGCTGTGGAATTTGAGAATGAAAAGAACTGAATGAATGAAAAATAATTTACTAAGATACTAAAAGCTAAATATTGGGTTGACAAGATGGCTTAGTGGGTAAAGGCACTTGCTACCAAGCCTGATAACTTGAGTTGTGTTCCCCAGGATGGAAAGAGAATTCTGACTCTTTCTAGTGTCCTCTGACCTCCACACCTGTGCCATGATACACATACATGTCCCTACCAAACATACACACATGAACTCAAAAATAAATAAATAAATAATATATAATTTAAAATTTTAAGTAAAATGTTAATCTAACACTCCTATTAAACTATATATATATATATATATATACACACACACATATATATGGTATAATTAAAGTATATGTTCTAAAATTAGCATTACTGAGATTTCAGACTATCATAGTCTTATATTTAACACCATGACATTAAAAAGATAAATTCAACCATTTGGGGGACTGAAAGATTTACATGTTGCAGGCGGTGATGGCACATGCCTTGAGTCCCAGCATTCTGGAGGCAGAGGCAGGTGGATCTCTTCGAGTTCAAGTCCAGCCTGATGTACAGAGTGAATTCCAGGATAGCCAGGGCAGTTATACACAAAGAAACCCTGTCAGTTTTACATGTTATTTTATCTAGTCCAATTTGCTTTAGCACCAAACTTCAGTTTTGGTTTCCAGGTTATATCAGTGAGATGGTATCTCACTTACCATTTCATTTGAGAACTCATTGTAGTTTATTACAATGATTTATTGCAAACAATACAAAATAATGTAAAGTAGGACTGATGAGATGCCTCAGCAGAGTAAAGGTATTTATTGAACAAGTCTGAAATCCTGAGTTTATTCTGTGGAGACTGTGTAGAAGTGGAGAGAGAGAACTGAATTCATAATATTGTCCTTTGACCTCCATATATATGCTGTGCCATACATGCCCAAGTACAGACATCAGTCATACATACAATAATAGCAAATTAAAGTAAATAATGTACTCTGATCAAATACTTGGTATTTTTGTTTGCTTATTTTTGTTTTGTTTTGTTTTTACATCCCCACCAAAATTTCCCCTCCCAACTCTCCTCCAAATCCATTCTACTTTGTCCTCTCTTCCCTGCTATCCTTTCCACTCCCTGTCCTCTGTTTCTCTTCAGAAAAAAAGCAGGCCTCCTGCGGATATCAGCTAGCCAGGTATATCAAGCTGCAATAAGACTAGGCAACTCCTTTTCTTTTAATCAGGCACAAGGCAATTCTGTAGGAGGAAAAGGTCCCCAAAACAGGCAACAGATTCAGAAACAGCTCCTGCTCCCACTGTTAGGAGCCCCACAAGAAGACCAAGCTACACAACTGTAACACATATGCAGAGGACCTTGGTCAGTCCCACACAGGATCCCTGATTTAATCCCTGTGAACCTCTGTGAGCTCAGAATATTTGGTTCTGTGGATTTTCTTGTGGTGGTCTTGACCCAAATAGCCTCTACATTCCTTCCTACTCTTTTTCAGAATGATTCTCTGAGCTCCACCCAATGTCAGGCTGTGGGTCTCTGTATCTGTTTCTGTTTCTCTAGTTGCTGAATGAAGTCTCTCTGATGACAGGTAGGCTAGTCACCAATCTATGAGTACAGCAGAATATCATTAGGAATCATTTCATTGACTTTTTTTTTCCAATCTTGATTTTTTTCCACCCTAGGTCTCTGGGCTATTCTGCCCCCAAGCCCTTGTCCTCAGGGGTGAGCCCCCTCTGCTGGCATGGGTCTCAAGCTGGGCCAGCCATTGGTTGATCACTCCTATAATTTCTGCATCACCTTTACCCCAGCTCATCTTGTAGACAGGACAAATAGGTCAGTCAAAGATTTTGTGGCTGGGTTTGTATCCCAATCCTTTCACTGGAAGTCTTGTCTGGTCATAGGAGATGACCAGTTCAGGCTGTATATCCTCCATTGCTAGGAATGTTAGCTAATGTCATCCTCATAGAGTGTTGGGAGTTTCCATTGTACTAGGTTTCTAGCTCATCCCAGAGATGCCTCAGATTCCAGTTGTCTCTCCCAGTGCTCTCTCCCTCTATACTCCCCTCACTGTTCACATCCCCACTTCCACATTAAGATCCCTCCCCAATTCACTGGTGATGTCTATTCCATTTCCTCTTCACACTAAGATTCATGTATCCCACCTTGAGTGAACCCTCCTTGTTACTTAGCTTCTCTGGGTCTGTGGATTATAACATGGTTATCCTTTACTTTACAGCTAATATCAAATTATAAGTGAGTAAGTGCAATGCTTATTTTTCTAGGTCTGGGTTACCTCAGTCAGGATGATCTTTTCTAGTTCCATCCATTTGCCAGCAAATTTCATGATGTCATCATTTTTAACAGCTTGGTAATACTCCATTGTGTAAATGTACCACATTTTCTTTATTTATTCTTTGGGTAAGGGGCTTCTAGGTTGTTTCCAGTTTCTGGATATTATAAATGAAGCTGCTATAAAAAATATCTGAGCAAGTGTCTTTGTAGTAGGGTGAAGGGTCCTTTGGGTATATGCCTAAGAAGTGATATAGCTGAGTCCAGGTAGATGGATTCTCAATTTTGAGAAGCCGCCATAATGATTTCCAAAGTGGATGCACAAGTTTGCACTCTCACCTGCACTGGAGGAGTATTTCCTTTGCTGACATCATCTCCCGAATGAGCTGTCACTGGTGTTTTTGATCTTGGCTATTCTGACAAATGTAAGATAGAATCTCAGGGTTGTTTTGATTTGCTTTTCCCTGATGGCTAAGGATGTTTAACATTTCTTTAAGTGATTCTCAGCCATTTGAGATTTCTCTGTCGAGAATTCTCTGTTCAGATCTGTAGCCCATTTTTTAAATTATATTATTTGTTTTTTTATATCTAGTTTATTGAGTTCTCTATATATTTTGGAAATGATTACTTTGTCAGATGTGGGGTTGGTAAAAGTCTTTTCCCATTCTATAAGCTTCTGTTTTGTCTTTTTGATAATGTCCTTTGCCTTACAGAAGCTTTTTAGTTTCATGGGGTTCCATGTGTAAGTTGTTGTTATCAGTGCCTGTGTGACTGGTGTTTTGTTAAGGAAGTTGTCTCTTTTCCCAATGCATTCAAGGCTATTCCCCACTTTCTCTTCTATCAGGTTCAATGTATCTGGTTTCGTTTAGGTCATTGATTCAGCTGGACTTGAGTTCTATGTAGGGTGATAAGTATAGATCAATGTAGCATGAATCTTAAAAGTTCTTATTAATAAAATCAAACCTGAGGCCAGTTATTGGGGTGAACACTGGAAGATCAGAGAGCCAGAACAAGCCACAGCTACCTCACCTCGCCGGATCCTCAGCTGGTCTTGTTTCCTCAGACTGGAGGCCTCTCAGTCCTCATCCAGAATGAATCTCAGCTGAACTGTGCTGCTCCAAAGCCTGAAAGTTTAACCAGCCAAATGCTTAACCAGGCCAAAATGCTTCTAGTTTCTGGTCTCCATGCCTTATATATCTTTCTGCTTTCTACCACCACTCCCTGGGATTAAAGGCTGCTTTCTGGGATTAAAGGAATGAGTCACCATGCTTGGCTGTATCCTTGAACACATGGATTTCTGCCTCTGGAATGCTAGGATTAAAGGCGTGTGCTACCACTGCCTATCCTTTATGTTTAATATTGTGGCTGCTCTGTCTCTGACCCCGGATAAGTTTATTAGCATGTACAATATTTGGGGGAATACAATACCACAGATCAATTTGCATTCTTCTACATGCAGACATTCAATTAGACCAGCACCGTTTGTTGAAGTTACTTTTTTTTTTTCCATTGTATAAATTTAGCTTCTTTGTCAAAATCAAGTGTCAATAGGTGTGTGGATTTACTTCTGGGTCTTCAATTCAATTTTATTGACTATCTTGTCTGTTTTTATGATAATGTCATGAGGTTGCTATTACTATAGCTCTGTAGTAGAGCTTGAAATCAGGGATGGTGATACCCGTAGAAGTTCTTTTATTGTATGGGATTGTTTTAGCTATTCTGTGTTTTGTTGTTGTTTTTTTTTTTCTTTATGAAGCTGAGTATTGGTCTTTCAAGGTTTGTAAAGAATTGTGCTAGAATTTTGATGGGGATTGCATTGAATCTGTAGATTGCTTTTGGTAAGATGATCATTTTTTTTGTTAATCCTATCAACCAATAAGTTTGGGAGATCTTTCCATCTTTGGTATCTTCTCTATTTTTTTTCTTGGGCTGGAAGTTCTTTACTTGCTTGGTTAGAGTTACTCTGAGATATTTTATATTATTTGTGGCTATTGAGAAGGGTGTTGTTTCCAATTTCTTTCTCAGCCCATTTATTATTTGTACATAGGAAGGCTACTGACTTTTTCAGTTAGTTTTGCACCCAGCCACTTCACTGAAGTTGTTTAGCAACTGTAGGAGTTCTCTGGCATGCACATACCACCACCACCACCACCACCACCACCACCACCACCACCACCACCACCATCACCAACAACAAAATAACAGGAATTAACAACCAGGGGTCATTAATATCTCTCAATATCAATGGACTCAATTTACTAATAAAAAGAAACAAGCTAGCAGAATGGATATGATAACAGGATCCATCCTTCTGCTGCATACAAGAAACATAGCTCAACATCAAAGATAACCTTTATCTCAAGGTAAAGGGTTGGAAAAAGATTATCTAATCAAATGGACCAAGAAGAAGCCAAGTGGTATAGCTATCATAATATCCAACAAAGGAAACTGCAAAACCAAAATTAATCAAAAGACATGTTGAAAGATATTTCATACTCATTAAAGAAAAAATCCACCAGGATTACATCTGAAAAAGAAATGTTACTAAAACTTAAATCACATATTGAACCCCACACATTAATAGTGGGAGACTTTAACACCCCACTCTTACCAGTGGACAGGTCCACTAGACAGAAACTAAACAGAGAAAATAATGGAACTAACCAATGCTATGCCTCAGATGGACCTAACAGATAGGTACAGAACTCTTACCCAAATACAAAAGAATATACCTTCTTCTAAGCACCTCATGGAACCTTCTCCAAAACTGACCACACACTCAGTCACAAAGCAAATCTCAACAGATACAAGAAAATTGAGATGACCTACTGTATTTTAACAGACCATCATGTATTAAAGCTGAGTTGCAACAACAGCTGAAACAATAGAAAGCATTCAAATTCATGCAAATTGAACAACTCTCTACTGAATTACCACTGGGACAAGAAAAAAATAAAGGAAGAATTAAAGACTTTCTATAATTCAATGACAATGAATGCACAAACATACCTAAACTTTTGGGACACAATGAAAGCAGTACTAAGAAGAAAATTCATTGCACTAAGTGTCTTCATAAAGAAAGTAGAGAGATCTCATACCAGTGATTTAATAGTACACCTGAAAGCTCTAGAAGAAAACACACTTAAGAAGATTAGGTGCAGGAAATAATCAAACTGAGGGTGAAATCAATAAAATAGAACCAAAGAGAATGATACAAAGATTCAAAGAGTTGGTTCCTTGAGAAAATCAACAGGATAGACAAACCATTATCCAAACTAACTAAAATACAGAGAGTGAATATCCAAATTAACAAAATCAGAAATGAAAAGGTGGACATACCAAACCCAGAGAAAATCTAAAGAATCAATAGGTCATCCTTCAAAAATCTGTACTACACAAACTTGGAAAATCTAAAGAAGTTTACAATCTTTTTTTTTTTTTATAAATACCACTTACCAAAATTAAATTAAAATCAGATAAACAATTTAAATAGACCTACAACACCTAAGGAAATAGAAGCATTCATTTAAGTCTCCCAACCAAAAAAAAAGCCCAGGGCCATATGGTTTTAGTGCAGAATTCTACTAGAATTTCAAGGAAGAGCTAACACCAATACTTCCCAAATTATTCCATAAAATAGAAACAGAAGGAACATTGCCATATTCTTTTCATGAGGACACAGTCATTCTGATACATAAACCACACAAGAATCAACAAAGAAAGAGAACTACAGACCAATTTCCTTCATGAACATTGATGCAAAAATACTCAATAAAATACTGGCAAACTGAATCCAGGAACACATCAAAAAGATCATCCATCATGATCAAGTGGGTTTCTTCCCAGAGATGCAGGAATGGTTCAGCATACAAAAATCTGTCAATATAATCCACTATATAAACAAACTGAAAGAAAAAAAACAATGTGATCATCTGTTTGGATGCTGAAAAAGTCTTTAACAAAATCCAACATCCTTTCATGATAAATGTCTTTGAAATATAGGAAAAAAACTTAAAAAATAATAAATGTAATATGCTCAAACCAATGGCCAACATCAAATTAAATGGAGAGAAACTTAAAGCAATTCCACTAAAATCAGGAACAAGATAAGACTGTCCACTCTGGCCACAACTATTCAATATAGTACTTGAAGTTTTAGGTAGAGCAATAAGACAACTTAAGGAAATCAAGGGAATGTAAATTAGAAAGGAAGATGTCAAAGTATCACTGTTTGCAGATGATATGATAGCATACATAAGCGACCCCGAAATTTCTACCAGGGAATTCCTAGGAATTCCAGGGAATTTGAATGATGTTCAAAATAATACCTAGGTGGACACAGCAGTTCTTCTGCCAACCTAAACTCATATTGATGTTTCCTGCATATCTGATTCTCCCCATTACACCACTGTACTTCCCAGGCCAAGCATCACTGACTGTCTCTACACATGCCAATCATTATTTGTGTTTAAAAATAAACAAGCACAAAGCAAAGAGTTTCTTTAATTCGTTGTTCTAAATATAACTGTAATAAGAAAGAGATGGATAATAATAGTCCTTCTTACTCTACAAAGAAATGGTAACAGTAGTATGAACTATTTGTACAAAGAACATACGTTTCTCACTGTGCACAGAACAAATGTCTCAGAAAGTTCCTCTGTAGGAACGGCCTTCAAAAGTGCTATGCAGATCTTACTCACTTAGGTACATAACCACACAGACTTTGAGTCACTAATTCTCATTTAATGTGTTATTACTGGAAGCTAATTTGTGTTTGAGAAAAATTTATGTGAAACATTTCAATTTTCTGTTTTTGCTTATTAAAACAAGGAAACAGATTAAAGACTCTACTAGCTACCAAATAAGCAATAAATAATAAATACTCCTGTGTGTGTGTGTGTGTGTGTGTGTGTGTGTGTGTGTGTGTGTGTGTACAAGGATCCAATTAGTTTCAATGTAAAATTAGGTTATTTCTTCCTGTAAAAAGAGGATAATATTCATACATGTGTATATTCACATTAGCATTCACTGTTATTGCATGTATACATAAAGCCAAAATATAATGAGCAATAAGATTTGTGGCCTACAAGAGGAAACCTAGCTTTTAAGAAGTTGAGTTCCCATACATTTTCTATAACATACCTGGGCATATATGCATATAATGAAAGAGAAACTATAGCAATCATAAGCATTCACTGTTTTAAATTCCTTTTTTGTCTTTTTTTTTCTAGAGAAGCCTATAGTAAATCATAAAAACATTAATTTTTATCTGGGAAAGGCAAACAGATATGAAAATTTAATTATATCACACAGTTTCAAAATAAAAAAAAAAAACTTACCCTGTACGCAAACTGTTCCAAAATTACATTTTATATTTTAGTGATTTTTGAAAGATTTATGCAATATCCAATAAAGATCTATAACTTTTCTTAGGACATTAATTTATCTTTGAACTTACTTCTTTTTTTTTTTTTTTTTTTTTTTTTTTTTTTGGTTTTTCGAGACAGGGTTTCTCTGTGTAGCTTTGCGCCTTTCCTGGAACTCACTTGGTAGTCCAGGCTCTGCCTCCCGAGTGCTGGGATTAAAGGCGTGCACCACCACCGCCCGGCCTGAACTTACTTCTTAACAAGAAAATTTTACTCATATATTTTGAAGTGTCAAATATTTGTCTATTTTTCAGTAGTTTATAATCACCAGTATTCATGACAAATGATCTAACTACAATACAAAGAAAATTAGAATCCATTATATATAAGTAAAATGTCAAAAGTATTATCTGTATTTACAATTAGACTTAAAGGGTGGCTATAGTATACTTAAAAACCTTTATCACACTGTTACTGAAGTGAGAAAGGATGACCTTGACTTTTTCCAGAAAAACAGCTACCCATTGTGACTGTTGGCAGCTTGAACTGGGTAACATACTGCATTTCGGTATTAGGGAATAATTAACTCTGGTGTCAGTAAAAATTTCAGTGGTTTATGTTTCCTATTACTAGTTACTCCTGATCTGAAGATTTTTTTCTCTGCAGGAAATGATGGGTAGATAGCAAATACATCATCACCTTTTGAGTTTGAAAGATTGGTTGCTAATGATCTGCAGATGAAAGGTTTTGGAACCCAATTATAGCTTCTTTCTCTATACAAATGTTTTATATATAACTTTTAAATAATATAGTTTATTTTCATATACTTATTACAGAATCATGGAGGGCATGTAAAATGTACAAGATATCTTTCCCAAGCTTCTTATATATTTCATGAGACTATTCATTGGTTTTGAGTGGGTTTGTTATATAGTCCTCAGACATTCTTAAAAATCCCCATCTCAAAGAGGAAATAGGCTAAATGTTAAATATGAAATAAGAAAATGCCCACTTTTGAGGGATCTCAGTTTTGTAGCCAAGATTTTATCTTCTTCCCTTCATTCAATGAGACCAGAATCTCCAGTATTTTAAACAACAAATATAGTGAGATCAGAGTGTTGGGATGGAATGGTACATGAAACATTTTGGAGGAAATCTGGTCAAAGAACCATTTTCACGTTATTGATGTGCTCCTCACTCTTTAAAAATCTGATCTCCGTTGCTCATATAATTTTTAAAGCATATGAAAAAATGTATAGTCAACAAAAATTTCAAAATCAAAACATGCTTAGCATTATCATTAATGACTTTTTCTTTTCCTCCATTTATAAAATATTATTCCATTGGTTAACATGGGGCATTGGTTCCATGTGATAAGCACCCAGACTTCTTTTATGATAAAAAGTTACTTTAAATGTAGCCGACTATTTATGGACAATAAATTATTAATGTGGTATATTTGCATAGAATAAGAAAATGAGAGTTCAGCCAAGAGCACAAACAATGTGTTCTTAATAGGCACAGTCTCCGATAGGATTCCTTAAGTGCATAGGTAATTATACTTGGTGACACTGAATATTAACATTTTAAAATATCAGTATGTTTCCCATGTTAGAAGAAGTAAAAATTTTTTTTTTTTTTTTTTGGTTTTTCGAGACAGGGTTTCTCTGTGTAGCTTTGCGCCTTTTTCTGGAACTCACTCTGTAGCCCAGGCTGGCCTCGAACTCACAGAGATCCGCCTGGCTCTGCCTCCCGAGTGCTGGGATTAAAGGCGTGCGCCACCACCGCCCGGCTAAGAGGCTAAGAAGTAAAAATGTTAATGCAACTTTTAGTTTCTTTTATTTCTGTTATTTTGCAGCATTGAGTTTTAACTGGCAAGAATTTGTACCCAGGCATAGCTTTTCATTTTTGTGTTCCAAAGATAGGACATACATAAGTACATTCAACCAGTTATTGAGTTTTTTAATGACTTTCCAGTTAGGGTGGAAATCCTATCACCATTCAATAAAAGATCACAAGAAAACATTTATTTTTGAGGGAATTTTGACATTATAAGAGCAATAGTGCCTGAGAATTTAAAGAACAAATCTCATTCTCCCTTCAGTTCTGAGAGGGTAATAATACATCTGTGTGCTTGTCTCAATGCAACTTCATTTACTGAACACAGGAATGTCCTGCTCTCAGCGAAGAGACTCAGCTAGGAAACACAATTTGGTGCAACTATTTAATCAACATTATTCCATACTCTTTTGCTTTTGATTAAATATCTTATTAAATATGTTTTAAGCATATATGCAATTAGAAATAGGAATATCCTATTCTCCAGCTACTTATCATTCTGCTTTCCCATTAATTATAAGCAAATGAATTTTCAGTTCTTACATTTCTCTCTTAAATTACTTTGAGTAAATTTAAAAACAAAGATAATGTGAACCATAAACATATCTGTGAACATCCCTGATACATATAAATTACTTTGTTAAAATTAACTTTTGAGCCAGGCAGTGGTGGCACACGGCTTTAATCCCAGCACTGGGGAGGCAGAGGCAGGCGGATCTCTGTGAGTTCGAGGCCAGCCTGGTCTCCAAAGTGAGTTCCAGGAAAGGTGCAAAGCTACACAGAGAAACCCTGTCTCAAAAAAAAAAACAAAAAAAAATCAACTTTTGAGCAAATGTATATGATCATTGTGTACAATAATAAGTTTGAATAAAACATCACACCCAAAATATTTCAGTTCATTAGTATGAACTTACAGCATTGCCATATTTTAAACACCTTGTGTGAAAGTAAGTGCAAATCAATGGGTCCACATATATTTAAATCCTGCTTACTTTCTAAGATGCCCTATATCTGTCTTTATTCCCTTGCACTTCATATGTTTACAAAGCTAGAAGACTGGCCCCATACTTCTGTAGTGTACCATAGACTAACATTCTCCTTCAGGCACTAATAAAGATGTTTCCTCACTGCCATGTATCAGGAAAAGTAAAAGTATAAAAAAATAAAGAAGAAAACAACTTGATAATGTCTAACTTTTAACAATATTTTGTTGAGTAGCATCATGGTAGAATTTCAACACAGCATAAAATAGCCAGTGCCCAAATTTATTATCAATTAAATGTTAAAAACCATTCATTTTCTTCAATCAGCTAAAATTTTTGTTTAAAAACATACTTCTATTTATGTACCTACAGTGCAGTTTTATATTTAAAAATAACATTTACATATAAAATATTTCCTAGTTTATTCCCTCCATAAATTCTTCCTTCTTTCCTTTGTTACTTTTTAAATTGTTCTTTCTTCTTTTTTTATGTTACCTACTTGTTTTTTAACATAATAGGATTAAAGAGCCCTACTACCTCAACCCACAAGGGCTGGGATTACAAGAACTCCATCGTGATTAGCCCTGTTGATTAGTTGTAGTTTATGTTATCTTCTAGGACAGTAGAATATGCCAGGCTGTGAACCTGGATGGTTATTAACTCATGCAGATGGTGCTTTAGTTATTAGTTGTATTTGCTGTTCAAATTATATCATTATGAACTCACTTAAACTTAGAGTGTTTAAATACTTGCAATGCTTACAAGCTAACATACATAGATACATATGTTGATTCTTACAAATAGTTTATGGCATAATGCACTGTCTACCATACTGTAGATGATCATAATCTTGTCTTCTCTCTGTTACGACTTTCTCCAGGATCATCTTGTATGTTTCAGGGCCAAACTAGGTTTAGCTATTTCTGCAGGCATCTTTCTACCCTCATATAGAAACCAGAAATGATTCACCAGGTAGTTTACTAATACTGTTTTTGTTGTGTCTTAGTCCTTTTGGTGACTAAAACTCAATAAACACTGTTAAAATTTATTTCTATATTTAAATAAACAATACCAACATATCTATATTTCACAAAATATATATAATAGTCTCCAAATTAGAAAAGGCAGTCTATCATTGAAAGTTACTGCTGAGAAATGTTTTAAACTTTCTCAAATTTTGTGGTTTCACTTGTGGCTCTTTTTATGTGTGGGCATCTTCTTTTTTTTTTTTTTTAATTTGTATTTTTATTTTGCATTACAATTCAGTTCTACATATCAACCACGGATTCCCTTGTTCTCCCCCCTATGGCCCCCCTTACCTTCCCCCCAGCCCACCTCCCATTCCCACCTCCTCCAGGGCAAAGCCTCCCCCGAGGACTGAGATCAACCTGGTAGACTCAGTCCAGGCAGGTCCAGTCCCCTCCTCCCAGGCCGAGGCAAGTGATCCTGCATAGGCCCCAGGTTTCAAACAGCCAACTCATGCAATGAGCACAGAACCCGGTCCCACTGCCTGGATGCCTCCCAAACAGATCAAGCCAATCAACTGTCTCACCCATTCAGAGGGCCTGATCCAGTTGGGGACCCCTCAGCCATTGGTTCATAGTTCATGTGTTTCCATTTGTTTGGCTATTTGTCCCTGTGCTTTATTCAACCTTGATCTCAACAATTCTCGCTCATATAAACCCTCCTCATTCTCGCTAATTGGACTCCCCGAGATCCACCCGGGGCCTAGCCATGGATCTCTGCATCCAGATCCCTCAGTCATTGGATGGGGTTTCTAGCATGACAATTAGGGTGTTTGGCCATCCCATCATCAGAGTAGGTCAGTTCAGGCTGTATCTCGACCATTGCCAGCAGTCTGTTGTGTGGGTATGTTTGGGGATTTCTGTGGGCCTCTCTAGCACTTTGCTTCTTCCTACTCTCATGTGGTCTTCATTTACCATGGTCTCCTATTCCTTGTTCTCCCTCTCTTTGTTGATCCAGTTGGGATCTCCCCGCTCCCCCAAGCTCTCTTTCCCTCGACCCTCCCCCTTCATTACCCCACTCATGTCCAGGCTGTTCATGTAAATCTCTTCCATTTCTCCATCATTGGGCGATCCCCGTGTCTTTCTTGGGGTCCTGTTTTCCAGGTAGCCTCCCTGGTGATGTGAGTAACAGTCCAGTCATCCTTGTTCCACTTCTAGTATCCTCCTATGAGTGAGTACATACCATGTTTGTCTTTCTGAGTCTGGGTTACCTCACTCAGGATGATTTTTTCTAGATCCATCCATTTGTCTGCAAACCTCATGATGTCATTATTTTTCTCTGCTGAGTAGTATTCCATTGTGTATATGTACCACATTTTATTTATCCATTCTTCAGTTGAAGGGCATCTAGGTTGTTTCCATGTTCTGGGTATTACAAACAATGCTGATATGAACATAGCTGAACAAGTGCTCTGTGGTATGGTTGAGCATTCCTTGGGTATATGGTGGGCATCTTCTTATTGGGTTCTAAAGTATCTTGAAAACATAGCCCCTTACTGGTTACCATGTTAGACTCGTTTGTTTTATTATACTTTTGAATTTAATGAATGATTCTTTAAATTATTTAAAAGTACATCTATAATCACAAAGACACATGAGTCCAATATGTTTCTGACTAATCTTCATCTTTAACGTGTCTGAATTCAGAATCACCTTGGAGACAGACCTCTGGATATGTCTGTGAGGGTGTTCCTAGGGACCTGTCTTCAATGCTGTTAGTACTACGAATAGGCTGAGATCGAGATCAAATAAAAAGGAAAATACAATCTAGCACCAGAATTAATTTCTCTCTGCTTTTTAACAGATGGTTCAGTGTGGTTAGTCACTGGCTTCACACTCTGGCTGCCATGTTTTTCTGCTCCGTGAACCCTAATAAATCCTTCTTTCTGCCATTTTTGTTAGATACTTTCTATAGCAAGGAGAAAGAAAATACCACACAGATGCATACAGAGTCCTTTTCCCTCTCGCATGAATAATACTGTTTGAACATTATACTTTCCTATCATCTTTGTATTTGACACAGGTGAACGAGTTCGCATGCTTGCATCTACCAGCTCTTCTTAGGAAACTCTACACTACTACATGTAGTTTCTTCTTTTAGCATCTTTTTAAGAACCATTTACTCTAAAATGACTCCAGAGTCAAATATACCTATTCTAAAAAATAATTGTGGGGAAACTAATTATGTTTCATTGTATGTAATTCTGTTTATAGTGTTCTACTACAAGTGAGCAGCAGCTGGGCTGACTCCATTTTCCAGCAGTCATGAGTAGAGAAACAATGCATATAGATATTCAATAACCTCCACAGGAGAGCACAGAATCATTGGCTATGTGGCTGAGAGTGGCATAGCTAACCCATATGGTAATACTGTTTTTAATTTTTTGAGAGAACTCACAAACTCTGTTGTCATTTGTTATCTTGGTAAGAGTCATTGTGACTGGGGTGTGATGACACTTGATGTAGTTGACTACTCTTTAAAATGTCTATAAGTCATTTGCATTTCTTCATTTTAGAAATCTTTGTTCAGTTCTATAGATGTGTGGATGAGTTGTCTCTTCTGCTCCATTTATTTGTGTCAGAAGCACAAGGTCTTTGTAATCATGGCTTTGTGGTATGGTTTGAGGTCAAGTGTTGTGACACCTTCAGCGCTGCTCCTTCTACAGCAGCATGGAAAAACTCTTCCTCAGTTACTGTCTTCTCCAATTCCTTTATTCATTACCTTCAATTTTTTATTGTAGGGGCCTTTTCTTTCCAAAATAATATTTTTATTGATTCTTTGGGAATTTTACAACCTACACTCAGGTCACACTCACTTCCCAGTCTCTCCATGTCACCCCCGGCCCTTGTGACTCCCCCTCCTCCAACAAAATAAAAATAATTAAAACAAGTCCAATTTGTGTTCCCCATATACTCATGTAATTTCTCTGCAGGTTGTTTATTCTCATATAAGACATAGTAGCAGGGTAATTCTGCCTTCATAGAATGAGTTCGTTAGTGTCCCTTCCCTTTCTACCTTACAACAGTTTGAGAAGCTTTGGTGTGTGTGTGTGTGTGTGTGTGTGTGTGTGTGTGTGTGTGTGTGTGAGAGAGAGAGAGAGAGAGAGAGAGAGAGAGAGAGAGAGAGAGAGAGAGAGAGAGAGAGAGAGAGAGAAAGTTAGTTGTCACTTTGTGTGGCATGTAATCTACAGGCTGAACTGAAAATAAATAATCTCCCTGTCATTTTAAATATTGTAAGGGATTTGGTGAACTGCAGTTTAATAATAAAGAGAGATTTATAATGCCTGAAATAATTTTCCAGAACTAATTATACAACATTTCTCTCAACACATACATCCGCATCTGAAGTGTCATGCAGTGGGAAGATTCTATAGAATATTTAGCATCCACCTCTATGTGTTTAATTTTCTCCGATACTTTGTCCTAAGGTCTGGCCTCATTCTCTGCATGCTATTCCTGGTGAATTGAAAGGAAGTTACATAGACACCTTGCCATGATTAATCACTGCCCCTATTGTGAAATGCTATTTCCAGATATTTTATCTCATTCTATCTAAAAATTATCCGGCTGTATTTATGGTTTGCTCCTCTCTTTACTATAATTTGGTACATGAAAATGGCACTCTACAAATCAGGGAACACTGAAAGTAATAATTTGCCCTCACATGCTAGACTGTGACGTACCCTTGCTCTCTAATGCCTTTCATATTCGCCTTTGCATCACCAACCAGTGGAGAATTTTTTATATGGGCAAAGAAAATTGAAGCTATTTAAAATAACCTAGAAAGAGAGAATGATAGGCAATATCCTAACAATGTGAGCCCTTTACATTTCAGGAGCCTTGTTACCAAGGAAACCACTTGGGACTTTAGGGAAATTTGTGGATATTTAAAATGGATTGTGCCCGTACATAGATAGATACTTGCACAATTCACATAGCAAGAAAAAAGGCTTCCAGCCCTGCAATATTCAGCATGCATTTTCAAAGAGTTGAGAATAGAAATCGACAAAATGCAAAGGTTGTTATTCACTGATATACCAAAGTTTGTGCTTCATATACTAGTGTAGAATACTATTAAGCTATGCTGCTAAAAATAAATGAAGGTAGGAGAAAACAGTGTGCTATAAATCTTAGAAGCATGTTTCATTTGTGCTTGTGACTAGTGATTTTAAAATTGCATAACAATTTTGACAATTAATTCCCGAGGTCTAATTTAGTTTTGAAAATATTGAGAAAGGCAGATTAATTCCTTGCTGGGGCTTTATTTGAGGTGACCAAATTCTATGTAAGTGCTGACATGATTCTTTACTCACAATATTGTAAGTAAAATGAGTTCCAGGAAGAAATGGAGATAATATGTCATATAAGAGGCTGTGAGCAAGGCTTTCACTTTCTATGTGTATTCCGTATTTTTATCCTATTATAAACATCTGCTGAAAGTGGGATAGTCTTAATATGACAACTGACTACAGAACAGAAAACAGCTATACATGTTGATTTCCAAATAGTTCCTTCACGAGTGTTTATAGTTAATTAGGGAATCCATGTTCTCTGTACTCCACTTCTGTGAAATGGCAGACCCAGAATATTCCAAACTCCAGAGAACATCTGTGCAAAGGGTTTCAAGTATCAGACTTTCTATTTGCACAGTCCACACACTTTGACTTAGAGCTCTGATTGGAGGAAAGTGCAGTATGGTGCTTTCCACAGTTAGAGTGATAGTGGTGACTGTTGCTAACCCCAGAAGTGAAAGAAGACCTGAGAACTCATTTCATTTATCAAATTGCTTAGCTATGGTGTGATGAGAGGGGTGGGTGAATATTATCTTGATGCTTCCACATGACTGGCATTCTGACAGTAGACATCATAGAATGGGAAAGCAGATTTTTCTTATTATTTGGGAATATTATTCTATTCATTGCAAAGACTGTATAAAACAAAAAGCTGAGTGAGAGAGCTTACTACCTCCTCCTGTTTGTCTTCAGTTAGACTTAGTGGCCTTCCACATCTTTAGATTCTTACTTGGACAAAGAATTATGCCAATGGCTCTCCTGATCTCCACTATGTTGACTCCAGAACATGGCTTTGTGGTTTCACTAAAAGACAAATATTTACATTGATATCACATGTATATACTTGCTGAAGATTCAAGTGGATAAGTTTTTCTTCTCTAAACTTTTTCTTAGAGCCTTAGAGAGACTAAAAACAAATAGAAACAGCCAGCCTATGGTGGCGCACTCCTTTAAATCCCAGCACTAGGGAGGCAGAGGCAGGCAGATCTCTGAGTTCAAGGCCAACCTTGTCTACAGAGCAAGTTCCAGAACAGCCAGGGCTACACAGAGAAACCCTGTCTGGAAAAAAACAAAAAAGAAAAATGTGAACAACAGCAAATCAAACCAGAAGTAAGATCTCAGTGGCAGCACAGGAATGCATAAGAGGAATGTTTGGAACCAAGAAATAAGCACAATTAATATGACAAGAGGTCCAGACAAGAAAAAATTCCTAAAATCCACAGAACGTTAGTCACAGTCCCCTTCTCCAAAAACAATATCAAAAAACAGTACCACTGGAGAATCTGAGTTTTTCTTACAGTAAAATACACACTGGAGGTCAGCAGCCAGCTTCCCACATGCCAACATGTCTTGGCTTTATTCTGTGTCAGCAGCCCTGTCACCACACACATGGACACTGATACCAATTGAACCTGCAGGAAAGAAGCCTGAAATACAGGCTACAGAAAAGTGTTTGTCGATAGCATCTCATCATTCAGAGAGTGAGTAGACAGGAAAAATCATAACGTGTGACCTAGAAAAAGGGTACACAGTTACATCAGCTTAACATAGCATCTTGTAGCCAGATGAACAACCTACTTTAAAATTAAAAAAAAAAAAAACCTGCAGAATAAAGAAGCAGAGTTTAGAAAGTGTCTGCTTTGTCTTGCAGTAAAAAGCAAAAGAAATGAACACCAGGAAACAAGAGATGAAAGATGAGAGGATAAGACAACAGACTGAGATAGAAAGAGGAGCAAGGCAGGAGCCAGACAGAAGGGCAGAGGGAGCTGAATGAGATAAGGAAAAATGAAAGGAAACCAAAGACACAATAACTAATTTTAAAACTGCTTTGAAAGCAGTAAAGGGAAGAACAAAACTATAAAAACTAAATCAATGGTGCAAAGGCTGAACCTTCAAGATTCTTAAATTTTCTATGGTTGAGCAATAATAAATTTCCCAAACTTAAGCTAAATTTGGAACAAAAAAAGGGCAAAACCCACATGTATAATAGTAACCAGAGATGGAGAATAAATGAAGAGTATAGCAGTAATTGATAGGTTTACAAAGAATCAAATAAATTAAAATAATTGCCTTTTTAAAAACAATTATCAAGTCCAATATGTCTTAAATATCTCTATAAAGAACTAGCAAAAATCAATAAATGAATTAATGAATGAACAAAATAGAAAGAAAAAGCATAAACTTTGTGCTTAGATCATATTTGCAACTAAAAAATACATTGATTTATTAAAGTATAAAAATAAGCAATGAGGAATAAATATAAGAAAATGTTAGTGCTAGTACTTTTAAAAGGCATCCTGAAATAAAGTTCCATAAAATATATACTGGCAAAAGTCACCTATTCAAGTTCAGTTATATAAAACAGTAATCATTTTAAAAATATTTAATAGCCTATACTATATATGTCCCAAGGGATATTGGAGATACTGTGAGCCTTACAATCTCTTCCAAATATAGGAAGCAAGTAAAAGGGTAATGGAAAGAAAAATTATTAATTTGTTTACAAAGGTAACCTATTGGCAAAAATCACAGAAACTAAACTTAGAACTCATTTAAGGACACCCTTAAGGAAATACTAACAATGACTAAGGAATGTTAGTAATCAAGAAATGAAAATGGCCCCCACCACCTAAAAATGCCTGAGGCAAGTGGGAGAGCTCTCCCTGAGGTCTAAGAGCAGGAGAACTCTCTCTGGCCCTCATCAGCTGCAGCACTCCAGAGAGTGGCCCTGTACCTTAACTGGGCAACACAGTAGAGCTGACCCTCAAGGTGTAGTTGTGGGAGAACCAATCCTAAGGACACAAAAGCAGGGAAACTGGCCCCGCCCCTTGCTCATCTCTGCAAAGGGTGAACTAGCCAGGTCAGTGCAGTAGGGTTCACCCTGGTGGTGAGGACAAGGGAGAGTTGGCAGGCTGATAAAGCCTGCAACTACCAGGGCCCAGAACTAGGGTTATGAGTTGACCCACCCAAACATCCACCCCATCTGTGATCTGCTAAAGCACGTGAAGGGACCAGTCCTTCAGACTCACAGGATCTCCACAACACAGGGCAACAGCAGGATAACAAAGGGGAATCCCAGCAAGGGCCTAGTATTGATAGCGTATCAGAAATCAGAAGCTTGGAACCAGACCAAAGACTCTCTGCAATGAACACTTGCAAGTAAAGAGGTGTGGACAAAAGGGTTTATTGCATGACTCACTGTGTCACACTACAGTTTCCATGACAAGACTGATTTTTCTTCTTCTTTTTTTTTCTCTTAAATTTTATTTTATTTTGTTTTGGGGGGCAGGTTGCAAGGGCAGAGGGCAGAAACAAAGCGGTGGGGAAATGAGTAAGGTAGAAATGCATGATGTGAAAGACACAGAGAATAAATAAAACAGGAATTAAAAAAAGAAATGAGATTGGAAGGAAGGGGGTTCTGTTCTAGTAAAATTTTGGGATGGCAGAATCAGAAAACCACAGTAATGTGTGAGAAACAGAAGATTAAAGCCATGTAGTCATCAGAGAGCTTGATGAGACATTTGATATTAGTCAGCATTCCTTTCCAATAGAAGTAATACTAGAGATCAGAAATGCAGAATCTCTTCTAATATCATAAAAATATTATATACAAGCCCGGATAGTATATTATTGGTACTCTTCCATGTCTTGGTCCCTCAAAGATGTACATATCAATTTCATCTGGGGCCGAAATCCCATTAGAGAAGTGTGTGTATATGTGTGTGTGTGAATCAAAATAGTGTTTTTAAGATGTGTGCCAATATAGAAGAAGAAAACTTTGTAAGTTTGGCACTAATTTGGCATCTAAATTATAGTCAGTAAAAGACAATGTTGACATGTGAACAGGGATAGGCAGGATAACAAGAGATTGAAAAAAGAGTTGTAAAGGTGGGGAAAGAATAGTAGAAGTCTAAAGGAGTAAAGAGTCAACCTTTGTTGAGTGTGGTGAGCTATGTCGAATTCGTTACCTTCACTCTGAGTGCCATTGGAGCTGTTGGAGGGCTTTGAACATAGTCACAATATCTTAATTTTAAATTAAATTATTCTGGCTGCTCTAACAGAAACAGATGGAAAAGGAGCAAGAAAAAGAGGACTGAGGCTTCACTGGAAGTTAACACGTTAATATAAGCAATGCATCATATTGGCTTGTGGCAGAGCTCCAGAACTAGAGTTCATTATATGTAGTCAAATGCTGAAATATCAGAGAGGACTTTCTGAATGCTTGATATGCACCTGATTTGACACAAAGAAATCAAGAATGACTTCAAAGCTGGAGTGCTAAGGTAGAGGAATAAACAATTCCTGAGGTACTGAACTGGGGAAGATTTTTGAGAAGGAAGTTTGGCTAAAGAATAAAGATTTGAACTTAGGATGAAAAAAGTTTGTTGGTGTCTATTAGATGCAAATTGACCTCCAAAATGACAAAGCAGATATCTTGGTCTCAACCTCTGGAGAGTTCTAAACGGGAAGTCATTTAGTCCATATTTGTCTCTAGTAACCCCAAAAAGTTTCTCTACTAGGGAATAAGAAATATGTGACCTTTGCCTTGGACCACTTCTTACTTGGGATTAGTAGCAAAATTCTCCTTTGAGGAGGATGAGAACTTGTCATTGGGCTTGGTTTGACAGTCTATATGTTCCTATTGACTGACAAAATTGTCCGTAGAATGGTGAGTCCAAAAGACTGACTTTACTATGTGATGATATTTTTTGTGTTTGGGCTACACAAGATTGATCCAGTCTAAAAGAGAAACAGAGCCAAGTGGAAGAAACACACCTCTTTAATCTCAGCACTGGGTAGGTGGAGACAGGAAGTGATATGGCTGAAATGAGAGAGGAGTATAAGGCCGGAGGAGAAAGGAGCTCAGCCTTTTGGTCTGAGGATTTGGTAGAAGTATGAAGTCTCTCTAGTGACTGGCTCCTTTACTTCTCTGATTTTTCAGCATTTACCTTGATATCTATCTCCAGGTTTTTATTATTTAGACCATTAGAATTCGTGCTATATTACTAGGTTAATGGAGGCAGTAGGTTTGAGTATAGATGTTGCTACTGGAGAATATCGAAGTAAAAATTTATTTTTTTTTTAGATTTCAGAAGCCGATTGTGCTTCTGTAAGAGGATATCCATATTGTGGCTTGATGGTTGTCAAATGAGAAAGTAAGATACCACAAAGGTTGAAATTTATTTTTAAAATATCCAGGGGGAAAAAAAAGCTCTGTATATTAGGGCATCAAAAGCAAATTTTGCTGAAATTGTCACAGAAAGAATTGAGGCCGACAACAAGGACTTTTCTTTAAAGGAGTTTGACATAAAAGGGGTGGACAAAAAAAGAAGTGGATGGAAACAAAGATCACTAAGACTCTGAGCTGGTGAAGAAAGCAAGTATTGAAGGTGTGTGGTGGCCTAAGTGGGACAGAAGCGAATGCACAGGCAGAGGAATTTCATTTTCCTTCTTGCATTTCCTCCTATTTTTTCCAGATTTCCTATGGCAAATAGAAGTCATTTTAAGTGGTGACTTATAACATAAATTCCATTTTATTTTATTTTTTTGGTTTTTCGAGACAGGGTTTCTCTGTGTAGCTTTGCGCCTTTCCTGGAACTCGCTTTGGAGACCAGGCTGGCCTCGAACTCACAGAGATCCTCCTGGCTCTGCCTCCCGAGTGCTGGGATTAAAGGCGTGCGCCACCACCACCCGGCTAAATTCCATTTTAAATTATAAGATCAAGTAAAGTTACCTACTGACTATTAATGCTACAATAAAAAAATAGAGGAGCGCAAAGTAATTCTTGAAAACTGGAAAATATTTGAAAAATTGAAAATGTATAGTATGGAATTATTTCATGTAGGTAAAAGAGATGTTGAGAAAGATTTGCTGAGACTGGTGATTCTTGTAAAAAACACACATAGTGGGGTATTGTATTGTGGGAAACTTTTCCTGCAAACTGGGAAGTCATGTGCTCTTTCTATTTCCAAACGAGAAAGCTAGGAAAACTTGTAGTATGAGTTATTCTGCCAGAAAGCCTCACAACAAAAGGAAGGCCAGATCACCAATCCCAGTTCCAGGAAGAGTAGGGTTAGTTCATATGCCTAGGTCAAACAGTGAGAAATCAAAAGGAGTCATCATTTTGCTTACTATCCATAGTTCTATTCAGATTCTACAAGAATTGGATCACGTCTACTCATTATAAGAAAGGCAGTCAACTGTGTCCATCAGTTTACATAATGATATCATCTGGAAACATGCACTTGTGTGCATGCACAAACACACACACAAACATGCACACACACACACAGAGACAGAGATAGACAGGGAGAGATAGATAGAGAGAGAGAGAGATGATTTACCTGGGCTTCCCATGATCCAATAAAGTTTACACATGAAATTAATCAAGTAGACCTTAACAAAAAAGTAACAAACAAACAAACAAACAAAAAATGCTTCCTAAACACAAAGCTTCATTACTGCAGCCATGACAAGATTATGTGCCTGAAAAGCTTAAAAATAGCATAGCATAAAATGTAGAGATAAACCCACAGATGGTTTTTGTTTTGAAACACAAACTGGATATGTTAGAAGGAAAGAAAATACCCAGCAGCATGTAAGATGGTGGTAGCATGAATCCTAATTGGACTTATTAATAAAAGCCCAGAGTCATAGATCAGGGTGAAAGCTGAAAGATCAGAGAAGCAGGTCAGTCAGCCACTAGTTCTCACTTCTACAAAATCCTCAGCCTGAAAGGGACTGAGCCCCTGTATTCTGCGGCTTTATATTCCTCTCTCTGTCCAGTCATATCGCCTCCTGTCTCCACCTCCCAGCTTTACTTGTCAGGTCAGAAACAAAGTGTCACCATGGATGGTGACACCTTTAAACTTGAACTTGACCCAGGCTGCAAAAAGACAACTTGACAACCTCTGTTCATCTTCTGAAATGCATAAAGATACATACTATTTCAAAGGCTCAACTCTGGGAGGGATAGAAGGCAGCAATGTTCCAGTACCGTAGATGTTCACTGTATTCGGATGGAATGTGTGAGAGTATCCAGCGTCAAAAAAGAAAAAGTCCAGAATAGGATTGTGAACAGACAACTAAAAAATACAACCGCTGTTTAGTGAGAATAAAAATAAATTTTTGTTAGTACTCAAAGTACTAACTCAATTTGAGTAATAAATTCAACAGGTCTGTTTTAGAGACACTATTTAGCAACATTCTTCTAGCAACAGAAAACCACAACCAATTAAAATGCAGAGTTGTGGAGCCCAGTCCCTATAGATAACATCTATAAAACACTCCCACACCTAAGGCTCAGGGAACATTGCCTAAGAGGAGGTAGATAGATTATAAGAGACAGAGGACAAGGGAATCTCTTTGTAACTGTGTTTCCTAGTTACATCAGAATCTTATACCTGTGAAGTTTTACCCAAATGACTGCCCAAATGTGAGCTGAACAAGGATGACATCAATGGACATGCCAAACTGGATGGGGAAATGCCCAAGAGGCCTCAAGACTACACAAAGAATGTCAGGCAACTGAGCAAAAGCTGAGCACAGGAGAGATGGTCCTTCCTGAGAAGAATAAAGCAATTGGTTTGCCAGTTTGAAACAGTCAACCCTGAAAACATACATATAAGGAGCACTGGATGGACTCTGGGGGTTATATTTAAGAATATATGTGAACCTACAAATACAAATATGCATGAAATACTTCCTAGTGAAAAAAGAGAAAACCATGAGTTTGAAGGAGGTTGGGGAGGGGTATATGAGTGAGTTTGGAGGGAGGAATGTGAAGGGAGAAATGTTATAATTAAAGTATAATCTCAAAAACCAAACAAACAAATAAACAAAGTCTACTGAGTTGGAACTTCAAATTTCCTGCTGGAAAGGAGGAAAGGAAAGATGGAGAATTTGTATTTCATTCCTATTTTGATTAATTTTTACTGAAAACATTTTGTGACAAGAAACATCCAAGTGGCCCACTCAAATACAAGAAAATATTTAAACATTTTATTATTAGAAATATTTTATAATGATTAACACTGATGAGTTTCATAATAACATTTTCATTCACGAAAATCATGAAAATTCATCATGTTCACACCCAATCCCATACTTCATTGGCTGCTGTGGGATGTTCTGTATGGCAAATGTGCTGCTGATTAGTCAATAAATAAATCACTGATTGGCCAGTGGCCAGGCAGGAAGTATAGGCAGGACAAGGAGGAGAATAAAGCTGGGAAGTGGAAGGCTGAGTCAGAGACACTGCCAGCCGCCATGATGAGAAACAGCATGGGAAGATGCCAGTAAGCCACGAGCCATGTGGCAAGGTATAGATTAATAGAAATGGATTAATTTAAGCTGTAAGAACAGTTAACAAGAAGCCTGCCACGGCCATACAGTTTATAACCAATATAAGACTCTGTGTTTACTTGGTCGGGTCTGAGCAGCTGTGGGACTGGCAGGTGAGAGAGATTTGTCCTGACTGTGGCCCAGGCAGGAAAACTCTAGCTACAATCGGCTGCAGACCCTTCCCCATAGCCTCTTTCCTTCCCTCAATCTCATTTTGATTTTTGTCTCTCATATATAAAATAAATATATGAATGTGTGAATGTATTTATATATTATTTTATATACCTATAATCTAGGATCCACAAATGAGAAGAAATGTTATTTTTATCTGAGTTATGTCATTTTAGTACCATAATCTAGTTAAACCCACTTTTCAAAAATTACATTATTTTGTTATTCTTTTGTGGCAGAATAGTGCTCTATTATAAATAATATAGTTTCTTTATCTAAAATATATAAGAAACTCAAAGAACTGAATTTCAAAAAATCAAACCACACAGTCAATAACTTGGTTATTTCAATGGACAGAACAAGGAATCTGTTTTTAAAACCTAGCAAGTTTGTTAGTAAGAACCAGAGAGAGAAATAGTAGTGATTCCAATAGGGTATGCCCTGAGGCATACTGTGCCCCTCTAGAAACCTAAACCTGAGTTTAAAGTCCAACAAGCATTAGAAAACAAAAGACCCATTTGACCTGGCCAAGCTGAAAGGCAGTTTAAGAGACACAGTGGGAACTCAGGGTGTTCTCCTTTTTTATAACTGAAAAGTTATACTGAATATCTTGGACAACAAAAAATATATAGAGATGGTGGAAGAAGCAGTCATAAGAAAAACTAAGCAAAAAACAATGTTCATGAAGCCCACCCAACTCTAGCCATAATGTTAATGTGATCCCAAACTATTAATGCTATCAGCTTTTAGCAAAAGATAAAGTCAAATTCTCACTGTCATTTTAATGACGAACATCCAAGAATTCTAACGTAAAATTGTATCATAGGCCTCCACGTTCTTATTCTCCCTCTTCCCCTCATCGCCCGTGTATGCGTGCCTGTCCTCTTTTTCTCTCCCTCTCTTTTGTCCTCTCTCTCCCCACACGGGATCTAGCAAACTAAGCCCATAAAAAGTGCATAGTTTCGTATGATCAGACTTACAATAAAAAAAAAAAAAAAGAGCAAGTGTTACTTACCTAAATAAACATGAGGAATCCCTAGCTAGGAAAAATATATTGCCAAGAGCAAGTTAGATATGTTAGTAAAATAACCTGTTCAACATTGGAAAAAATATAAATTTAAATATAAAAAAATCAAACTGAAAAACAAATTGAGGCATAAGAAAATGAATTGGATATCCTTTAGCAGTTGTGATGATTAACTTCCAGTGTGACTCTGACTAAGCTGCAGTCACCAATTATGGAATCAAAGAGCTTTTGTAAAAGCACTGAAGTAATGTAATGAAAGTCTAGAATCCTACTATCCCATGCCCTACCTTGCTTTTTTTGTTGGGATAAAAGACTGTCCAAACTAAGCTGGAGGAAGGAAGGGTTTTCTGGTCTTACCCTTCCATGTCACAGTCTCTCACTGAGGGAAGTCAAGGCAGGAACTCTGGGCGCAAACTGGGAGACAAGAACAGAAGCAAAACCCATGGAGGAACATTGCTTCTTGGTTCATTCTCTATGGCTTGCTCTGCTTTCTTAACTTTTCTACTTCCCAAACTGCATGTCCAAGAGTGTTACTACCCATACTGGTCTGGACCCTTCCACATCCATCATTAATCAAGAAAATATCCCACAGACATGCCCATGTGACCAGTTTTTTCATTGTGATTTCCTATTCCAAGTTATGCCTAGGTTTTTGTCAAATTGACAAAATGTTAACCAACACATCCAGTAATATACAACACAAGGAGGATTTCTCAGGTAATCCAATGTCTGAGTCAGTGATGAGTGAGAGAATTCAGCATTCCTTTCAGCTAAACAAGAACCTTGAGGGGCAGCAACAGTAGCTCACAACCCAGAGGAGCAGCCTTCCTACAGTCTGCCTGTGTGTGCATATGCTCCCTTCCAGCTCCATCCTACTCACAAACCAATGGGTGGCAATCAATCCCTCAATGTACCTACACCTATTGTCTCTATAGCTGAAAAATGAATGACCCCAGGATGAATAATGAACTGAAGATGGATGGGAAACTCCCCAATGAAACACAATTATGAAGACATTGAAAGAGATATGAAGAACGGATAGAGACTAAACAACATAAATTTTATTGTATTAGAAGAAAGCCTATACAGAAAAGGGGGACAAAATACATAGAAAAAATATTACTTGATGTTTGCTGAGAGTAAGAGAAAGATCTGTGAAGGCTACTTTTATGTATCAGTGTGGCCAGCTTATGTAATCCAACTGTCCCCTCAAATGCCAACCCAGACCTCACTGAGGGTATTTTCTTTTTTTTTTTTAAACTGAGGATACTTTCTAGATGTCCTCAGCTTATAGAAATCCTTGTATTTTGAATTAAACAATTGATCTTCTTCAACATTTGCAAACCTCATTCAATTAGTTGGAGTTGAAAGAAATGACAGTATTTCCAAAGAGCAAATTTTCCTTCTCATTGGGGGCTACAGTTTCAGTAGGAATATTTTCTGGCTCTCCCAGAAGGCCCTGAAGAGTTAGACATGATAGCCCAAAAACTGCATAAACCTTTCTCTGTCTCTGTGTCTCTAGACAGACAGACAGAGAGATAGAGATATTGGACAGATGATGTAGATAGAGATAGATAAAGAAACATCTCCATGCTCACATTTCAAAATCTTTTTAGTTATATCCACTTGGAAACCTAGACAAATATGGATAACAAAATGTTATTAAAGATGCTACAACTCCCAAGATATCCACATTTAGTGAACTTCAAATCAACAAATATTTTAAAATTTTCAAAAACAATTACTTAAACATTACCTACAAATGTACAACTATTAGCACCATCATTAACTTCTCAAAGGCAGAAAGTAAACAAAATTAAAGCAATTATAATTTTAAATAAATTATAATTTAAAAAGCAATAATTTCACATGTCCTGTAAAATAGGAGCAGGAATAATAGTCAATGTTTAAAGAATAAATTTTTAAGCAGAGGGGAGAATATGGCCATCAGACACTCACAAAACTTTCAAGTCATCATTTTCTCTATCCTTATACTCAATATGCAGAACAGAGGGACATGGAGGTATTGAGAGGATGCCAGAGTGAGCAGCAAATGAATGTGAATCTACCACAGAGGTAACAGCGCCTTGCCTTCTGGGTATAACACTATACCCTAAATTGAAGACAATAATTCATTATGACTCTTTCAGTTTAAACATCACAATTTCTTTACCTTTCAGAGTCAATTTCCTCTCAGTGACACTTGCTTCTCTTCTGAGTAATCATGCCATACATTGTTTCTGATTCTTCAGAGTGTTGATTGAAATACCTAATTATCACAAGAATGACATTGTTATGTGGCTTATTCTTGTTAAATTTAAGTTGTAGCACCTTTTGAGTCATACTAAACTTCATGTCCAAATATTTATTCTGAAGTCTGAATTTGCTCATTGGTTTGAATTTCTTTTTTCTTCCTATTTTATTCCATTCTTCTTTGCATGCCCTTGTAATTATGCATATACACATGCACACATACACATTTTCTCCAAGAATTATTTCTGTCTTCAGCATCTAAGTTATATATTCAAAGTATCCCAAAACAGAAAGCACATAACAGGTAGTCTTGTTAATTGTGGTGTCATATATGATAGACCTGAAAGCATTATCAAGTCTGAAGACATTACATGCTATATTCCCCTTTGTGGGTGAGGTATCTATAGCAAGCATTCTTTACAAAGACTGGGGCTGTGCCCAACGTTTTCTAGATCCTTGCACTGGTTGCATATTTTTTATTGCACTCACTTTCTCTCACTCTGGCTGACCTATGACTTTACCAAATGAATTTTCTCTCTATAATAAATGGGAACAACAGTCTCATAACACTACCATGCATTTTCAAAAGAACAGGTATTTATTACCTTCCCAATAATTTTTAGAGTAAAGCTCAATTTAATTGAACTTTCTTCACTTAATTTGCATTTCCTTCTGTTCAAGCACATTTAATTCAGAATTTAACCTTTTTTAATGAAATAAGTGGGACAATAAAAGTAGCAACTAGGTGTTGACTACCTAATTGTTAAATGCCAAGAATTAAACTACATGGTTTGTTTATATTAACTTGAATCTGTCAAGATTTTGCTTTATGCATTTAATTACAGAGCAATCCATGTGAATAGAGGATAAAAATCCTATGGCTCCCAGAGCCGCAGCTTTGTGAATCCATTCTCTCCCAGAGTCTGTTCATCATTGTTGAATTTTCACCTATACTTTTTCTCACTTTTAGATAAAATATATAAAAACCTGAAAATTTTGTTATAATTCTTGAACAGATAGGTGTATATGTATATATGTCATCTAATTTATTTTATTATTAAATTCAGCACAATTAAAATCTTCACAATAGATTTTCCTTTTAAAATCAACACCCAATTTTATATAATATAAGATACCATATTTTAATTCAAGGCATGTATACAGTATGAGTGATGAAACCAACTTAATTAATACTTCCTCTCCTAAAACATTTATCAGTTCTTTGTGTTGGGAAGCTTCATCTCTTCATGATGTACATGGTGAATTGTGAATGATGATCACCTGCTGCACAGTAGAGTGTTCCTTCTACCCACTTGGTACTGGTTACGTAACCTTTATCTCCTCTCTCCTCTTCTACTCTCCAGAAAGCATTAACCTAACATTGATTTCTGTGAAATAGAACATATGTATGTTTTCTGCACCTCATGCATTTCACTTAACAATGCTTATAAGTTCCACTCATTTTGAACAAGTGACATACTCTATTCTTTTCAATGGATAAATAATATTCCATTGTGCATTTTTGTAGCCTTTGCTTTGTATATGCACTTGTCAATAGATCCTTTGGTTTATCCCAGACTTTGGCTACTGTGGACAGAAATAAACATGATATCTGTTTACTTATAATCTTACAACATGCTGAGAATAATAGCATGCCTTCATTCAAGAACTGTGTATCAAGTGTCTGTGTGCACTTTGATGAAGTAGTTAAAGGAACAGGATTCATGATAAGGCTCTACTTGTGCTGCCAAAACCATCCATGAACTCCTCTATCTGAGTCACTTGCGTTCTCTCTGAGACTCAATTGGATTCATTATCCATCCATGATGACAGGTGAACTTAAAACCTCAAAATGCATTTGACTACAGAGTTATATCTGTTTCGTGCTTCCATCGATGACTCAGGGGACTTATTTGTATTATAATCCAAATAGTGGTTTAGATGAACTTGATCTATATCCTTCCCAAACCTCTGTGCTTTGTGTATACAGATGGAGCCAGGAAGAGTAGAAAGTAAAAACTGCCAGTGACAGGGGGCATTTTGTGGATCTCTGTCTTAGCATGGCATGCAAGTTATGGGCAAGGTGGGGTTTTCATTACCATCTGGAGCCAAGCTGTATTTGTGCTAACATTGGTGCATTTGAAATTCTTTTAACATTTTAGTCCAAAAGTGACCTGTTCTATTTCATATGAAACCCTCACATTAAAAGAATATGAGGTATCAAATATCACTGCAGAAGCACTGTTGGCAGCTGAAATCACTGACAACTTCCTGGCTGTGATTCATAATCTATATCCGTGCCTTTGAGATAGTAAGCTATTGATTTTTCCTTGTCCATAATCCAAGACCATACACAGAGCTTGTTAGACATCTGTGGGAATTTAAACTGAGTTTCGTTTCAAATAAGGAAGGTTCTCTTAACAGGACACTTGGTTTGGTCCTAGAACAACATCTTTATACAGCCCATACTCTTGATGAACTTACAGAACACCAACAATTCAGTATGAGTTAGAGACTTTTGGAAGGAGCCCACTGTTAGTTCTGTCCCTCAAAATGCAAATGACTCTCTCCACTGGTTAGTAGAGTACCTGTTAAGTAAAATTTGAGTTTTTTCATTTTATTATATAGTTTTCATTTGACAAGACTAACTAGGATAGATTTCAAGTGTTGAAGGAGACACAGTTCAGAGCACAGAGCTGCATAGACCTGCACAGTCACATGGTTTTTGTTACAGTGCTGACTGAATAAACAGGTAAGCCATGTGGACGAGGCTTTTGAAAACTGTTATGTTTTTAAGTCTTGTGTAAAATTCTGAGCAAGAAATACAAATGGTTGTTTTTGTTTTGTTTACTTTTTAAAAAAAATAGATACCAAAGAAAAACAGGATTTGCCTGAGGAAGTTTCTCAGGAAAGTGAAAAGCTTAGTTGATGCTTACACTTTAGAAGCAGTATCACCAAGGCAGATAGACATATATTTCAAAATAGCAACTGAAGTAAACATTGCTTTATTCCTAATAAAAATAGAAACATGCCTGCGCTGGGTGGTGGTGGCGCACGCCATTAATCCCAGCACTTGGGAGGCAGAGGCAGGTGGATCTCTGTGAGTTCCAGGCCAGCCTGGGCTACAGGAGTGAGTTCCAGGAAGGGTGCAAAGCTACACAGAGAAACCCTGTCTCAAAAAACAAAAATAAGAAAGAAAGAGAGAAAGAAAGAAAAAAGGAAAGAAAGAAAGATGTCTGCAAATAAATGCTGTTGCAAAATGTGTAATTTCTATTCCCACCCCCCAAAAGCCCCATCTTACCCTTATCTACCTAAAATGCTCTTTCATTTTTGTGTTGAACTCACTCTAGCACTGTAGTTAAATTAAATTTGTCTTCTGTTATCTCATGTATGCATATAATTTTTGTGTGACACTATCTGTGGAGCGACATGTATAAACATCTACCCACCCCATATCAGAACCCAAGGACAGACAAAAGTACAGATGTTGCCAGAGTTCAGCTGGCTGAAGCAATGGGTTTTATTTGTAATACTTAGAGGAGTATGGATGTCAGGCTTCGTACAGGAACAGAAACGACTCAACGACAACTGTGTGACCAAAGCACAAAAGCTGGAAATCCAGAATGCACTGTACAATCTGCAGGCAGCTCAACAGGCTGGGGAGTCCCTTTTCTTGGTAGCTCAGTTGGCCTGAGCCTTTTCTAGGAACCTTGGCTGGTTTCTGCTTTTCCTATATAGCTCAGTGTCTCTCAGCAGTCCTTACTGCTTACATATACTTGGGGAGGGAAGAGCCTAGTAAATTTGATTAATTTGCCTGAAGCTACTTTAGTAGATTTATTTGCTTCATGACCCTGAAAGCTTTCCTGTAGAATGGAGTGCCTTATCTCACTTAGATCACCCATTTTTTTCACTTCCTTGCAAACAATATCTTGTAGAAAATTATTAATGGATGTAGGAGGCCAAGTCCATGATAAACAGCACTGTTGCCTGGCCAGGTGGTCATTGGCTTCATAAGAAAGTTTGAGTATAGCACAGACAGCCAGCCAAGGAGAGCTCTTCCATGGTTTCCTGTTCAAATCCTTGCTTGAGTTCTTGCACTGACTACCCTTAGTGATAGACTGTAATCAAGAAGTGGAAATAAACTCTTTACTTTCCTAAGTTTCTTTTGGTTAAAGAGATTATTTTTTAATGGAATAGAGGAAAAACAATAGAAATTGGTACCAAGAGTGGGATATTGCTGTTACGAATCTGTCTGCTTATGTTTTTATGTCTCTGAACTATTTTACTGGAGTATTTCAAGGGATTCCAGAACTTTGAGATGGAAAAGCCTGGAATACTTATAGCTTAATGGGATATTCTACTTGGAACTTGAAGGAGAATATGGAGAAAAATGTAGGCAATGGAGCCTGGCTTTTGAGGATTTGGAAGGAAACAAACATTTAATCGAGACTTTAGAGAGGGGCTGTCTGGGCCATACCTTAGCTAAGAATTTGTGTGTGATGACCAACTGGAGCTGAAGCATGAACTGGGTTTGAGAGGCAATTAGGACCATTGAGGTCAATTTGCAGTGCTTTCTTAGGACAATAGGAGGTTATTTCTTCAGGGTCAGTTGACAGAAGCTGTGGTCCATGGGAGTAAAAGTTATGTCAAGTTGGAAACTACAATGTTTAAGAATATTACCCTTTCAGAGGAGAGGATGAGGTGGGGGAGAAGGTTGGGGGACAGCAGGAAGAGGGATGATAAGGGGATCTGTGGTTGGTATGCAAAATGAATAAACATTTTCTTAAGTAAAGAAAAAAAAAAAGAATGTCTTATATGATACTGGTTTTGAAGGCCTGAAAGTTGCAGGATTGAAAAGGAAATGCAAAGAAGCATGATGAGGTCAGCAACCTTGTGAAAAGGCCAGAAAAGATCACTAGTGAAGGTATTATATAAGCTGGAATAGAGAGTCTGTGGTATCAGAGATGCCAGGGCATATTATGTTAATGAAATGTTAAGAAAGGACAGCAGCAGGTATAAAGTGGAGTGTAACACGAAATCTAATAGGTCTTTTAAGAAAAACTCCAGAGTCAGATATTGGGGTAAATGCTGAAAGATCAGAGAGACAAAGGAACAAACCACTGCCATGTCTCACCTCACCAACTCCAGGAATCTTCTGTCTGAAAGCCTTAGAGTCCTCAGTCGAAAAGCACTTCTCAGCAGAAAAAGACTTCAGTTCCTGCCTCCTCACGCCTTATATGCATTCCCCCTCCTTGCCATGTCACTTCCTTCCCAGTCCTGGGATTGAAGGCGTGTGGTTCCCAAGTGCTGGCATTAAAGGTGTGTGTCACGCTGTCTGGCTCTGTTTCTCTCCTAGACTGAGTCAATCTCATGTAGTCCAGGGTGGCTTTGAACTCACAGAGATCCAGACAGATCTCTGCCTCCTGAGTGCTAGGATTAAAGGTGTGCGCCACCACTGCCTGGCCTCTGTGTTTAATCTAGTGGCTTATTGTGTTCTCTGATCTTCAGGTAAATTTTATTAGGGTACACAATGTATCACCATATTTTCCCTTTTTTGTCTAAAATCTAATATAAGAAAAACTATATCCAATAAGTATAATAAGTATATACAATATATACAGTCAGAAATTACATTAACAATGTCTAGTCCATAAGCATTTTACAGATTTAGAGAAAATACTCCATTATTTTGGTGAGTCCAAAGTGATGTACCTAATACACTTTCTATCCCAACTTGTATTACCAACTGAAAAACTATCTTTTGATGTCTTTCAAACTTACACACTTTACACCTCTTTAGTGAGTTTCTTTTCTGAATTTGTTAATAAGGAAAATTATAATTATACCTATCTAGTCTTCAACTCTCTAAGACCAGAGAAGGAAATAATATTTAATAAGTAAGTGGAAAATGCAAATAAGTGACTTCCAAAAAATGTGAAACATAATAGAAACAGCAGGCTGCCTGGACAGTCATCCAAGGTTCCTCTGCAATGTTAGGGCATCCATCTTCAGCCTACAGGCCAGGTATATCTGGCAGGCTCATCACATTTTTTAATGTGGAGAAAAAACTTCCTTTTAACTAATTCCTCCCTTTAAGAAATCCCAACTGACTCACCAAATCTGCAGACAGTGACGATTCAGATGATGGTGTTGCAGCAGCCTGAGGAGGGGCCCAGAGGAAGCCAAAACCCAACAGAGAAGAAAGAGGTGAAAGATCCAGCTGTCTGCAACAGGGCAAGTGTTCAAAAGTGACTAACTCCTGTGGATTTGGGAACCCAAAAACCTATGGACTTTGCTGCAGAGAGGCTTCAACAAAAACTTAGCTTGCAGGGTGGAAATACTGGCCCTGTGTAGCTCTTGCAAGCAGCTTTTTCATGAATTCATGCCCCACGTTGGGTGACAGATATTGCTCAAATTGCTAAATGGTCTTATAATAAAAATCCTGGATCCAGATATTGGGATAAATATTGAAAGATTAGAGAGAAAAAGGAACAAGTCACTGCCATGTCTCATCTTGCCAACTCCATGAATCCTCTGACTTAATGCCTCTGAGTCCTCAGCTAAAAGGCTTCCTCAGCTAAAAGGGCTCCCACTGAAAAGGACTCTCCAGCCTAAGCCTATGTGTCAAGGTGTGTCATACAGATGGCAGAGCCAGAGAAGGGGAACAATCCAGACTTTTTGAAATTAACAGCTGCACAGTGAATGTGTTAAATGTTGATCGTGGAGATACAGAATATGTGTTTGTACTGCTGGATTTTTTTATTTTCTTCAATCTGATTGTCCATGTACCCCAGTTGTACCTTTTGGAATAGAAAAGTATACAACTTGGTTTTGGTTTTACAGGATCACTGTTAGGAGACTTTGGATTTTTAAAGATGTCTTAGATGTTAGAGTGTTGTAATTTTTAAAGGTTCTGGAACTTTATAAAAGTTGGACTATGTTTTATATTATGATATTGACAAAAACCTCAGGAGACAAGGAATGAAAGATTATAGTTTAAAAGAGTTTATGTATCAATTTGACACAGGGTGGAGTGACTTAGTTAGCTTTAACTGTCCATGTAGCAAATATATATATATATATATATATATATATATATATATATATATATATATATTATAGATAATTTTAGGTAAATACATAACAATATGATTCTTTGAGGATTAATCAAATACTTTTAGTGTTATTTGTCCCTCGTCCACCCCTCTTCTTCTGTATGGACCTGTAGTGGGTAGCCATTCCAGCTTTGATCTGGAAGTTCCAACCCCCATTGAGACTTCGGCAACTGTCACGCCTACAAGGTGGGGCCAAGGGAGGCGCCTGGGGACCCGAGAGCTGGATCGGCGGGCGCTCTCTCTGTAGCGGGACCCTGGATAGTGGAGGTGGACCAAGCAGAGCTCCAGAGAACACCGCTGGACTGTGATACACCTTCCCCAGACTCCACGACCTACCTATCCCTTAATTTGTAAGTTACGCCATTAAATAAATCTCCTTTTAACTACGTGGAGTGGCCTTAATAATTTCACCAATATCTGGCGCCCAACATGGGGCAAATTCCAAAGGCCTGGGTGGCTCCCACCCTCAGCCTCCTCCCCGGCTCGCGGGTACCTAAACCCGCCTGCAAAGTTCCATATAACCAGGGAACTACACGGTTCCATTCCTGAAAAAAGGGAGCAGCTAGTCCGGTCTCAGTTCCCTAGCTTAGCCCCAAGACCTCTAACCATTATATTCCTTCTCAGGTCTTTGATGGGATTGAAGACTAGCAGTTATAGTTACAACTTAGTAGATAGAACATATTAAGTATTAGATTCAGGTTCTTTAGGATAGGATACCTTTTGGAATGATCTTTGTAACATGCCATTTACCTATGCTCTATACTTCTCTGGACTTTAGTATGTGTTTCTTGCTTGATATTGTTTGCATTGGTTGTACTTCCATCTTATCTAGGTCATTATCCCTCATTATTCCTGGACAATATTTGATAACCATTCCTTTGTATATAGTCTTGTATTAGGTTAGAACTTTCTTATTTAGACAAAAAGGGGGAGATGTAGTGGGTAGCCATTCCAGCTTTGATCTGGAAGTTCTAACCCCCATTGAGACTTCGGTAACTGTCACGCCTACAAGGTGGGGCCAAGGGAGGCGCCTGGGGACCCAAGAGCTGGATCGGCGGGCGCTCTCTCTGTAGCGGGACCCTGGATAGTGGAGGTGGACCAAGCAGAGCTCCAGAGAACACCGCTGGACTGTGATACACCTTCCCCAGACTCCGCGACCTACCTATCCCTTAATTTGTAAGTTATACCATTAAATAAATCTCCTTTTAACTATGTGGAGTGGCCTTAATAATTTCACCAATATGGACCTCCTCTCCAATTAGAGTCCCACCTCCTGTATTGTCTTGTTCCCCTCCCCTTTCTACCCCTTTCTTCCACCACAGTCCCTTTTTGCTTCTCTGGTTTATACTATTACTAAAGGTTATATAGACAAATCTAAAGATTTGAGGCTAGGATCTGTAGAAGAGAGAGAAAATGTGGTGTTTGTCTTATGGGCCTGAGTTACCTCACTCAATGTAATTCTTTCTATTTCCATCCATTTACTAGCAAATTTCTTGATTTTCTTTGTTCTTAGAACTAAATACTATTCCAATAGATATATGTGCTACATTTTCATTATTCATTTATCTCTTGAAGGATATTGAGATTGCTCCAATTTATTAGCTATTATGAATAGAATGACAATGGAAATGACTGAATGAGTGTCTGTGCAGGAGGATACTGAGTCCTTTTGGCCTTTTCCAAGGAATGGTACATCTTGAGTTACTGAGAAAACTGGATGTTCACATGCAAATAAATGAAATTAGACATATATCTAACATCTTGCACAAAAATTGATGCTAAGTAGATCCAGGATCTCAGTTGGAAATCTGAAATGCTAAAATTGAGAGAAGAAAACATAGATTTACCCTACAAAATAAGTATGTAGGAAAGGACTTTATGAACAGGATTCCATTTTCCCTATTAAGTCAGTCAACTGACAAGTAGAATATCAAGAAACTAAAAATGCTCTACAGCTCAACCCTCAATTAAGACTTCCTTCTTGTGTGACTGTAGGCCATGCCAAGTTGATAGTTAAAACTAACTAGGGTGGTTAGTTGGTGGTGATGCATGCCTTTAATCCCAATACTCAGCAGACAGAGACAAGCAGATCTCTGAGTGTGAGGCCATCCTGGTCTAGCTAGCCTGGTCTACAGAACAAATTCCAGTACAGCCAAGGCTAAACAGAGAAACCCTGTCTTGGAAAACAAAACAACAACAAAAACAAAACAAAACAAAAGACTAACTAGGACAACACATATTTTATTATCCATCTATTCATGTCTCTATGGGACTGCAAAAAAATATTACATATGGCGTTTCATATACCCTTCCTTTGTATTAGCCTTCCCCTCCACCATCTGATTCCTCAATGTTCCTGTGCCATTCATGCCTAAAACCTTTAAAGGTTTTAGTACTTTAATCCCAGTACTCAGGATGCAGAGGCAGGCAGATCTCTGTGAGTTCGAGGCCAGCCTGGTCTACAAAGTGAGTTCCAGGAAATGCACAAAACTACACAGAGAAACCCTGTCTCAAAAAACAAAAACAAACAAACAAAATCTCCATATCCTTAGAGGATTATAGGTAGAGTAAAAGGTATTTTTACCCCCAATATTCTATTTGTCTCCTTTCATTTTACCTATAATTCACTATCTCCTCTCCCTTAGCCTGTGCCTACCATAAAGGCCCCTTTCTGGATTCCATTTGTAATCACTTTAAAAGATTTCAAGTCAGGATCCACATATGAAGCATAATGTGCATTGTTTATTTTTTTGTGCCCAAGTTACCTCACCCAACGTTTTTTCAAGTTCCATCTGCTTGCCTATAAATATCATTTTTTTTAGAGCTCAGTAATATTCCATTGTATATGTACTTTTTTCTTAACTATTCATATGTTGTTGGACATATAGGCTAATCATTTGCTAGTTCTTGTGAATGGAGCAGCAATGAACAAGGATGTGCAAGAGTCTCTGTAGTAGTATGTGAAGTCCTTTCGATGCATGACTAGGAGACTGTTACAGAAATTTGCAACTGCTCTAAATGCAGAGAGCAACTGAATGTGAATTTTCCAACCTCAGTTAATATATCTAAAACAGAATCCCTACACCTAAGGATCCAGGGACATAACGGAAGAAGAGGCAGAGGAATTTCAAGAGCCAGAGGACTTAGACATTTGCAGTGAGATAGTTGCTTCTATGTAAGACAGGGAAGCTGTACTCATGAAATCTCACAGATATAGTCACTTAGCAAATACCTGCATAATGAAATCAGTTGACATGCTGATACGGATTGGAGAAATATCCCAAGGCCCCACATTTAGGTGAAAAGCAATTAATGGCCAAGAGAGTTAGGTTTGGTCTCCTGCAGGAATGAGCCCTTAGATAAGTTACCCAATTCCCAATGGTCAGTCCTAAACACAAATGAGTATGTGCAGCACTAAACAAATTCATCAGGTTACATTTGTGTTTTTATAGACATATGTAACAATATTAATTAAAGGTGAAGTTGTGGATTTGGGTGGCAGTAAGGAGACCCGGGAGGAGTTGGTGGGGAGAAATAGGGGTAGAAATGATATAATGAGGTATTCATGTATGAAATTATCAAAAATCTTATTTTTCCTTCATTGTGATCAGATGAACTCTTGACATATCACAGCTCATTTAGCTTTTTGTAATTATATTACTTATATATCATGGATATGTTAAAAAAAATCCATGAAAATTCATGAGAAATTAAGGATGTCAAGCAGTATTTAATAATACCAAATACAAAATTTTTAAAAGTCATATCCACAAAGAATTTAAAGAGACATGAAAAGTATGTTACATTGTATTCTTGATTAGATTATGGAAGAGAAAACCATACTATATTAAAATGTAAGTAACTGATTTAAGCTTAAACTTCAGTGAAAAAAACAGAACTTATCTTTGCTCCTTGATGATAAAAATGGTAAGTGAAATAACAGTAATAGGGAAATTTATATAGTGATGGTTGGAAAATATCCAGCTTACCTTTTTGTTTGTTTGTTTTTGTAAATCTTAAACATTCATAAAATTCATAAATATGTGTAAAAGTAATTTCAATATTAGACAATGTTGACAGAAAATCCTGAAATCAGTGTGAATATAGAGTCCAATTTTAGCAAATTATTATTAATCAAAATCTGGTATATTATCATATCAGCAGATTATAATATTTATGGTTGAGAGAATTGTGTTGTGTTTGATTAAATGCTTAGTAATTATTAAAGTGATTTTATCCATTGTTATTAGATCATCCTCAATGAAAAATTTTGTTTACAAAAGAAAGATTTTGTTATGGGGTAGTCACCCTTAAGGTTTGGATTATTTCAAAAAATTTTCCATCACAAAATTATTTAAGAAACAAACTTATTTAATGAACTTTGCATAGAAATCTATTAGCCTAAAGTGAGCGACAAAGTCACCTACAGATTATGTCACCTTGCTTTGGGGCACAGAAAATGTATACGTGGCAATGGGAGAAAAGGACTCTGAAACATACATAGTGTCAGACAGAGCACAGTGGGAGTGATAATGTCTCTGTAGTAAATGACTATCAAACCATTCTTTCCTCTGTGAAGGGATCCTTGAGGATGTTGGGAATGGTAGATTTATGTCCATCACCAAAACTGATAGAAACAGGTCATTTGATGAACAATTCAATGATCCCTTCCTTTTACAAGAAGCTTTATGTGGGACAATTTCAAACTTTTGGGTAAAATTACCTGCATTACTCTGCCCTTCAGGGAGTTGGCGTTCATTTTTCACAACCCTTTTTGATAGCATTGCTATCTAATATCTGATGATTATGGAAAATTTAAATTTTATTTTACTCATAAATGTATAAAATTTATTGTTGAAAACAAATGTGCTTCATCAAGGGTAGAGTTAATATGTAAGAATAGGAAAATTCAATTATGAGAACATTCCATGTGGGAACTCATGGATGCGTCAGGGGAATGCACAGAAGTAAGGTTTTAAAATGCTTTTCACCAAAAGCTGACTCCTCGGTTAAATTATTTAATAATCTGAAAAATGTTTAAACTTGCAGTTCTTAAAAATATTCCAGCTTAGCTAAAGATATAAAAATAAAGTTGAATTAGTTCTCATGTTAAAACGATTACTATTGATTATCTCTTTAGCTTAAAGGTACACTTGTTAACATGAATAAACAGGATTTCTGTAATATTAGGAGAGAATTAATGTCTGGTGAACTGGTGAGTTTTGAATACCTTTTAAATTAAAGTAAGATTATCTAGGGTCTACAGTCACTTTGTGCTACAAATAATAAGAAAAGGTTCTAGAATATTACCCTAAGATCATGGAGTTCTTCAGTGGTCACTTTGAAAGAGTGTTCTTCATGATCCAGTTGTACACGTGAGCAGCTCTGAATGTGCTTGCTTCACTGGGCACGAATGAGAAAAGCCAAGGAATTCAACAAGGCTTGCATGGTCAGAGACTGAATAGTCATGCTCTTCTTTCTCCAGTTTAGCTTAGAATGTTTGCAACTTTTTTCTTTTATGCTTTTTTCACTTTTATTACTACTCAAAATTTCATTTGATCTTTATTTTTTTGTTAAAATTGACTTTTCTAAGCTATTTCACTAATTCCTCTTCATTCATGTATGTTTCTATACACACCTACATAGATGGTAAATATAAGCAAGTCAGAGGCAGAAGGAAGCAAAGAGAAGAGACTATGCAAAGACATTGCTATTGCTCATTGAAACATTAACTTTGGCTGTCACCCTGGAAACTGCCCAACCTTGTCCAAGACCATGTTCTCATTTCATATGATGAGTAAGACACATTGTCAACATTCTGTCATTGTGAGAAAACACCTGAGAATAGCGGTCGCATTGTTTTGTTCATTTTTGAAACAGGGTTTAACGGTGTAGCCCAAGCAGGGCTTGAATCAGTTTTCCTACCCAAGTCTTCTGAGAACCTGGGATTACAGGTAAGCATCATTAATTTGAAGAAGCAGAGATTTGTTTTGGCTTACTATTGCAGAAGCTTCCATCTATATTCACTGGGCCTCAGTGCCTTGATCTAGGTCAAGGCATGATGTTTTAAAAGATTGTGATAGGGAGGAAGCTTTTCACATCATGGTGGATGGAATGCAAATAGAGAGAGACCTGAAGACTCCATGCCAATATTTCCTTCAATGGCATGTACTTCCTCTATACAAGCTCTGACTGTTAGATGTTTCGCTACCTCCAGATAGAGCCACAGCTGGTGACCACACCTGGGGATCAAACCAAGACAATTCTTCCCCTGTGATCTTACGGAAGATATAAAGGTAAATATAAACACTGAGTTGGATAGCATAGTTTCCTGTTATGGGTGATAAATGAAGCTCCTATGTTCCCCTGACACTGCTCTATTACCACTCTAGGGAACCATGCACCTTCCTCTTACTCCCTCCCTGTTTCTCCTCACCTTTGTACGTGCCCAAGGTCTATTAGTTAAAAAAAAAAACTTTTTAAATTAAAATTTTTGAAGTTAATTAATTTTAAAACTTACCTTCAATAATATTTCCAGGAATAATTTATTGAAAGATATTGAACCTACTGTATACTTTGCAGTGTATATACCCCTGCACACATAAACATAGCCTGTAGATACAATTGCATGACTCTCTCTGGTTCAAGCCAGTAGAAGAATGACCTGTTTTTGAGGCAGTAAATTCAGCAGTGTTGTGACACACTGGCTTTCAGGAAGCCACATGCCTGCTTCATATCAGTTACTGATGCGAGGGCAGAGAAGATACGGATAGGAATGTGCTAGAGAAAAAATAAGTGACACCTGGAATCTGGAGGGGGCACTTCTACCACCACCATGAACTGAGGGGCAAAGACGGATCCTAAAAGAAAATAAGGCTGCCACTGGAATTCTTGGTCAGCATGGTTATCTTCTCTGCTCTTCACCACTGCCTTATCCATGTCCAGCCTTCTGCTCCATGCTTTCTGTCCATCAATCTCCTTCTAAACTTTCTAATCTGCTTCCACCCAAATGAAGGACTTTTGAATACTCTCAATTTTTTCAATGAAGTGTTCTTTCCACCCTTATCCTCTGATCTCCATTCTCTATTTTTACTTTTCTTCTATCATAACTATATATGACTTCAGTTTCCCCTCCCTCCACTACCCCTCTTTCTCCCCCACTTCCTCATTCTCTGGGTCTACTTCTTCTCCATTTCCCTTCAGATAAAAGCAGGCATTCCTGGAATATCAATTGAACATGGCATAACAAGTTACAGTAAGACTAGGCATAAACCCTCATATCAAGGATGGCCAAGAAACCCAATAGAGGGGAAAGGGTCCTAAGATCAGGCAAAAGAGTCAGAGACACCCCACACTCCAATCGTTAGGACTCCCACAAGAACACCAAGCTACAAAGCCACAGCATATATGCAGAGGACCTAGCACAGACCAAAGCAGGCTCTGTGAGCCCCTGTGAGCACTGCTTAGTTGATTCTGTGGGCCACAGTCACTTGGTGTTCTCCACCACTCTGGCTCCAACAATCCTTCCTCCATCTCTTCCTTGGGGTTCCCCAAGCTCCATCTAATGTTTAGCTGTAGGTCTCTGCATCTTCTCCCATCAGTTGGTGAATGAAACCTCTCAGAAGATGATTTCATGAGGCTTCAATCTATGAGTATAGCAGAATATCATCAGGAGTCATTTCATTGACTTTTTTTTCCCATTGTGTTTGGTTCCATTCTAGGTCTCTGGGCTGTTCAGACACTGGTTCCTGGCCATCTAGCTAGTGTCAGGTGTGGGATCCCTTTCATTTTGTGGACCTGAAGTTGTTCTTCAGAAAAATGGAATAGATTTACTTCAAAAGCCAGCTGTGTTACTCCTAAGCATATACCCAAAGTATGTTCCATCCCGTCACTAGTACAGTAGCTCAACTGTATTCATAGCAGCTTTACGCATAATTGCAGGGAACAGGAAACAACATAGACAACTCTCAACCAAAGAATGGATAAAGAAAATGTGGAACATTTACACATTCGAGCATTTTTCAGATATATAAAAATGACATCATGAAATTTGCAGGCAAATGGATGAAACTAGAAAAAAATCATCTTGGGTGAGGTAACCCAGACCCCAAGAGACAAACATGGTATGTACTCACTTATAAGTGGATATCAGCTGTTAAGTAAAGGATAACCATGCTACAATCCACAGAACTAGAAAGGCTAAGTAACAAGAAGGGCTCTGGGGTGGGTGAGGGGAGCCCATTCTCTATTTTTATCTTATCGTTCCCCTATTTTTAATCTTATCATTTTTTGGTGTCAGATTCAAATACATTCTTGTGGTCACTTTCATTCTTCCCAGTGATTGTAAACAAGTTGGTCCAGTATTTTACTCTCTCACAGAGCAGATATATTTCTAGGTGGTCCTCATCGCTGTGCTAATGTAAAGTTATGGCTACCAATGTGAGTACTTTTAAAGATTGTTGCCGGGCCGGGCGGTGGTGGCGCACGCCTTTAATCCCAGCACTCGGGAGACAGAGCCAGGTGGATCTCTGTGAGTTCGAGGCCAGCCTGGGCTACCAAGTGAGTCCCAGGAAAGGCGCAAAGCTACACAGGGAAACCCTGTCTCGAAAAGCGAAAAAAAAAAAAAAAAAAAAAAAGATTGTTGCCATATATAAACTTCATGAAGGCAAGACTTTTATCTCTGGTTCAGTACTGTAATTCAATTCATAGAACAAGGTTTGCTACATAGAAGATGTATACACCATTTACTGTTAAAGGAATGAAACAATTATTGAACTGATAGTAATTAGAGAGAAAAGTATTATAAATTGTTCTGCAAACTACATAATATTATTCCAACTATGTATAATTTTGCTATTTCCTTCATTACTATTAAACAATGAAGCTAACTCCGGAGTAAATCACCAAATCCTCCCTTCTGTTCCAAGACAAACCAAGTGAAACATCGTTGCTCATTATGACTTTTGCAACACGTGTTCATTATTTGGAAAAAAAATGTGATTGTGAAAATTGTAAACTATGTCTCTTGTTATTTGCTGTCTTCTTTTCTTTCTTTCTTTCTCTCTTTTGTATCTTTTCCTTCCTTCCTTCCTTCCTTCCTTCCTTCCTTCCTTCCTTCCTTCCTTCCTTCCTTCCTTCCTTCCTTCCTTTCTTCCTTCCGTCCTTTCTTTCTGAAACTAGTTTAAAAGAGTTCTGTTCCATTTAAAGGTAGGTTAAGGAATGATCCTGAGAAATAATGGATAGAGTAATGTGGCTGGCTGCAGAGCAGAACAGTTTCTAAATCAAGACAGCAGGCTGTCCGTGACAAGGGACATCATTAGCATAACAGGCTCCTGATAAGCAACCTCCAGCCAACTGGCAATGAGTCATACCCTGTCACACTGCCTGGTGTCTGCTCTCTGTTCTGTCTTCCTCACTTTCGGAATGCCATGGCTCAGCTACAATCTTTTGGTCTTTTTAGTTCTGCTGCTCAAATTGACTCAGACTTACATCAACCAACAACCCTAGAATAGACAAGACTTTTCCTTTACTTGCCACCTGGAACCTGCACTGGTGTCCTGCCTATTCCATTGCTAATGTCACCCTGGTGACTCTTAACTTGATGATATATATATATCATATATATATATATATATATATGATATATATATCATATATATATATATAACTTTATAATTCCACTGCAAATTACAAGATCCATACTCTAGTATGAATATATTGTGTCTTCACCTTGGACTATCACAACATAGAACATATACTTTTTTTTAATGTATTAATTGAGACTATTGCCTTTACCATATATATTTTCTTTACTGTATATAATTGTGTGTGTATATTTATATATAGTATATTCTATAAATTACACATTATTGGTATGAAATTTAGCGGTGTTGTTGTTCTGTTTTAATGGATGGCTTTTATGTGTATGTAGCATAAAAATGAGCTCTAGCATGTAGAACAAATTATAAGTAGCCAGAAAAGTAGCACTATTCCCACCAGATCTAGAGGAGAGGAGGACCCACTTAATTCTCTTGTATCTTTTCTGGGTATCAAGGTTAAGATGTCCAGAGCTAAGTTAAGAATTCCCTGTCCCAATGGAAAAACAGATGCAGAGACCCACAGCCAGATATTAAGAAGAAAGATTCTAAGTGGGATGTCTCCATCAAACCCCTCCCTTCAGAGCTCAGGGAATCTCATGGAGGTGGGAGGATTGTAAGAGCCAGAGGATAAGAAGCACACCAGAAGAATGAGATCCTCTGAATCATCTAAGCAGGGCACATATGAACTCACAGAGACTGAAGCAGTGAGCAAAGGACCTCCATGGGCCTATACCGGGTCCTCTATGTGTGTATTATGGATTCCAGCTTAGTGTTTTTATGGGGTGCCTGAGTATGAATGAGTGGGTCTCTCACTCTTGTGCCTTTTCTTGGGGCTCTCTTCCTTCTGTTGGGTTGATGTGTCCAGCCTCGATGTGGTGAGTGTTTGCTTTTTCTTATTATTTTTTTATTTTGTTGTATTTGGTTGTTATCTCTCAGAAGCCTGTTCTTCTCTAACAAGAGAAAGAAAGGAAGTAGGTCTGGATGGACAAGGATGCAGGAGGAACTGGGACGAGTAGAGAGAGAGGAAACTATAATCTGGATATATTGTATTCTTAAAGACTTTTTTTAATAAAAGGGAAAAAAGAGAGAGAACTCCCTGACCAATGCTCCATTCCCCCATATTTGCTGGGCCTTCTACACAAGATGGAACACCACCATAGAGTTTGGGTATCTTCCTCTCTACTTTGCCGTAGAAGACTTAGTTCTCCACAGAAATGTACTTAATTGGACACTGATTTTTCCAAACTTGTGTATAAGTAGAGTTAGCATTGGAGATCTTAGGCAAGAGAAACTTTTTTAAAATTTGTGATTGTTTGTACTACAACGTTCATATGGCACACTTTCATAAGAAAAAATATATCAAAGTCTTGATTTTATACACTTTTATTTAAATTAGGACCAAATATATTTAAAGTTAAAAGTAAGTAGAAACCAATTACCAAGTAAATGTATATTGTGTATTTAATCCAGGTAATAACTTGTTGCAAGAACTAGGAATCATAATTATAAAACACCTAAAGACTAGGAAATGTGAACATCATCCACACTGAAAAGTTCACACAGGACTCTGACCGGCTGACTTCTGTTGATTTTTTTTTCTCCTGCATTCCTGCGATGCTGCTTTCTACTGTTGCAGAGACGATCTTTGCTCATTTGTGCAGTCTAATCTCTCACCAAGAGACAGAAGAGGTTATTGATGACGCTCGCCTTGACTATTTGCACATTTGCCTTTATCATTATTATAATCCCTGCTAGATTTGCTTCATTGGAGAATATAACAGACATAGACCCTTCAACATTAATGGGTTTTCTACACTACTGAATTTCCCTGTGACTTTGCCCTATCTCTAAAAATGGATCTGACAGCACAGGCAACACCACCACACAAGAACTGACAGGCAGTGACAGTCCCTAGGAGGGAAAAGGGCTATGGAATGTGCCATTAAATAGGAATCATTTCAGAGATGCATCTGCAAGGCCACCAAAGGTCTTATTGTTTTAGGAAACACGGCTTCATTAATGAACTGGAGTTTTAAAGCTGAGTTTGTCAATATTTTGAAATTCTAATATTTCTAATTCTCTTTGTTAAATTATTTGTATCTATATTTAAAATAATTTTAAAAGTCCATTTCATGGGATCTTTTAGAGATAGAGTAACTGAAATTCATTATCTCCTCAGCCCTATTCCCAGAGTAACTTTAATCAAAGAGAGTTTCAGACTGAAGACATACAATTCCTATTTAATTAGATGGGCCAAGCATATAGATGAGCTAATATTTCCAGAGGCATCTCTAAGGCTTTTTATAAGGGCCATTATGTTTTACAGTGTCACAGGAAAAAAAAAGGAAGTTAAATCATGATTTTTACTAGGGCTGTAGAAAAAAAAAAAGCAATTGCCTTGCACTGTAAACAGGATTATTGAAACTACTTCTGCCTTAAGCCAAGTGTATGAGGCAGCTTTTGATGAGGTTAATGCATGAAGATTCATTTGGTATTTTCTCAGATATTAGAACAAGTGCACTGAGCAGGTAGGCTTCAGCACTCTGCCTAGATGCTAGAAGAGTATTGCGAGGGGGAGTAGACACCCAATGTCTGACTTTCAAGAGCATTCAGATTTTACAGTGGGATTTTCTCAGTTTTCCAATGGTAGTTACCTATGTACTCAGCTCAGTCGAAAGTTGTATTTATAGTAAACTATGCAAATGATTTTAAATAAATTTTGAGTAGAATTGACAAGTAACTCTAATTCTGGTCGTCTTTACTGGATGCTTCAAACAGCTTCCTGGAGTTTCTAAAAATACCCCACATATTGCACTGAAAGACTCTTGTAGGCAGTGTTTTATTATGATCCTGCATGGTCTGCAACCATCTCCAGTATTGTAAGGTAGCCACTAGGCTGATCATAAGTTGTTCTGGAATTGCCCAGTACGTAAAGGCTAGAAAAATGAACACAGAGTAATGTTTATATATGGAAGGCTAATTTAACCTTTGCATTAATGTTTCATTTTAATTGACCCTAAAGCAGCTTATCACCTGTTACTTATTATTTTATCTTTATATCTAAGACAGTCTCCTTTTTTTTAAAAAAAAAGATATAATGTTTTGATAACTCCAGAGACCCTTGGTGCATTACTATGTTTATTTTTGTCTTAACTTCACCCCAGTTAAAAATACTTAGCCTTGTAGCTTGTTCCTTTTTTAAAAGTGGGGTTTATTTTCCTAAGATTTTAGTGAGATTCATTTTTTTTGACTTGATCTAATAGCGTGTGAAGAAAAAATTCAATAGGCTGTTTCAATCAATAAATTGATAGGATTTATTGAGCACTTAATATGTGCCATAGGCATGTACACCGTTCTCAGACAGTTAATCTGCTTTTCTTGTTGGAAAATGCATTAAGATATAATGAGAGGTATTGATATTATTCTAAAATAATTTGTTAAAATAATCAGATTATCTGGAGAAAAATGATGTGAGTTTTGAGATTTGAAGTTACAATAAGCAAAGGAGATACACACTAAAGGAAGAGAGAAGAGACAATGGCCTCCAGTGAAAGAGAAACAGATCAGAGGTAGAGCTTCTTCACAAAGAATAAGTCAATAAATGCAACATAGTTTTATGTTTCAAAACTGTAGAACTACTATGAGAGAACCAGGGAAATTTGGGTTTGCTTCCACTTGATGGTGCTATTTTGTTATACAAGATTTGAACCTATGATCAACCAATTACATTTTAGAAATAAGCAGTCTGACATTTAATTTCATTATTTAATATAGATTACTACTAATGTCCCAGAAAAGTTTTTAAAATGCCTATGACTGAAAATAATAAAGTAACAAAAAATGTTACTTAAGCATTACTACTTGATGTGGGGAAATCAGTTTTAAACGTATGAGATAGTTCATATTCTGATAGAAGAATATGTTCCAATAGTTTCTTCTTTTAGGTTCCGAAGCACTTCTCCTGTCTTCTTTTCAAAGGAGTTTTAGATTTTTTCCAAAAAAAAAAAAAAAAAAAAAAAATTCTACCTTCCTGACACCCTTTCCTTTAAACCTGGAAACAACACTGTTGTGTGTCTTGTAGAAAAGTGGAGTTTTGTTTGAAGGGAGAGGTAGTACAGCTTGAATCCAGGGTTTTGTGTCTGCTATAAAGTGAGCACTTATTACTGAGCTATATCGCATCCCAGAAGTAGAGTTTTAACAAGCCTGTGGCTGCTGGGAGCATTGCCTCCAGATTTATTTAGCTTAATATTTTGGATCACGAGTAATTTTTATTCTTCCTTGTATTTTCACTTGTACTTTAAAAACACATGTTCATACTTGAAAGCTTGAAAATGTAAAGAAGAAAACAAAAATATATCATAACTCAATGTTCATTGCTTTATTTCCCAAATATGTACCTATGACTCAATCCAACAAGCAATGGCATTCAACATTAAACCAGGTACTAGGACTGACCTCAGGCTCAGAGTCACCAAGGATTACAATCATGTCAGTCAGCTCTTCACAGCAGGAAAGTTTGGCTACCATGGAGCACAAGGGACTCAGGTACACAGAGAGCAGGTAACAAGTGAGCAGAAACATAGACCTTCTTTTCTTTTTCCTTTTTTTTTCCCTTCTTCATTTGTGGGAAAGAAGAAATCACATCATGTTCACTGAAATTCAGATGAGGAGAAATGTGTAGAGGAAGGACATAAAAGGCTGAAATTAGGTTTAAAAGTCAACTAAGGATTGCTGTGAAGAGTCAGTGACAGACCCCCACTCTCAGAGTCAAGAACTATCATTTTTGAATGTGCTGAGTCATATAGAAAACTCGGCCAGCCTTAATATGAGGGTTTGTGCCTAGTCTTATTGCATCTTGTTATACTGTGTTTTGTTGATAAAATGTTTTTTGAATATATTTATCTCCTTAGCCCACTTCTTTCCTGATGTACCTCTACTTCCCTATCCACCCAATTTTGTGTCCTTTTGTTTTCTAATCCATCATGACCAATGTGCGTTGGTCATGGATACATGGTCTTCCACTGGAGCATAGTTAACCTGCTAGGGGCCATATTCTTAGAAAAAGAAATATTTCTCTTAGTAGTTTACAATTAAAATAGCTCCATGGCTGAGGATGAGATTTGGTGGCCACATTTCATCTCTAGTCTGGATTTGTACTGGCTTGAGCTTATAGTTTTGTTCATGTGTAGAGTTGTCCTGCTGTGTCCAGAAGACAATGTTACCCTAGAATTATGTACAGTCTCTGGCTCTTATACTATATCTACCTTCTCTTTTGCAGTGGTCTTTAAACCTTGGGAGGAGTGGGAATGTTCCATTTAGGGATGAGCATTCTGTAGTCTCCTGTGCTCTTCATGTTGGACAGCTCTAGGTCTTTGTGGTAATTGCCATCTACTACGGATAGAAGCTTATTGGATACCGGAGAGGAGAGCAGATAGGCTAACCGCAGATCTTCACCTTTTTGTCCTCTCCCCCAAATCCATTCCCCTAGTTTCACCCATAGCCATGTAACAGACTACCTGCCTGGACCCTCTCACTCTCTCTGTAGTCCTTATCTACAGAAGGTCACCCATCACACAGATCTTCTCCTCCAACCTTCTACTCCCCAATTCATTCCTTTATCCCAGCCCTATATTTCAGCAGGCATTCTCTGGAAACCATTCAGCCAAGCCTACCAGAGAAGCAAGTAGGCCAGCAAAGCAAATAGACAAGCTTCAGATCTTCATTCCCCGCCTCTCCTCCAAATCCAATCCCCTAGTCTCATCCCCAGCTCTGAAGCAGATGATATGATATGTCTGTGTACAAACTGAGCCAAACAGTAGGTGATAGAAGAAAAATTTCAAACTGAAGACGTTAACCACATACAAGAAAGCATAGGTATATAAAAATCCCAGGCCAGTAAATGGAAAGAGGGGATAAAAATCACACCACTAGAACAAAGTAACAGAAATCAGTATCACTGGTCTTAATTCCACAATAAAAAGACACAGACTAACAGGATGGATGTGAAAACAGGACTCATCCTTCTGCTGTAACCAAGAAACACACCTTAACATCGAAGATAAACATTACCTCAGGGAATAAGGATGGGAAAAGATATTCCATGTGAATGGACCAAAGAAACAAACTACTATAGTCAATTTAATATCAGATAAAATAGACTTCAAACTGATACTAATCAGAAGAGATCAGAAAGGATAATACACACTCAACAGGAAAAATCTGCCAAGAGAATGTTGTAACTCTTAACATCTATGCACCAAAAACAAAGGTGCCCAAAGTCATAAAAGAAACATTATCACAGCGTAAATCACATATTTATATTCACACATGTGATAGTGGTGACTGCAATTCCCTATTATCTCCCCCCCCCCAAAAAAAAAACACAAAAAAAAACAAACAAAAAAAAACAGGCCATCTACACAAAGACTAAACAGACAAATGTTGGAGATAACTGATGCCAGAAAACCAAATGGACCTAACAGATATTTACAGAACATTTTATCCAAACACAAAAGAATACATCTTCTTCTCAGAACCTCATGAAGCTTTCCCCAAAAATGATCACATACTTGGACACCAAGCAATTCTCAACAGATATAAGAAAATTGAAATAACTCTCTACACCCAGTATGGCCACAAAACAAAAGTGCCCTGGACCACATGGTTTTAGAGCAGAATTCTACCAGACTTTCAAAGATGAGTTAATGTCAATCCTCCTCAAATTATTCCATAAAAGAGAAACAGAAGAAACATTGCCAAATTAATTTTATTAGGTCACAGTTACGCTGAAACCCAAACCACAGGAAGATTCAACCAAAAAAAAAATTATAGACCAATTTCCCTTATGAACATAGGTGCAAAACTAGTCAATAAAACACTCAAAAACAGAACCCCCAAACACATAAAAATCATCATTCACTATGATCATATAGGCTTCATCTTAGAGATGCAGGGATGGTTCAACATATGAAAATCAGTCAGTGTATTCCACTATAAAAACAAACTGAAAGACAAAAAGCAAATGATCATTTCATTAAATGCAGAAAAGGCCTTTGACAAAATTCAATACCACTTAATGATAAACATTCTGGAGAGTTGAGTGAAACAATGGACATATCTCAACATAATAAAGGCAGTTTACAGCAAGTCTATAGCCAATATTAACTTAAATGGAGAGAAACTCAAAACAATTCAACTACAATCAGGAATAAGACAAGGTTTACCAGTCTTTCTATACCTATTCAATATAGTAATTTAAGTCTTAGCTAGATCAATAGGAAACCTGAAGAAGATAAAGGGGATACAAATTGCAAAGGAAAAAGTCTAAGTATCTTTATTTTAGGTGATGAGATAGTATCCATAACTGTTCCTAAAAAAAAGGAATGGTAAACACCTGCAGCTGATTAACACTTTTATTAAAGCAGCGGGATACAGAATTAACTCACAAAAATAAGTAGACTCTTATTTACAGATGACAAATTGAGTAATAAATCAGGGAAACAATACCTTTCACAATAGCTTCAAATAATATAAAATATCTTGGGGGTAACTAACCAAGCAATGAAAGACTTGTATGATAAAACCTTCAAGACATTAAAGAATGAAATTAAAGAAGATAACAGAAGACAGAAGAATCTCCCATTCTCATGGATCATTAAGATTAATATAGTAAAAATAGCCATTCTATCAAAATCAATCTATAGATTCAACACAATTCTCATCAAAATTAACACAATTCTTCACATGCATTGAAAGGACAATTGACAGCTTCATATGGAAACAAAAATAAACCTAAAAATAAACCTTTAGGCTAACTAAAATAGTCTCGAGTAACAAAAGAACTGCTCAAGGAATCACCATACCTCATTTCAAGTTGAACTAAAGCTATAGTAATGAAAACAGCATGGTATTGGTGAAAAACAGACATGTTGGTCAATGAAACCAAATTGAAGACCCAGATATAAATCCACACATCTATGGACACCTGATATAAAGAAGCCAGAAATACACAATAGAAAATGGAAAGTAGCCGGGCGGTGGTGGCGCACGCCTTTAATCCCAGCACTCGGGAGGCAGAGCCAGGTGGATCTCTGTGAGTTTGAGGCCAGCCTGGGCTACCAAGTGAGTCCCAGGAAAGGCGCAAAGCTACACAGAGAAACCCTGTCTCGAAAAACCAAAAAAAAAAAAAAAAAAAAAAAAGAAAGAAAAAGAAAATGGAAAGTATCTTCAATAAATGTGTTGGTCAAGCTGGATGTATGTATGAATCTGATAGAAGAGAAAGTGGGGAATAGCATTGAACTAATTAGCACAGGAAAAGACATTCTGAACAGAACATCATTAGCACAGGCGCTAAAACCAACCATTAATATATGGGATCTCATGAAACTAAGAAGCTTCTTCAAGGCAAAGTACAGTCATTTGGACAAGAAGCAGCAGTCTACAAATGAGAAAACATTTTTACCAATTCCACATCCAACACAGGGCTAATATACAGAACTAATAAAGAACTAAAAAAAAATCCTAGATATTAAGAAAACAAATAACCCAATTTAAAAATGGGATACAGATCTGTGCTGGCTAGTTTTATTTCAACTTGACACAAGCTAGTTACCTGAAATGTAGGAATTTTAGTTGAAAAAATGCCTCCATAAGATCCAGATGTAAGGTATTTTCTTAATTAGTGATTGATAGGGAAGGACTCAGACCATTGAGGGTGGTGCCATCCCTAGGAAAGTGGTCTTGGTATCTATAAGAAAGCAGACTGAGCAAGCCATGAGAAGCAAGCCAGTAAGCAGCACCCCTCCATGGCCTCTGCATCAGCTCCTGACTGCATATTCCTGCCCAGTTCGAGTTCCTGTCTTGACTTCCTTCAAGGATGAACAGGAATATGAAAGTGTAAACGAAATAAACCTTTCCTCCCCAACTTATCTTTGAGATTGAGTTTTGTTGCAGTAATAGAAACCCTAACTAAGTCAAGATCTATAGAGAGAATTCTCAAAAGTGTAAACTCAAATGACTAAGGAACATTTGAAGAAAGGCTCAAAATTTCTAGTCATCAGAGAAACAAAAATCAAAACTACTTTGAGATTTCAGCTTACATCTGTCAGAATCTAAGATCAGTAAAACAAATGACAGCCCATAGTTGCCAGGATACAGAGTAAGGGGAACACTCATCCACTTCTGGTGGATTTGCAAATTTATACAACCATGTGGAAATTAGTGTGGCTGTTCCTTAGGAAGATGGGAACTGATCTGTCTCAAGATCCAGCTATACCACACTTAGAAATGTACGAAAAGGGTTCTTCATCCTACCACGGAGTCACTTGCTAAAAAATGCTATCAATGCTTTATTCACAATAGCCAGAAATTGGAAAAAAGCTAGGTGTCCCTTATTAGATAAATGGATAAAGAAAATGTGGAAATTTACAGAAAGGAATATTACTCAGCCATTGAAAAATGAAATCATGAAATTCAGAGGTAAATAGATGTCACTAGAAAAAAAATCATACTAAATGAGGTAACCCAGACACAGAAAGACAAATATGATATATGTCTGCTTATATGTGGATATCAGCTATTAAATTATTGATAAGCAGCTACAATCCATAGAACCATAGACGTTAGGTATAGAGAAAAGTTCTGATGGGATAGATATGTCTTCCTAGAAAGTGGAATAGAATAAATAATTATGGATGACCAGGTGGGGGGCTGACATGGGATGATCAAGTGTGGAAGGAGAGGAAAGAGAATATGGAGAAACATGACTAAAAGTATGAATCATTTGAGGGGTAGTATGGAAATTTAATATAGTAGAAGCTTCTTAAAATATAAAAATATATGAAGGTAATCTAAAATAAATCACCAAATAATGGGGGGACACAGCCTCAGCTGTCCATCTTTTGTCACCAAACAAAGTTTCCAGTACTGGGAATGGGTTACATTAATTTGAGTTGTTGGCCTAAGGGGTCCCTTGGGGATCCAGGAGCTTTTCTATTCCTCTCCCTTTCTTTTTTATTTATCTTCTTTATTATTATTTTAGGGAAACACAAATTGTCTTTTTATTTATCTTTTATTATTATTATTTTTTACTCTCTTTTTTTAATCATACTGATACTTTGTGTATATATTATGACTTCCAGTTGTATGGTTTTTATGGGTTTCCTGAGTGTTTGTAAGAATGAATCTCTGTGTCTATATCTGCTTTTTGTCCCTTTCATGGGCTCTTCCCCCTATGTGTTTTTTCCTATCCAGATGTGTTCGATTTTTTGTTTTGTCTTCATTTCTTTTCATGTATTATCCCTTAGAAGTCTGTTTGTTTTCTGATGAGAGATAGGAAGGGGATGTATCCAAATGGGTGGGGAGGTGGGGAGAAAGTAGAAGGAGGGGATAAGGGGAAAGCATGACCAGGATATATTGAATGAAAAAAATCTATTTTCAGTACAAGAAAAAAAAATGAAAAGGTTTCATGAGTGATTACTAAGAGACACACTGATCTGTGTGTGTAAAATGATAAGTCAGTCATTAGGAGACAGTTAGGCACTATGCACATTTAACAAAGTAATAACAGCAAGTTTTTTTCTATGGCCTAGAACATGTTTAACCAAAGATTTGGAGCCAGGTACGCACTTCATCTCATAGAACAGGACTTAAATCTAGTCAGAAAATAGTTATTCTTTATTGTTTATGCCATTGTGCACCAATGGGCATGCCTAGCCAAGACAGTGATGCTGTAGCTCATGGGGTTCATAGCTGGGTATAAACTGATGCTTTCTTTTGTCCTCCAGTAGCTTTCGAATCATCTTTCAGCATGATGAAAGCTAGTTAGTAGGGATGAAGTTTCAGACCAATTGCTGCCTTGATTTCTCCGTATCTCCATGTTCTTTGACTTGGTTATACAGGGTCATCAGAAATGGGGTTGTATCATCACATTCTACATGGTAACTATGAGCAATAGCAGTAGCCTGCAGTGTTTGGAGCTATGGGACCTTATTTGCAAAACCCTGAGTGGAGGAATGAAGATTTAAAACTGTCATTGAAAAAAAAAGAGGTCAATTAGTTCATACATGATGTGGTGGTTTGAAAGAAAATGGCCCTGGAAGTGGCACTATTAGGAAGAAGTGTGCCAATGTGGGGGTGGGCTTTAAGGTCTCTTTTGCTCATGCTTCTCTCAGAAGTCAGTCGACTTCCTGTTGCCTGCAAGATGTAGCCAGCACCACATCTGCCTGCACACTGCCATGCTCCCTGTCATGATGATAATGGACTGAACCTCTAAAACTGTAAGCCACCACCTCAATTACATGTTTATTTTGTAAGAGTTGCCGTGGTCATAGTGTCTCTTCACAGCAATAAGAAACCCTAAGACACTGGATAACATTAGCAGGTTACCCTGAGAAGTTGAGGATCTAAATGAGATGTTTTTTAAAGGATGAATTGTCAGATATTTTGATCACTGCTGCTTTTGCAATATTGCAGGAGCATTAGTATAAACCACACATGGTTGGCACTTAAAATCAGTTAGAGATCTATAATACATATATATATATATATATATATATGTATATATATACATATTTGTATATATATACCTTGATTTTATTAATGCATAAGTATTCATAAACAAGGAATTGGAAACAGTCATTTAATTATTTTGTTCTCAAATATATTGGAGGGAGAATGAATTACACAGATCATGACATAAATTTTAAAAATCATTTTTTTTTTGGTTTTTTTAAACTACGATATTTATTTGGGGTAAATATTTTCCTTCCTTCCCTCCCTCCTTCCTTCCTTCCTTCCTTCCTTCCTTCCTTCCTTCCTTCCTTCCTTCCTTCCTTCCTTCCTTCCTTCTTTCTCCTCCTCCTCTTCCTTATTCTTCCTCTATTGTCATACCATGTGAAGATTTTAAGGAGAATGGCCTCCACAGCTCAGATGTTTAAATACTTGGTCCTCAGTTGGTAGAACTGTTTGGTAAGACTTAGGTGTGACCTTGTTGGAGGAGGTATGTCACTGGGGCTGGCTCTGAAGTTTCAAACACCTATGCTTTCCATGTCTCACCATCTTTCTCATGCTTGAGGATCAAGACATAAGCTCTCAGCTACTACTTTGAAGCCATGTCTGCCTTTCTGCTCCCATGCTTCCTGCCATAATGGTCACAGGCTCTAACTCTCTAAAAGTACAAACCCCAAGTAAATGCTTCTTTTTTAAAATTGCTTTGGTCATGGGGTCTTATCACAGCAATACAAATGGAAGTAAGACACCATCCATCTACCAGGAACTTCTTGTTTTGTTTTATTTTGTTATGGTGCAGTTTCACTGTTTCCCAGACTGGACTTGAATTCATTATGCAGCTTACCTCAGCTCCACAGCAACCCTGTCTCTGCCTCACCAGGGTACAGATTATACACGTTTACCATCACATTTGGTTCCTAAAACTATTTCAAATATCAGTGCCTTTTGCCTTCACCTCTCAAACTTCACAATTTACCAAGAAATCAAGCTAGGCTTAAATGCTTCTACAACATAAAGCATCTTGGCTGTCTCAACTTACTCCTTCACATCTCACTTGAGAAAAAAAAACTGTAATTTATTCAAAACCAAGTATTTGCTTACACATGTAATTTTCAAGATTAAAAATGTATTCAAGTTAAAGGTGAGCATCCATAATTTCTCACACTACTTACACATGCTTAGGACTGAGCAACAATCCTTCCGGCTTCCTCATGCTCAGTCCATGTCTTATACAAAATAAGGCCACCTATATCATATGGTAATGGATTTGTTGTTATTGTTTTGTTTTCTTTAAGACTTTTAAAGTTATCTGGGTATGTGTGGGTGGGTATGGTTTGTGCACATGAGTGCAATTGCAGGCAGGGACTGGAATAGAATATTGAGATCCCTGGAGCTGGAGATGCAGATGGTTGTTAGATGTCTGACATGTTTTGGTGAACAGAACTCTGGCCCTCTACAAGAGCACCATCTTCTTGTAGCAGTTAAATCATCTCTCCGCCCCCAAACTGTAAGTTTGTAAGAAGTGAACTGTTCACAAGAATAACAAGTTATTTTCTTCTGTAAAAATACCAAAGTTGGATCAGTGAGGTGCCTCTTAATAAAGACATTTGCCTTCAAGCCTGAAGACCTGAATACAATCTCCAGGGCAGATATGATGAAAGGAAAGAATGAACTCCACAACATTGTCTTATGACATCTGCATTCATGGTGATGTATGTGGTCAATGGTGTAGGCAGTCACACACACACACACACACACACACACACACACACACACACACACACACACACACACAAGTGTTCTCATGGTGGCCTCCACCCCTCTGGCTCCTACAGTCCTTCCTCCCCATCTTCTGGGTGGTTCCCTGAGCTCCACCTAATGTTTGACTGCGAGTCTCTGCATCTCTTCCCATCAGTTGCTGGATGAAGCCTCTCTAATGAAGGTTAGGCTAGGCCCTGATCTATGAGTATAGCAAAATGTCATTAGGAATCATTTCATTACCCCAGCACATCTTGTAGGCAGGGTGAATTGTAGGTCTACAGTTTTGTGGTTGGGTTGGTATCCCAACCCCAATGCTGGAAATCTTGGATGGTTACAGAAGATGTCTAGGTCAGGTTCTATATCCTCCATTTCTAGGAGTCTTTGCTAAGGTCACCCTCATAGATTCCATTGCCCTAGTTTTCCACACCCCCTCCCAAATGACCTCCAATTCCAGTCATCTCTCCCCATACTCTTTCCCTCCATCCCTCCATGTGCCCTACCTGATCCCTCCTGTTCCCATCCCTACCATCCCACGGAAATTATTGACAGAACTGAGAGCAAATTTGATTTTGAATAGAGGAACCCAATGGACAAAGTATTAGGAAATAATGTGCCTATTTAGAATCATTAGGACAGTGAAAATTATAATTTACTGTGGAGTCTTTCTGTATATTTTTCAAGATGTGTGTGTGTGTGTGTGTGTGTGTGTGTGTGTGTGTGTGTGTGTGTACAGGTGTGCATGAGCACAGTTATAAGTGCATGTGTTTGTACTCACGTTTTCCCACTGGTGAACTTTTGGAGGACAGGGGATGATGCAAGGTGCCCAGCTCTGTTGCTGTTCAGTTTATTTCCTCAAGACAGCCTCTTGCTGGATCTGTAGCTACACTGGCAATCAGCAAGCTCACTCACCACAGTGCCACAGCTACAAGTGCGCACCGAGTACGCTTGGCTTCTTATATGGGTATTTGAACTCATATCCTTAGGTTTGGGCAGCAAGCACTCTTAACCCTTGAGCTATCTCCCCAGGCCTGTATGTCTCAACTCTCAGGAAAGCTGCTGGGTTGATTATAATTTTGTTTAAAGGAAGTATACTCACCAAAGGGAACTATTAATTCATTGCCTTTGAAAGCACACAAAAATGGACCCTGTCACAGTATTCTCTGTCCTCAATGTACATGTTTATGTAACTATCCTTTTTGTTTTTGTTCACATCTTCAGATTACAATAACTTAGCCTATAATTTCATGTAATACTTTCTCAGGTTTGATCCAGCCATTTCCAGTTAATGGATGTTTTTCTTGACATGGACATTGTATTGAAAGTTCACACCATATTGAACTAGTTGGTCAACAGACACATTTTAATCCCACAAATTGGAAAAAGCTATTGGGAAATGTTAAGAGAGTTTATTGGAAAAAACTTAAAGTGGGTTTTAATTGAGGCTTGCCAGAATAAGAACCAAAAAAAAAAAAAAAATACCCTGAATTTAAACATGTTCGTATTTTCCATGTTCTTATTAAAACAAAGTTCTTTTTCAATTTATCTTCCCAATTTTTTTCTCTAGACTGCAATTTTATCCCAAGAACCAAGGAGTCTAAGTTCTCTGTTTTTCCGACTGGTTCCCATACCGAGAGCCTACATGTCACACGTGTCAGTCACATATGTTAGATGGGAACAAGTAAACTGTTGAAAACAACGGGATGGTTCAGACAGACAGCATGAAGTACTGAGAGATTTGTTTGGGTAAATTGGCACAGTGTTCACAGTTCTGTTTATATTATTTGCCTGCTGATTTTGTTACTGTATTTCTTATTGTTTAATATACAGCAACCAGCGAAGGCACCTGCAGAGCTTTTCAAAGTCAAACAGCCTCCAACGACAGACAAGCACTTCCTTAATTCAGATAAAAATTTATTTTCTCCGGTTTTCCAAAGTGTACAGCACAGCATGCCCAATTTAAACAAAATTTCATCCAAATAGTGAAGTGGTGGCAATGTTGATTTTTCAGGCAAGGTTGACTAAGGGTGGGGGCAGCATTTTTCAGTGAGAGCCGCCCTGAAAACAGAAGTATCTTCCCGGAGACCATATCGGGAGGGCCAGCTCCCTTTTCAAAGGAGCTGCAGCATAACCTAGTGGAGAGACCCCACACCGGGGATGGGGTCTCAGGTTCCCAAGTCTGGTGGTGAAATCACCAATCACTGAGCCAGTCCTGGCTCTCGGACAGGATGTACAACCAGCCAGTGTCACTGAGAGGAAAGCACGAAAATGGCAGATTTCACTAGGTAGATTTTATATTTGAATGAGCCTTTAAAGATCATAGTTAAATGGAATAGTACATGTAACCATGTTCTGCACGTGCACTTTTAGCTCAAACATGTGATAAGACCCGGCTTGTCACTGCCTTAGGAAGAAGGGTGGGTATATGGGATGAGAGCACTGATTTTGTCTCAGTACCTCATGTAAAATGTAGGCTTTTGTTAGTTTACATTTGGTAAATTTAAAAATATGGTGTACTTGCATGTGTGATTTGTGTGTAGGTGTGTGCCTGTATATGCGTGTGGGGGGGCATTGTATACACCCATAAATAACTGATGTGTACTTTTAGCAACATGGTATACTTTATGAATTGAAGCTCTTAACTTTATTTGGGGATTACTCACTGGTTATATTTTAAATTTATTCCTTGTGAATGTTATGGTTCATATTAATAATTTATTTTATGAAATCTAGTGATTTTTACATTAGTTATTACAAAAGATTAAACCAAAAATGTGTAAGACAAGTAAAAGGAAAGATATATATTAAAACCTTTGTTTTACCAGAAAATGTACTCACTTTACTTTCACAGATGTCATTAAATTTTTTTTTGCAAACACATGATTAAACCATAAAGACTGGAGAGTGTCAAAAAAGAAATGTATAAAGTTTCCACACCCCAAATCTCATTGGTATATTTGACAATAAAATATTACTATATTAGCAATTACAAATATTCCATTTTTTATCTTTGGATTCAATTAAGATATATTGAATATCCCATTTCTGGACACAGAAATTAGGAGCAAAATATGGTACAGTATCCGGGAAGAAGCACAGCAGAATTCGAAAAGGTGGCTTTAAATGACAGCGACCACCTCTGCCATTTCTATCCCTTTCTGGATAGATCTTTAGTTGGGGCTTCATAATTTCATTGGGATTAATTTTCCCACATTCTGAAGGCACTTATCTCATTTTCTGGATTCAGAAGAGGATCAGCCTGCACACAATCTATTTCACTTATCTTTCAGAACAGCAGCACATGATGAAAAGAGATTCGTGCTGAATGGATATATTTGTCATTGTCTGGGGTGCCTAGATTATAGGAACATTACCCAGATGATTTTTTTTTTCTCTGAACAGAATGGGACATACTTATGCATAAATAAATCATATGCAATTTAATAACTCTCATGCTTACTAATTCCCATTTTAGTCACAATTAATATTCTTAACTTGGTCATAAGTTGTTTGCTCTATGACAAAAATATTTTCTTCATTATGGAAGAAAGAACAATTTTCTATAGACGCTTGTACAATGAAGCCACGGAGAGATTCATTTGGAACCCTTTATTGTTTGAAATGTCTTTAGCTGCACCATGTCTTGCTAGAACAGTATTGCTGTTGATGTCAAACTGTGTATTCATGCTGCTTTGCTGTTCTCTGGCTCCACACACACGTAAACATACAATCTGAGGTAAGATAAATATTTCTAAACATTCCTGTCCTTTTTATACAAACAACCTGGTTTCTTTGAATTTTCCCTCATTTTATAGATGAAAAGGAAGGGAGAAGGCAAAAGACAGGCAGACTCAATAAAACATAAATCAAAGTGCTAAAGTTGTGAAATCTTGATAGATGCCACTCCTCCAGTAGTGACAATATAGGGGACACATTTCACTTTTAAACTTTTTTCCATTAGTTTTTTTGACAGCAGTACACTAGTTCAGCTTTAATGAGATCCCAATGTAAAAACTTCAGGGCTAAATGAAAGAGACAAATCAAAAGAACCAAATGATTGCCATTTAATGTGAAGGAATGAAAGTGCAAACCATCGCCGTATGACATCTAGCCAGGCTAGTCACCAAAGAGTGACAGGTAGAACAATTCAAAGTTACTGATCTAAAGACGGAATAACAGCTTCTATGTTTGAAGGGCTCAGAGGATGAAGAAATGAAACAGACTTCGAGATGAGACACGGTTACACCTTTTAAATTCTGTGCCTCACTGGCAGCATCATTTGAATGGCCTTGTATATATTGTCTTTCTGAAATCAGATGACTGAGAAAATTAATTTTTCAGCTCATTCTGTGGGCCTTAGGATTTACTCTTCTGATACTTTTGAAGGCAAACAAGAATATCACACAATATATTTGCATGTGAAACTATGCATTGGTGGCTGCTACTCTACAGTGTAAAGCACTCATGTTTGAGAGTGTACTGGTTCTGCTTTGATTTGAACTATTGATCCTTTTCATATTTAAAAATAACTTAAAATTTTGTATTTTCCTCTTACTCCTTTATCTCTAAAAATCTAAAGAAAAATCATCAGTTTGTTGTTTCCATAAGCTTTTTTTTTTTTTTTTTATCAGTGAAATAACCTATTGTAGTTACCCCTGGAAACAATAATCCGTAATTGCTGCTTTCAGTCCTAATTTCGCCTGTCCCTACTTTTTCATCTCAATCTAATCTAAACCTATTTGAGCAAATAAAATGATATTTACCTCATCCTCTGTTACAAGCTTTCAAGATTACAGGCTTCAGGAAAAATCAATACAAAATACCAGCTTAGCATCAGGTTTGTGCTCAGTAAGAATGCTAACTTCTCTTCCCAGGATTTCTGGCTCTCGGCTGTCCTGGAGTGGAAACAGAACTTAGGCCATTAAAATGAAAGAAAAGGAAGAAAGAAACAATGAAGGAAAACCTTCCAGAGATGTGCTGGGTCCAGGATTAGAAGCCTCTTTCAGCTCATAAACCAAAGCGGAGTGTGGTCAAGCTCCCAACCTTTAACACTTGTTTCTGCGTGACACATCTTACAGAGTTCACGAGAAGGGGGTTCTTGACCTCTAAGATGATGCTTTTTTCAGCCTCAAATACCATCTTCCTTTATTATTTATTTGCCTCAAGCAGTTGGGACTCCAGGTATCATACTACACGGCTGGTTGATTTAAGGAAGTGGGCACCTCTCTGTGGGGAAATCTCATGAGGAAAAAAAAAATCCTATTACTTTCCAAAAAGATTACTTCATTTACTTCCCAGAATAAGCTTTCAAAGCAAACGCTAGAATGTTGAGTTTGTAAACTATCAAGAATTCTCAGAAGGTTTGCCCCTTTTTTGATGTTTCGAATGGAAGCTTATTTCAGGTGGTTTTGTTGTTGTTGTTGTTTGCTTTATTTTGTTTGGCACGTGTGATGGTGATGTGTCCTTTTTGTAATCAGGTCCTTGTGAACAGGAAGAGGGGTTGGTATACATACCAAGCACTTTTGGTTTAAAACAGTGGTTCTCAACCTTCCTAATACTGCGACCCTTTAATACAGTTCCTCATGTTCTGGTGACTCCCACCCATAAAATTATTATCATTGCTACTTCATCACTGTAATTTTGCTGCTGTTATGAGTCATATTATAAATGTCTGTGTTTTCCAATGCTCTTAGGTGACCCCTGTGAAAGAGTCATTCAGCCCACAAAAGTGTCACAACCTGCAGGTTGAGAACCACTCCTCTCAAAGTTAGTACTCATTTTATTGTTCAGAATTTCTCATAGAAATGTTCTCTTCCTGCTGTGCGTGCATCAGCCTCTTTACACTTTGAATAATTAGCCTTTGTTTTGAACATTTCTTGAAGTATATGAGCTTGTCTCTAAAGTGCATGTAGATGGATAATTTAAAACGCCCCATTTCAAAAATCAGGTAGATTCAGTTGAGGCAGGACCAAGCTCCTCCCCCACGCATCAAGGCTGAGCAAAGCGTGCCACCATAGTGATTGGCTCCAAAAATCCAGCTCATGCACCAGAGATAGATCCTAATCCCATTGCCAGGAGCCCCTCAGACATACCAAGCTACACAACTGTCTCCAGTATGTAGAGGGTTTATTCTGGTCCCATGTGAAAAGTTTTTTCCACCCTGATAGGCCTCCTCACTGAGGCAGCAAATCCAAATCAGACCGAATCAGGAAAAGCCCAGTGATAAGTTTTAGGCCTGAAGACCTCTCTGTCATCGTAATAAAATGAATCAGACCGAATTAGAAAAGCCTAGGTTTGCCGGTCGGTGGTGGCGCACGCCTTTAATCCCAGCACTGGGGAGGCAGAGCCAGGCAGATCTTTGTGAGTTCGAGGCCAGCCTGGGTTACAGAGTAAGTTCCAGGACAGGCGCAAAGCTACACAGAGAAACCCTGTCTTGAAAAAGAAAGAAAAAAAAAGAAAGAGAAAAGAAAAGAAAAGCCCAGGTTTACCAGGTTTAATGCGTAAAGCATTCCCGGGCGATTCACCAGCCCGCAGAGAGGAGACTGGGATGAGAGACCGGAGGAACCACTTGTCTATTTTCTGGGATGCTGCTTTTATACCCTGTGGGAGTGGTCTTGAGCCTCTCTGGGGGAGGAGCTGTGTTTGGCGGGCTTTGAAGGGGCGGGTTTAGGGAAAGAGGTAGAGGAGGGGAGTTGAGGTGGATCTTCCACCAGAACATTCCAGACTCTTTGGGCATAGGGAAGGCAGGGTGCCAGGGGTTGAGGTGGAGCTCCCACCCAAACACCAAGCAGGCGCCACAGCCGTTGATCTGAAGTTTGTGAGTTCCTATGAGCTTGGTTCAGTTGTCGCTGTAGATTTCCCCATCCTAATCTTGAACCGCCCCCACCTCCTGCACATAGAATCCCTCTTCTCTCTCTTCGACTGGACTCCTGGAGCGTGGCCTGGTGCTTGGCTGTGGATCTCTGCTCTGCTTCCATCAGTAGTTACTGGTGGATGAAGGCTCTAGCTTCTCTGGAGCTGTGGGCTTTGCTGACTCCCTATGGGAGCCTTTACCCTTTTGAAGGAGGGGATGGGGACGTGGCCGGGGGAGGCCAGGGAGAGCAGGAGGAGGGATGAGAGGGGGACCTGTGGTTGATATGTAAAATGAATAAAATAATCTTAAATAAATAATAAATAAATAAATAAAAATCAGGTTGTAGAAAAAAATTGAAAATAATCACATTATCTTTTTTCTTCTGGCTTTTTTTTTTTCAATAAGGAACACAAGGCCAAATACCTGGAAATTATGTTTTAAAGTACAACAAAAGAAATATAAACAAAATTCTCAATAATATTTGAGTAGGAACATCTATTTTACTCAATTATTAATTGAAATATAACTAGAATGTTATATTACATAAAATCAAATAAACTACTACTTTAAGAAAGGTGATAGTCGCTGGGCAATGGTAGCACTCTCCTTTAATCCCAGCACTCCTGAGGCAGAAGCAGGAGGATCTCTGTGAGTTCAAGGCCAGTCTTGTTATAGAGCTAGTTCCAGAACAGTCAGTGATACACAGAGAAATCCTATCTTAAGAAACCAAAAATGATTGAATGAATGAATAAAAAATAAGTGAATAATTAAGGCAATAATAACCATATTCCACTTTATAATGTGCACCATGGTCACCAAGTCCACTGTCTGATGGACCCTGATTCTACGATGTCTGGTGTTAGAATTCCTGTTTTTAAGGTACTATCTCTTAAAGCCAGGCTCTTGTAAAGTTATCTTTAAGTCTTCTAAATTGCAGAATTCAATGTTTCTATTAGGTCACGTGTCTCGCCAATAAATTGACCTGCCTACTGTTTGTCGGAAATTAAAGACATTGCATACACAATTTTCCACAGAATGATCTCTGTGATCTTGGCTGATTATATTAAATTTGAAATCTTCTATGGTTTTAGGATATTCTGATTCTAATAGACAATTTAAGTAATGGGAGTATGTGATAGCTATTTTTAGTGGCAGGTAATATTTTTCTCATTTCTTTTTTTTTCTCTTTGATAATTTTATTCATTATATTTTAATCTTACTCATCCCTTGTCCCACCTCTCCCAGATCCATCCTCATATCCCTATTCAACCAACATTATGTTCTTTTCTTTCTAAAATCGATGCATTTGTTTGCTTGGTTTTAGTAAATATATTTAAAAACTACTGAGTATGAAAAACAGCAGAAAGGGGAAGTAAGAAATCTGGAGGTGGTTCCATCAATGTGAGTTTGATAGGACCACATTTGATTTACCTTTTCTATTATAAACAACCATAGAGAAGAGCACAAACAGCATATGTAATCATATGTGTATATGTATACATGGGTACATGTATATTTAAGTACTCTAAAGTTCACATGTTGTATTCTATAGTTACTCCTGTGTGAATCCCCCAGCATATGGCACAGAAATAACTGACGCACACTGTTTCATGCATTGACACTGAAGGGTGTATACTGACTATCTACAAAACAGTCTCCATGTTTGGAGTAATGCATACTTAGGCCTGGAGCTTCAGTTACTCAAAAGGTTAAATTCTAGACATCTAGTTTATAATATCTATCCTCACTGAGTGTTTATTTTCTTAATAGAAAGAGTCATTCACCTGAAGTATTTTTATTAAGCATTAACCTCATTGGCAGGTTAAAGATTTTTAATGTAATTATCATGGCTTTGTATCTTCATCTAATTGAACAATATTCTCATAGGTGCTCTTTAGTCATATTTCCTTGGGTCTCAAACATATTTTTCTATAATTAGTTGCTTCTCCTAAGTATCCATTCCCCACTTACAATGTTTAGTTAAAATAGCTCCAATGTCCTAGTTACTGCATGGTTTTTCTTTTGCTGATATTTTTCTCTCATTTTATAATAAAATTTGAGTCATCTGCATTTCTGAATTTCCATTTTACTGTGGCATGGTGTTCTTCAATCTTGCATTATTAATGTTTGGGTGGATTTGGTTAAGTTCCCATCACTTTCATTAAGACTAACCAATAGGTTGTGTTATTTTCTTCCTATGGCACCACATCATGTATACAGGCTCAGTTCCTGTCATTCAGATGGCAGCGGTCTATTAATAAAATAATGATGTTAAGCCAATAAAATCCTGAAGGTCACAGTAGTATCAACAGTGAAGAATTGTCCTTGAATATCTACATGTTGGTTTTATCTCAGCAATTTTGTGCGTCCAGAATGCTGCTATTAGTAAAGCGCTAGTGGACAGGTGAGACACACATCATGTGTCCCACGGCTGCCTTGAAACATCAGGCTTGTTTTCCTCAGGAGCACGAGAGGTGCAGGAGGATAAATATAAATCCAGGAGTGTTTCAAAGCACAGGCATGGAACTAGCAAAATATTTTCAGAAGTAGCCATTCACATGGCGAGGCAAAGTCCAACTGACTTATCACAAGGAGTGCCAAGGAATGGAAACCACTTATCCCACCTGCTGACCACGTTCAGGGATGTAAACAGACCGTTGGGTTGCTATGGTGTTACCTTGGTCTTCTAACAAACTTTTATTCCTAAGTGTGTCATTGTGTGACTTCACCATCAATGGGTAATGGTTAGATGTCTTTAAATTGCAATATCTAGTTTAGATTTCTCTGACATTAGTAAGAGGTTTTTTTTTGTAAAAACAAAACAAAACAAACTTTTTTTTTTCCCTCAGACCAAATTTAAAACAAAACTAAACAAGCAAGAAAGCATTTCCATAATATTCAGTGCTTCCCCATCCTGAAATTCATGTTCTCAGACCTTAATTCTTAAGGTATTATTAGAACAGAAACTTCCAGGAGATAACTAGGATTTGATCGGGTCATTAGGATGAGCCCCTTAGGATAGTATTAGTGTCCTTCTTTGAAATGAAGTGAAGAAAGAGACTGAATGAAGGTGGCCATTGGAAAGCCAGTGAGAGAACCCTCATCACAGTCAGAACTAAATATAACTGTCTGATCTTAGAGTCCCCAAACACTGCAACTATGAAAACTAAGTTTCTATTATTTAAACCACAAAGTCTGTGGTGATCTTTAAAAGATATTCTATTGGACTAATATGTGCTTCAACTAACTTTTAATTGTCTACAAAGCAAGATACGTATCTGATAATTACCTTTCATTCATTACCTTTCAGAATAATTAGCTTATTTCTAGTGATAGCTTATTACAGGCAATGTCCTGTAATGTTTCAAATCTAGTTTTAAAGTCTTATAGCCTTAAATTATTTTTTATAAATAAGAAACTTTTATTATGATATCACACACACACACTGTTGTAGAATATTATTGTAAGATGTGTTACATTTATTTATGCTTTGGAACATTTGTTTAATGACACACATATGTGTTGCATTCTTTTATGTTACATTTGTCTAACTCTGTGAAACTGTTACTGTACCTTTCTAAAACACTTTATGGTCTAATGGAGAGTTGAATAGCCAATAGTGAGGCATGAGTAAGGATAGGTGAGGCTGGCAGGCGGAGAGAATAAATAGAAGGAGAAATCTGGGAGGAGAGGAAGAAAAAGAAAGAGAACAAGGAGAGGAGGATGCTAGGAGCCAGCCACCTAGCAACACAGCCAGCCATGGAGTAAGAGTGAAAGTAAGATATACAGAAGTAAAATAAAGGGAAAATCCCAGAGTCATAAGGTAGACAGGGTATTACACTATGTCTGAATCCATATATAGAATTAGCTACCCTTCAAGATTTCCAAGTCCTCTCTTATGGAAAGTAGTATTGAAAACTGTTTGGAATGTCAGCATTAGGATATGCCTTTCCAAACAACAGAAACATTAGGTTGTGGTGATAATTTAATTGTGCTGAAATGTGATTTTATTAGTATGTTAATAAAGAAAGTTTGCCTGGAGATCAGAGGTCATTAGCGAACCACATATAGAAGTCAGGTGGTGGTAGCCCATGCTCTTAATCCGATCACATGGCAGGAAGAGTCTCTGTGTGGTCAAGGACACAGCCAAGCGCGGTGACCCTTGATTCTTTAATCCCAGTACCAACCATAGAGACCAGGAGGTCTGTATAGACAGGCAGTAATAAGGAAGTCATGTGGCTGGGCTTAGAACCAATGAGAAGGCAGAACAGGAAAGCAATAAAACACAAGACAAACAGGAAGAAGGTCTCTCTCTCTCTCTCTCTCTCTCTCTCTCTCTCTCTCTCTCTCTCTCTCTCTCAGGGGAAGGATGGCAGCAAGTGCTAAGATAAGGTAGTCTTGGCTCTTTGCAAGTGCTCGGATCTCTTGGGCTTTTAACTCTGTATTTGGCTCTGTGTTTCTTATTTAATAAGACTGTTTAGAATTTCATCTACATTGGGTCACCACTAATTCAGATTCAAACATAAATTTTATTATGCTAATTTGTAAGCAAATGATGTTTTAAAGTGTACACTGGCATTTACTGGCACACTATAGACAGATTGTGACATGAGATCATATTTAGCTCTTTATTGATTCTTCTATTCTTCCTTGCTGTTACCTTTGAAGTTAGTAGTATTCCTAATCAAGAAAAACTTTTTGGGATTGTGGATGAGGTCTATTGCTATAGGTAGGAAACAAAATAGTGATCCATATAGTAATCAAACTTACCCCAAAGACTTCATTAAAATCAGTCATTTGAGCTAGAAATCACTAAGAGTACATAAGATTAAATACTGCTCAGATTTCAATATTCAGTTAAGGAAAATGGATATGTAGGAAGCAAGGATACATTGCATGAAGAATCAAAATTAGAGGACCAACTTCAAGAATTAATGTGTGTATTTGGAGGGTGAAGAAAATTGTGTATGCTTCATTTCCAGGTGTACATGTTTATCAAATTTCAAGCACATTTAGTGTATATAATGTAAAATATTATGCTATTTATATTAATATAATGTGGTTCATTGATAATATAATATTGTTTGATAGGATGTTACATGTAATTTATATCTCACTTCAGTAATATTTACTTTTTTAAGAAAAACTCCATAAAAGACTTTTTGCTGAACATTGCCTTTTGTGATACAGGAACCCCTAGGACAGGTTCCCTAGTTACTTTACTTCTCGACGTGAAGATGTGTCAGTAGTTGGATGACCACAGCTGTGTTCAGATTTTTTTTTTATTCTTCTCTCATACATTACAGTCCAACAGCAATTTCCTCCTAGTGGCTCCCACCACCTCCTCTTACCCCAGATCTATTTCCTTCCTCTATTCCCTTCAGAAAACAGCAGGACTCCCAGGGATAGCAACAGAATATGACATAATAAGTTACAATAAGACTACACACAAACATTTATATCAAGAATGAACAGGCAATCCAATAGGAGGGAAAAGTCCCAGGAACAGGCAAAAGAGTCAGAGACACCCCTTCTCCCACTGTTAGGAGTCTCACAAGAATACCAATCTACACAACCATATATGCAGAGAACCTAGCTCAGATCCATATAGGCTCTGTTATTGCTGCTTCAGTCTCTGTGAGCCCCTCCTGCTTAGTTGATTCTGTGAGCCATGTTCACATGGTGTCCTTGACCCTTCTGGTTCATATAATCCTTCCTCCCCTCTTCCTCAGGATTCCCTGAGTTCTACCTAATTTTTGGCTGTGGGTATCTGCATCTGCTTCCATTAGTGAATGAAGCCTCTCTGATGATGACTGAATAAGGCTTCAATCTATGGGTATAGTAGAATATCGTGAGGAATCATTACACTTACTTTTGTTTTTGCTTTTTATTTTGTCTTGTTTTATGGCCAGTCCTGTTTGGTTCTATTCTCAGGGCTATCTTATGTAGCTTGAGAGTTTTCTCTCTGGGTCCCACCAAGCCCCAGCAATCCCTTAGCCCACTTATAAAATAAACATACAGACGCTTATATTATTTAAACTGCTTGGCCATTTGCTCAGGCCTATCATTGTCTAGCTCTTACTCTTATATTTAGCCCATTTTTATTAATCTTTACTTTTCCACGTGGCTTGTGGCTTACTGGTACCTTACATCTTCCTTGTCCTGGTGGCAGCTGCAGTCTCCTCCTCTCCGCCTTCCTGTTCTCTCAATTTTCCTCAATGGCTCGAGTTTCCACCTTAAACCTGAAAATATATAATAAGCAATTCAAAATGGAGCTAAAAACAGCTTCCTAGTTGTCTCTCTCAAGTTGGCGGGTTCCTGGCATGAATGTTTGACCAGCAGTATGGCAGGAATGAGGTGTCTGCAAGGGGCACATTACACTGTTGTGTGGTGGATTTAGCCTTTGCTAGTACAAAAAAAAAAAAAAAAAAAAAGATTGCTGGGCTACATGCTGTTTTGATAAAAGCATAGACCCATAGATCCACTGTTTCTAAGAGTTGATGGCTCTCAGAGCTGGTGATAAATGTACCACTGCCATGTTGGGAAGCTGAGATGCATGGAGCCACCAGCCACAGTGGCCATTTTGGTTGTACAAATGCTGCAGTTTAAAGCAATAGTTACACAATAAGACAGATTCAGATGAAACAAGACTTAATTGCTTTACAATGTGTGTAAAAATGTACATAGGCTTGGAAGAGAGAGAAAAAGAAATATATACAGTTATATAAAGAAATAGATAGCTTTTAAAAATAAAGTATTTAAAGAGACAGTAAAGGTAGTATAAAAAATAAGCCACGTAAAGATGGATATTACACAGAGAATCTGGATTGTGTTGTCTTTGGGACTTTTAACTGAAGAGAGATATTTGATTGTAAAGGCAGTGGAGTTAAACCAATATGTATACTTTAAAGGTACCTTGACTTCAAAATTTGGATGCAAGGATATGTTGCTTTGGAAAGGAGGCTCTGCTTTTGTTTCCACAGAAAGCCAGAGGTTATGGAGTTGTTCCAGATTAAGATACATCAGGTTTGACCAGCCAAGACCCCCAGAAAGGTCTCCAATGACACCATGGCTCAGATGATCCAACATCCAGAATGGTTTCAAGGCAACTGGCTCAGACGATATACCCTCAGGGACTACTCCATAATCCTAAAATTTTCTTTGTGTCCCCATAAGATACAGCACCCTCCTCCAGCAGGAAGTAGTAAGAGAAGCTACGCCCAAATTTCCAAATATACCAAGCTGGCTTTGGAAATGGAATTGGCTTACTCCTTCCCAAAACCCAAACATATTGCTAAAAAAAAAAAAAAAAAAAAAAAAAAAAATTAAGAGATTCTTTTGTCCCATATCAGAAGAGCCCTCTGGTGTGGGACAGAGAAAAACCAATATTTTTATTTAAATCAGGTTGATTATAAATGCAATCTCTTTCTAAAGAACAAAGGGGGATATGATATAGATATGATAGGATGAAAGAATAGATTAATGAACCTACTTTTAAAGAGTAACAACTTGTTTAGAAATGTTTTACATTGCTATGGATTTTAGTTTATTGATGCAAGTTTAAAGTTAATTTTTTATACTATATATATATATATATTTCTACTCTCATTGGAGGTATTATGTTTATGCTACTCATTTAGATTGTAGTAGATAATTTAAAAATACAGATTAATATTTAGTCTTCTATGATAGTCAAACTTATAGTCATGTTGTTTTCTAGGTATAGATATATTTCAGATAGGTAATCTTCAAACACTTTAAAGACCTACAGAATATGGCATTTAAAATATTTTTAAAATTTATACTTTCTGGACAGTGAAACATATCTGCTCCTGGCAGCACCAGATTTACTTCAGAGAGGAGGATGGGCATCAAAGACACTCTATATGGAGTTTATCTTCTTCTTGGCAAAAATAGCCATTCAGGAGAGAAACTATTCTTGCCTGGACTGCTTGATCGACTGGACATGGAGGATCCAAAGGAAGTTGACCACTGAACTTTGCTTGGCAAAATAGTCCTTCAGATTCCTGTTTTGCAGAGGAAACTGCCAGACATTCTACAGGACACAGAGAAAAGTGACTGAGAGACTCTAAGTCTTAAGGCTGAACACAGATGCCCCAACTTTACAAAAGAACTTTGGATGACTGTCCAGGCTGCCAGCTGCCTCTGTCTACTCTTGCAAGACTCCTGAAAGTTGCTTGCATCCTTTTCCCATTTCTCAGGTAATAGTATATCCTTCTGAGGTCTTTGGTGTAGGTGAAGATTACATAGTTATAATCTTCCTTAGTTATGATAAAAGATAAGTTAGATATGAAACCTTAGACTCAGAAATATAGGATAGATAGGATATCTTCTTTAATTTTACCAAATACAAATAAACTAGATATTATAGACTATATCTAGTTTATCTATATAATATAACTATAATTATAACTATAATTCTTGCTTGATAATTGTTTTGTTATCTGTAATTTTACTATGCGAAAGTTAAAATCTTCCTTTTAGAAAAAAAGAAAAGGGGAAGTGCTGTGGGATGTTCTGTATGTTACTGTGTTGCTCTGATTGGGTAATAAATAAAACATTGATTGGCCAGTAGCCAGGCAGGAAGTATAGGCAGGACAAAGAGAAGAGAATTGGGGGAAGTGGAAGGCTGAGGCAGAGAGACCTGCCAGCCGCCACCATGACAAGTGAGATGGAATGTAATGGTAAGCCATGAGCCACATGGCAACTTATTGATTAATAGAAATGGGTTAATTTAAAATATAATAACAGCTACCAAGAAGCCTGCCATGGCCATACAGTTTGTAAATAATATAAACGTCTGTGTGTTTATTTTATAAGTGGGCTACGGGACTGCTGGGGTTTGGCAGGACCTGGAGAAAAAACTCTTTAGCTACAATCTTGCTTCTGTTTCCTAGACATTCAGGCAGGGTGGGGCATAGGCTCCCTCTCATGGCCTGGCCCTCAAGTTGGACCAGTCATTATTTGGCCACTCCCACAAGTTCTTTCCCACCATTAACCCAGCACATCTTGCAGTCAGGACAAATTGTAGGTCAAAGGTTCTGTGGCTGGGCTGGTGTCCTATTCCCAACACTGGAAGCCTTGCCTGGTTTCAGAACACAGGCAATTTAGGTTCTGTATCCCCCATTACTAGGAGTCTTTGCTAGGGTCATCCTCGTAGATTCCAGGGAGTTTCTACTGCACTGGGTTTCCACAGAGCCGCACAAATGCCCTACCATTTCAGTCATCTCTTCCAGTACTCTCTCCCTTTATCCCTGCTGCCTGATCCCTCCTATTCCCCCATCTCCCTACCCTCCCAGTCTAGTCTACCCACAAAATCTATTGATAAATGTCCCTCATAAGCTTGGGTGTTTGAACACTTGGTTGCCAGTTGGGGGCACTGTCTTATACAGCCCAGGCCCTCTTGCCTGGTGATGGTACTGCCCACAAAGAGGTGGACCCTTGGTCACTTAGCAATCAAGAAAAATCCCCACAGACAAGTTCATAGGCTACCTGATCAAGGCAATCCACAAATGATAACTGTGATAACTCCTCCAGATAACTATAGGCTGGGTCATGTTGACAGCCAAAATTAGCTGAGGCAGTAAGCATGGGAGAAATAAAAACCAGTGAATGTATAAACAGAGTATCAATGTGTTTAAAATTTGGATGGATTCAACTTAAAAAAAAAAAGAACTTCAGGAAAGTTAGAATTCTATGATGTTGGAAAGAATGTGATTAATTGTTTTATATTTATTTAATTGCCACTTATCTTTAACCTCCTGGTGTTTGGAGGCAAACTGTATCAAGAGGAAAAGACTTGTGAACATGTCAGCCCCTGTCAACTTTTGAGTCCTGGGGTCATGTGCCCTCAGTTTACTTCAGGTGACACTCTGACACCCTTAGGAGCAGAAACCAGTCTCCTTATTTCCTGGACTCCCAGAAATAAAACATAGCATCCTTCTCTCAAATCACTATCTTAACAAGGGTGTCAAATTATATCACTGGGGATAATTAGTGACTTCGTATTGTTTTGTGTCCCCCACTTTGACTCTCTGTGTTCTTTACAAAACTCCCTTAAAGCATTTAGCTTTAGTTTGGAGCAAATTCTTGAAATGGTCTTAAATACTGAGTAGTTTCTATTCTGCTAAATATCTTAGAGAATGATATCTGACAAATTTATTCCACAACAGTTAATTCTTAGAAACTGTAACAAAAATATCATCTATGGTAAATTTCTAGGGATAATTATAAGAACGTGAATATTGAAATCTATAGGAAGAGTTGTTTTCCAGCCCCTGCTTTAATATGCTTTTTGTAAATCTCACTGAAATGGTTCTAATTACCCCTCTCTCCCTCTGGTTTGTTTGTTTGTTGTTGTTGTTGTTACTGTTGTTTGTCTTTTTGGGTTTTGGGTTTTCTTTTGTTTTTGTTTTTGTCTTTTTGTTTTGTTTTGTGTTTGCTTGTTTGTTTTGGAGACTGGGTGTCTTTGTGTACCTCTGGATGTCCTGGAACTAGCTTTTTAGACCAGTCTGGCCTTGAACCTGCCTCTGCCCCCCAGAGTGCTGGGATCAAAGGCATGTTGTGCACCACTACCAACCAACACTTCTGATTACTTCTTATGAGTCTCAGTCTTTCTCTGTAATTCAAGATTCCAAAGATTTTCCAGGAAAATAAAATGGCAATGAGATGGCTGCTCTTAGATTTAGGACAACAAATATTTAAAATCTATCAATCATATACACTAAAAGTACAGCTTGAAATGAATTTTCTTTCTTCCCTGCTTCCCTATGTCTTTTATAATTTCAAATATATATTCACATAATATTGTGCAAAATGTATTGAGAAAACAAGAAACCAGAATGTCTTCAAAAACTCATGAGAAATTGATTACCACTCAGGCAATTTGTACAAAATGAGTGTAGTATGCATAATCTGTGCTCTGTTATGTTGTCAACACTATGCCTGTGACTCAACACTTAAACATGGAAAGGAGAATTTATTTGAGACTTTATGGTTAAAACAATCAGAAAATCTAAAGCTGGTGAGAAAGCTTCTCACTACATCAAAATCAGTATACTGAGTAATAAGAACATCTACACAATGACTCAAAAGCAAAACATAGGTAAGGACACAAAACCAGCATACTCTTTGTCACCAAATACCATCCAGTCTCATTAGTTGTCTCACAGAGCAATCGTTTGCATAAGAAAGCTGTCTAGAAGAGTGTGCCAAAGAAGCAGTGGTGGGAACCCAAGCTTTCCCTTCTAAAGCTCTGTGCATAAAAGTCTCCCAACATATTTGAGTTATCATGGTAATTTGAGAAAAAGAAAAGGTGGACAACTTTGTAATTTAGCAAATTATTCAAGTGAAATTTTTGCATTAGCATGTTGGAATTACCTCAGCAATGTTTCATATGAGGTTATGATTGCATTTTAATTGAAAAGATGAGTAATCTGGATTTATTCTGGGGCAGTAAGCCAAGACATTTTTGTAGGATTAGAGCATCTATGTAGTTGTATACATTATGTATACATTTATTGCATTAGAGAAAACTATTTAGTCTAAAAATTGACATTAAATATGACTTTCTCTCTGTATTTATTTAGCAAAAATATTTCTTGATTTCTTTTCATCCAGTGAATTCATAAATCTAATTTTTGGTTTTATTTTTACCTTTAACAAAATGATTTTTAGAATTAACTTTTTATGATAATATTTAGGTAGAATGAATATTAATGAAAGTATGGACAATTAATCACTGAGAATTCCTTGAGTACTTTCATGAGAATGAAACATATGAAAGAACTAAAGGTAGCAGATGTTTCAACCAAGTCAATAGAAAGTCTAGATGTTTGGCACATTCACAAGTAAATTGGACAAGTGAGAGTCATATTTTCCTTTTCTCCAATAATCATGATTCCACTAATGAAAAATTACTTCAAAATAAGCAGTGTTAGTAAAAGAAAGGCAGAAATGGAAATCAAACACTACAACACATTAATTTATTTTTCCTAACCATTTTTTTTCTAAAATTAGATGGTGAATCTGAGGGTATATGTAATCACATTTAGGAAATAAATATTTTTAGTGTATTACTGCAAATGATATAACATGAAAAAAAGTCTGACAATATTAGAACTGGACTAGCCTCATGAATTGCTCATGGAAGTATATTCATTGATGCAAACCAAGACAGGAGAAAAAAAAAAGGGCATGATTTACAAATACCCCAAGTTCTCAACAGAGGAACAATCAAAACAAAACTGTACTCATATACACCTATGATTGCACATAAATAAAGGAAAACTGCTAGCTGATTTAGAATGTACTCAATAGATTTAAGGGAAACAAATGTATAAACAAATAATTAAATTGATTATTTTACTTTAGAGCTAAAAAAATTCATGTGTATATAATGTTCACATTATCTTCTTAGAATAAAAAATGAAATATGGTGGCATTTTAGGCTTCTGAACTCATTGTTCATTCAGAAAGCTAATTTTCAGATATATAATTTTTCATGAAATTGCTGAATATAGTTCATACATGATCTGTGATTCAGCAGATATGTTTAATGTTTTTATATAAACAAAGAAAAAGGGAGAAAAGGAAAAAATGATTCACTTTATATAAAAAATATGAACTAAGAAATGCACTTTTTCATTTATGAAAATTAAAACTTATTTAAGTGGACTAAATATAATGATCTGGAATCAAATTTTATGTTTTATGGAAGGACAATGAAGTTTTTCCTATAATAGACTGTGTATTCCAAGATGATTTTAAAAGTCTTATCACTTAGGAAGGCTCGATGCTCTTATACATGAAATTTCAAAGCTTTCCAAACCTTTGGAAGGGAAGATGAAAATTACTATCGCACATGCTTCAGGTTTTCTTTGTTTCATAAAGGGCTAATACAGCATTTTTGTCATTTTTCTTTCAGCCCTTGTCTTTCATCATAAATATCAAAGCTTGCAATTATGTCTTCTCAGATCCTACCATATTCTGCCTGGTTTTCAATCCATTCTGATAGTGCTCCTTCTTTGCTTTAAAGGACTGTTCAGTTTGTTTATTGAAACTCAGGAGAATTTCATAATTTGTGGAATAAAATTCATGCAAGAAACACATATAAAGATGGTAACAATGAGAATGGGAATATATTAATAAAAATAATAGTACTTTTATCAAAGGCAGCATGGAGAGCTGGGAGATTTCCCTGTTGTGCTGGGTGTAACAGGGTTCATTCCTGTAGACATATAGTGTGATCTCACCTACAGGTGGAGTTTCATTATTGATACTTATTATGAGAAGCAACTAACCATGACATCACTTAGTCTTTTCCTTACCTTGCTGTTTCCTCCCATGTTGCATCTGTGTTCTGAATCCATGTTATAGTTCCGATTCAACATGTATTTCAAATAGTATACCTCCACATTCATTATATCCTGACATTTAATTGCTGTAACTCAAATATAAATAGTGAATACAAGTGATAAAACAGCGCTAGTTTTCTATTTGATTTTGCATACCTAAGGCTAAAATAACATACAAAATAAGTTAAAACAAAGGACAGTCATGGACCTTAATGAAGAACATACTCTCACTCCAAGCACTAGATAAAAATCTTGAAAAGCTTTAAAATAAATGCATATATGCATTAACACTCATTGCCATATTTGTTTCCATTATTGTTTCAGAGGTTGTATTTATAGGAAAATATATAGACCCTCCATACAACAAAATCATATGGATACCTCTGATCATTAACCTGAAGGAAGAACTGAGCACAGGTGGTCCCAAGAACCTGGGAAATTAGTCCGTTTCCTCTCTTACAACTACGCATTTTGAAGAGTTGTTGAAGTTCTATAAGATTCAGTATTTAACTAAGAATTGTACCCAACAATTGACCATCAAAAAAGAAGTTGGATGAAATGAGAAATTACAGGTAAAGAATTTGCCCAACTGTCATTCAGGAATGTTAGAGTTATTGTTATTTATTAGTGTTACATTTTGTTGATCTTCACTTTAACATTATTCAAATTCTTCATGGAAAATGCAACCATATACTTTGGAATAAAACAAAACAAAACCAATTCATATTATAAAGAATAACATCCCTTACTTATGTCCACACTAAGAAAAGCTGACTTTAATAAAGAGTAAAATCCTGTCATTGGCAAGAAAATGGGTGGACTTGGTGATCATCATATTAAACAAGATAAGACATATGGAGAAGGATAAAGTTAAGATTTTTCTCACATGTAAAACTCAGAATATATAGTATAGTATAGTATAGTGTGTGTGTGTGTGTGTGTGTGTGTGTGTGTGTGTGTGTGTGTGTGTGTTGCCATGGAAATAAAAGAGGGAGTGCTTAGGAAGAGGAAGGGGTCTAGTGGAAAGGATAGGGGGATAGGAGAGAGAAATACACAGCAAATATAGTAAAAAAGAAAAACAAAACATATTTGACCAAGGATCCTCTTGAAGCCCATTGTTTCATGCATTAATATTAGCTTTGCAAAATAAGCTTGAAAAATGTGCACCAATGCCATAATGTTGTCATTTGTTTTGATATAAGTCAGAGAGACCCTTCAAATCAGGATATGGACAAATTGCAGAGAGATCAGGTAAAAGAGGTCATAAAACAGAGGCGCTAAGGACTGTAACATGCTTTGTGTGCTGAGCTTGGAAAATGAGAACATGCCAACACACAAAACAAAAGGTGATCACCCGAGAGAACAATGGCTGACAAAAAGCACTGAGAGCTACGTTTTTTTGTCCGTGGCCAGCAGCATCAAATACTGCTGGAATGCTGCTTAGAAAGGTCTGTCCTGTTGCTTAGAGGGGCCAAAGAAAAACTTAAAATAGTAACAGCTCTGCTCTGGACAGAGGCTGAAGCGTGCACAGCACCTCTACACCAATGGGGCCTGTGTCAACAAGTTAATATCCTCTATTTATTTTTCTATTCCTCTGTAAGATTGGGAATATCTGAGAAGACATTTCAAGAAGAGACATGGCTGCATGGCTGAATGCACTGTCTATACCAAACACCTTGAGAACTAGTGAATGCAGCTGCAAAAACTCTCTCTCTCTCTCTCTCTCTCTCTCTCTCTCTCTCTCTCTCTCTCTCTCTCTCTCTCTCTCTCTGTGTGTGTGTGTGTGTCGGTGTTTTGTGGTAGTCAGACTATTAGAAAAACATAGTTATTGACATACCAACTGGTTATTCAAGGCTAAAATCATCACTGAAAACAGAAAAAAATTATCAAAAAAAGTGCAGATTGTATTGAGGTCTTTAGGAACATATGTATATACATGTACACTTATGTATATAACAACCATCAATGAACAAAAAGGCCATGAATTTGAAATAGAGGAAAGAAGAGTATACGGCAGAGTTTGGATAGAGGGAAGAGACAGGGGAAATGGTGCAATTATAATATATAAAAAAGAAATAAATTAAAAATAAATAAATAAATAAAAAGGCTAAAAATATAGCTTTTGAAAGTGGCTATTTATATCTTTCCATCTCAAAAACAATGTTTATATTGGGAGAAAAAAGCAGGATTATAGGTACAAAGATACCATATTATTTATTAAAAAGCAAAGGTTTGGAACAATTACATGCTAAATATTGTCATCATTTAACTCTGGGAATTATAACAAGAGAGAGAGAAAATAGAGAAGGCAAGACAGAAATATAACATTTTGAAAAATGAATGTCAGCCAGGAATAGTGGCACACGCCTTTAATCTCAGCGCTCGGGAGGCAGAGACAGGCAAATCTCTGAGTTCAAGCTAGTTCCAGGACAGCTAGGGCTGTTACACAGAGAAACCCTGTCTCAAAAACAAAACAACAAAAAGAAGAAGAGGAAGAAAAAAAAGAAGAAGAAGGAAGAGCAAGAAGAAGAAGAAGGAGGAGGAGGAGGAGAAGAAGGAGAAGAAGGAGAAGGAGAAGGAGAAGGAGGAGAAGGAGAAGGAGAAGGAGGAGAAAGCAGTGTACAGCTGCTAGTGAATTATTTACAAGCACAATGACACAATGTGCAGACTTTATGTCTCAGTCTTTGAAAAGCTAGTATTTCAAGGTAGACAGGTAGTTTATTGGTTAAGGGTACTTTCTGCTCTTCTAGAGGATCGGAGTTTTGTTCCCAGCACCCACATAAGCAGCTCACAAGCATCTGTAACTTCAGCTACAGAGGAACCAATACATCTGGCTTCTATATGCATACATATCCACACACACCACATAATTAGAAACAATAAAAATAAATCTTAAAAATTAAAAATATTAAAGAAAAAAATAATATCTAAAGTTTCATTTGGTGAAGTTTTTCTAACAAAGGCAAATAATAGAATGCTTTGCCAGTTGTAACAACAAATATTAATACGACTGGTATTACATAGTGTGGAGGAATATACATTTATTTAGAGATCAGTTTGACAATATGCATTAAATTTTTAAAGAATATGATATGTTAGGAATTTTGCTCCTTTAAGTTTATCACACAGGATTATTCACCTAGCAGAGTACATGTAATTATGAACTAATATTTTTCTACTGGAAAACATTATAGTTCCTTCTGTTAGAAATCATATACAAATTAGACATATCCCCGACAACTGAATATGTTTAAGCAATTAAAAAACACTATAGTAGCTTTCTAAACATTAATATGGAAACATTTCTATGGTATATTTGCTGTGGAACAGTCTGGTTAAAATTGAAATTAAGTATGTAATTACATTGTGTTTATGTCTGTCTGCTTACACATGACTTCATTTATCTCAACAACTATACTATTGCCTACAATTTTGCCTGCCATGTGAGCAACAATTTACTTCTATTGGGGTGTTTAGTGATGTTATATTATTTTATACTTATGTAGTGTTAAAAAAAACACTTTGGAGAAGAGCAAAGGCAAATTGTTTCTTCTTGGAAGATGGATAGAAGTAAACATCACAAGCAATTGTCTGCTGATGAAATGATGAGTAGTGGATAGCAAGGGAGGCAGCCCAATCTAGGATAGAACAGTGCAGAGGAAGCAGAGTGCTAAGCATTGGGTAAAGACTTGCAGAGCAGTGATTTAAGAATGAGCCGGGCAGTGGTGGCGCACGCCTTTAATCCCAGCACTCGGGAGGCAGAGGCAGGCGGATCTCTGTGAGTTCGAGGCCAGCCTGGTCTACAGCGCAAGATCCAGGAAAAGGCGCAAAGCTACACAGAGAAACCCTGTCTCGAAAAACCAAAAAAAAAAAAAAAAAAAAAAAAAGAATGAAGCCCAAGCATGAGTATAAAAAAAATTCCAAAACGAGGTTCACAGTTAGCAAAAGAAGCAGCAGGTGGGTCATGGTGGGTCAGAAGGAAAAGTGAAAAGTGAGTTTTAAAGGGAAGAGCTTTCTCAGTGTGAGGAGTAAGAGACTTTTTTTGAGGGGGGGGACACATATGCAAAGGCACTAATGACATCTAGTAATCAGAACACAGAGTCTGTGCTGTAGGACACTGGTATATGTCTACTACCCTAGGAAAGAAACTCAGCATCTCAGAAAATAATCGAGCAAGACAAGGAAGAACAAGACAGCACACAAAAATATAAACTCACAGGAACAAAGTAAGATCAGTTGGAGTTTTCTCCAGTCCCGCTCAGGCCCACAGCCACTCAGACCCAAGTAAACACATAGAGGCTTATATTACTTATAAAAATATACTTATAAATTAAAACATATACTTATAAAAAGTACTGTATGGCTGTGGCAGGCTTCTTGCTATCTAATTCTTATATCTTAAATTAACCCATTTCTATTAATCTATAAGTTGCCATGTGTCTTGTGGCTTACTGGTACTTTACATCTTGCTTCTCATGGTGGCGGCTGGCAGCGTCTCCTGACTCAGCCTTCCACTTCCCAGAATTCTCCTCTCTGCTTGTCCCACCTATACTATACTTCCTGCCTGGCTACTGACCAATCAGTATTTTATTTATCAATCAGTCAGAGCAACACATTCACAGCATATAGAAAGACATCCCCAGCAATCAGTAGTTTATGTTGATATTACATTTCCAGTTTTTCCTGTTGAGATGTAGTGTCAGTATGCAGCCCAACATGCCTTCAGCTTGTGGTCTTCCAGCCTTGGTCTCTCAAACACTAGAATTTCAGGCATGGATTGAACCCATCCTTTCAAGTATTTCCATGTTACAACCTTTGCCCTTGCTTTATTATTTTTTTATTTTGATAAAAAATATTTACTAACTAAGCTGTCTAGGCTGACTTTGAACTTCTTCAGCTCCTAGGACATCGCAAGCATGCAAAGCGTCTCAGCTTTTAATTCCTTTTCGATTACAATTCTCAAATTCTTAATTGAGCAGGAACACTTGTCAGATTTTTAGTTATTTTTAGTTGGCTCATCAGAAATATTGTAAATTTTCACTTGAGGATAACTAGAAAAAAATGACTAAATGTAGGAGAAGAAATATTCATAAATGCATTTCTGAGAGGACCAGAAAAAAGGGAAATTCCTGAGCTCAGAAAAATGGTATAAAAGAAAAGGCAAACAGCGAGTGCTGAAGAAGCTCTTGCTGATGAGTGTTTTCCATGCCAAGTAAAAGCTTGCTTTTCTGTGGCTATATGAAGAATAAAACATGTACAATGGAAAGTTCATATATGGGAGAGAGAAATATGATTTTATTAAAAAATCTCCATATCCTGCCGGGCGGTGGTGGCGTACACCTTTAATCCCAGTACTCAGGAGGCAGAGGCAGGTGGATCTCTGTGAGTTCGAGGCCAGCCTGGCCTACAAAGTGAGTTCCAGGAAAGGCGCAAAACTACACAGAGAAACCCTGTCTCAAAAAACAAAAACAAACAAACAAACAAACAAAATCTCCACATCCTTAGAGGATTATAGGTAGAGTAAAAGAGGCCAAACATGGATGGAACAGCAAACAGCTCTCAGCTGGTCGCTGGATGGGAAATAGGAAACTAATCAATCTGGACCTCAACATTCCCACATCCCTTCTTCTGACTTTCTTCTTTATTATTATCAGTTATCTGAGAATTTTGTACAATGTGGTTTTTTTTTTAAGTTTATTTATTTATTTTTTCAATACATCCCAACCATGGTCCCTCCTCCTCCACTCTTCTAAGTCTCCCCCCAACTCCTCCCAGTCCCTCTACCTGCCCTCTCCCCAAGCTCCACTCTTCTATTTCCCTACAGAAATGAGCAGGCCTCCCAGGGGTATCCACTGAACACAGCATGACAAGATACAATAAGACTAGGTACAAACCCTCACATCAAGACTGGGTGAGGCAACCCAGTAGGAGGAAAATGGTCCCAAGAGCAGATGAAAGAGTCAGAGACAACCCCTCTCCCACTGTTAGGAGTCCCACAAAAAATCCAAACTAAAAGCCATAAAGTACATGCAGAGGATCTAGCTCAGACCTATGCAAGCTATATGATTGCCACTTCAGTCTCTATGAGCTCCTATGAGCCCTGCTTAGTTGATGTCTGTGGTCCAATGCATTTTAATCATATTCACCCTGCTTCCCAAACTCCTTCCAGATTATTCCTGCTTCTCTACCAACATAATTTTGTGCATTTTTTTGTGTGTGCTTGTTTGTTTTATTAAACCCATCAATTGCTTTATGCTACCAATATACTCTCACATGTGTGCCTTCCACTGGAACATGACCAATATACCAGAGAAAGTGCTCTGAAAGAAAACTAACTCTCACTATTCCACAAGCTATCAATTGCCAATATTTCCTCAGACTGATACAAGGGACTTCTGGTCCACAACCATTTTCCATGCTAGGGTTGACTTTTGCTTGGGCTCGCACAGGTCTTGTGCTAGATGTCATAACCATAGTAAGTTCACACGCACATCCTTCCTTAGTCTATCAAATCCCAGACAGTTTTTCATGCAGCTTTTACATTTAATATGATGGCCCGACTGTAAAACCTCAAGTCCTACAACTGACTTTAAGCATATTTCTAGCCGTCCTTAAACTATCATGAAGTAAACTCTCTCTGAAGGAATATCTAACTTCAACATCATAATCTCTATAGATGTAGATTTGGCAAATATGAACTCACAACAATATTAGAAAACACAAGGAAAGTAGTCACCATGATCAAGAGTCAGCAAAGCAGGAGAAAAATTAGACTCCTAAGAACTATAGATGTTGTACATTTTTACCTATAGAATGTAATACATATATGCTGGATTTTTTTTCAACAATGTGCTGGCAAATAAAATCAAGCTATTCTGAGTATTATGAAATAATAAAGAAGGTTACAAAGCATCCATACAGAATGTGTACTGATATTAAGAGGTATAATTGATATTTCACACAATAGACTGGACAAACTGTTGATTACAAATTCCTAGAAAGAGAATTGTAAATCAGAAAAGGAAAACAGATGCAAGACACTTCCCAAAGAATTGTCCAGCCAGACAAAGCATGTAACATATGAAATAAAGATTACCAGACCTGGAGGACAGAAGGGAAAGCTATTTGGAATCAGAAGGGGAGAATAGGAAGAATATGAGACAAGCAATATTCAAGCGGAAGACATTTCCAGATTTAATGAAAGATATAAATCCTCAGATTCATGAAGCCTTAGAAAAATCTGTCAGAATAAATAAAAATAAATTTGCTTTTAGACAAATTATAATGAAACAGCAAACCATCAATAACCATAAAAAGCATGCGAGCAATTGCAGTTCACTGTTTGAGAGGTGATGGAGGGTGTACATTGCTGTCCCTGCTGTTGTTGAATAAATATTCCGTGGCCTCAGAGCCCAGGGTTTCTGTCTTCGCCTTTATACTTTCTCTGAAAAAATAATCTGATAGAGCACACAGCATCTTGGTTGGAAGGGGGCGGCAGGGCTGTACTGCTTGCAATTTAAGATATTTTTATGTAGAAGTTAAGCGTAAGTCAGAGAAGAGCGGGTTCTTACTACATGCAAACAGTACAGAATTTTAAAGGTGGATTGCTCCCTGTTGTTGATTTACCTTTTCTGTCATGATTTATTTTGAATTCCAACATTTTATTTTCAATGGAAATCATTAAATTTATCATTCTTCTCACTAAATTATATCAATAGGCAAACCCAGAATGCACTGTACTAGCTAGTTTTGTATCTTTCTTCCTTTACATCATTTCTAAGCTAAAGGCTAGTCCTAAAAAGTAAATACAAGGAAAACTGCACTGGCAATAATAGACCTCATTTGAGGAATTACATTCTCTATTGTTAAGTATTATAGGAGAAACATTGTGTTAAGCTTCTTATTTGAATAATAATTTCACTCCTCTCGGCAACTACAGGAAATATGGGCCACTTTTACCTCATATCATGTGTAAGGTAAGGTTTAATTATAATTTGTTGAAACAAACAGCCACTAAATAAACAATTTGAGCAAAGATGTCTAGTTTTGGAAGGTAAATATGCAAACTCTCCACAGTATAAGGTGTGGTGGTTTGACATTTTCATTCAACTTACAGGGTTTTTCTTGCTTCATAGTTTAAACCTAAATTGTATTTTCTCTTACAATTCATCCTAATATATGCAATTTTAGTTTCAAAATTTTATATATATTTTAATAGAAAAAATTCTCAAAAATGTGTTGTAACTCAAGATTTTTGACTTATACTATAAGTTAAATCTGATAATTGATCTTGATCAGTTAATGAGAAATAATAGTAACTCCATACGTTCATACTTTTTCCTTATGTAGATGCACTCTGTTGGAGCACAAAACTGTGAACTTCTACCATCACCAATGATACCCTTAAGATTCCCAGTGTAGCTACTTAGAAGCTATAAATTAGTTTGAAGAAAAAAAAAGTATCACTATGAATAATTTGCAGTTATCATTGTAATTCTTTTTAACAGAACACAATGATCCTTAATCAATTCATAAATCTGTAATTTGACAACATGCTGACAAACCTCTGCTGTAACTTGTTTTTAGCACTAAAATCTGTGATTCAGAATTACTGGACTCTTTAAGATTGAATACCCCAATTAGCTGTGATCAGGAAAATTACCTGGCTTGAATGTATGCTTGCTCCTAAAATTGTTCACCATTTTGTAGTCCTTTGCAGCCTGCATTGGAAACATTCTGTTAGTAAATAAACATCGTTGTCCTTGGTTATCAGAAAATCATTTCTTTCTCATGATTCCTAATGAAACCAAACACATGATCAAAGCGTAAACTGCAGAAAATCTCTCTTTAAAATCAGGACTATCCCATAAATCTTTGTATTCTAGTCCAAAGGAAGCAGGTCACGAACCCACAAGACCTGTTAAAAATTGAATTGCATCCCACTGTAAAATAACAATAACATGGAGATCTTAAAGGAGTTCCTGTAGCAAAGGAATCAGAATGCAAGGCCTCAGCTTCTTCTGGTACACAGCACAGCTCTGACTAAGTCAGGTAGCTGATAGATGAGCTTTGCCTATTTGGGTCTTAAGGGCCTTGAAGTCAGGAGGATGGATGACTGCTTAACAAGAACAACATCACATTTTTGTACAAGACAAGAAATCTAGCTTGGCGCCAATTGACTGTGATGCTTGCCTAAACTCAATATTCAGATCATGACTATTTAATTTACCTGTCAATGATTTACTCCTGATTTACATAACACCTGCTTGGCATCTCTATACAGTGTAGCGCAGCTGTTTTGTTTTCAATGTGCTGTGGAAGGAGTTCTCTGAGCAGTTAAGAAACAGTATTTTTTTCTAATCCTGTTTTTATTTCATTGCGGCACTTGTGCTTTAATTGCTAGGGCTAGAAATCACGCAGTGACATGTGAAATGAAACCCATAAATATTCCAATAACTTGGCAGTCTCAAGATACTTCAAATTAAGATAGGGGATTCCAGTGTTAAACCTGCACATCAAATGAAAGTGGGAAAGAAAGGCAGATAATTGCAAAGCAGATACACTGCTAATACAGAGAGATGCAATTTTAAATTTATATGAAAGTGTGCCATTTACAACTTAGCTGATTCAAAGGCTATAGTCTTACAATTTTGGGGAGTAATACATTCATTCAAGTTACAGAAGTATGCAAAGTCACTTACTTATTATATAATATAATATTTGGGACATGCTCTGTATCAACAAAAACAACATTTGGCTTTACTTTGCTTTAATAACCTCTGTTTGATATAAAATAATATTAACTTACTTTCTCCTGCTATCATAGGTCCGTATCTAAAACTATGAGAAAATGAAATCTAGCTATCTCACCAATGAAAGGATAAGTTGTAAGAAATGTCACACATGCCATAGTCTGCTTTGGCTCCCATGACAAAATACTACAATTCTGGGAGTTTAAGGAACAACAGAATTTTTTTTTCACAATTCTGAATGCTGAAAAGTTCAAGAGTCAGGTAACTGCATTCTTTGTCTGTTCTGTTTTGGGAGCTACTGTGATTTCAGATGACTTTTTATTTAGGTACACACTCAAAGAGAGAGGCAACAAGGTTGCTGGTAGTCTATTTACTACATTAGTGTGTGAACAAAGATCAGCCCTCAATGACTCATCTGAAATTAATTGCCTCCCAAATCCTCATCTTCAAAAATCATTACCACTGGTGTATGGTTTGACTATGCAAACTTCTGGGAGACAAAAGCATCTAAAATGGGATTGAGTTAATCAGAGCATATAATTTTCCAGACAAACGTCATATGTTTCTGTAGCTTAGTCTACTAGAAAAGGCACGTCTGAAAGGATTTGGTTTTCTTGGAGATTATATTAAGTACATGCGGTGGTCTGAATGAGAATACCCCCCATAGGCTCAAATATTTGCATGCTTAGTCCCCAATTGGTGAACTATTTGCATATATTTGCATGCCTCATCCCTAGTTGGTGAACTGTGTAGCCAGAAGTTTTCCTGTATCCCACCCAGTCCCAGAGCTGCTCAGACCCAAGTAAACACACAGAGGCTTATATTAATTACGAACTGGATGGCCTATGGCTCAAGCTTCTTGCTAGCTAGCTCTTATATCTTAAATTAACTGATTTCTATTCATCTATATTTTGCCACGTGTTCTGTGGTTTTACTGGTCTGCTGGTATGTTGTTCCTTGGGCGGCAGGCTGGCATCTTTCTGCCTCTCCTTTCTCTTCCTGTCTATCTTCTTGGATTTCAGCCTGCCTCTAAGCTTCCTTGCCATAGGCCAATACAGCTTTATTATCAACTAGTGAGAGCAACACATATTCACAGCATACAGAAAGACATCCCACAGCAGAATTGTTTGGCAGGATTAGAAGGTGTATCCTTGTTGGAGTAGGTGTGTCCTTGTTGAAGGAGTTGTATTGCTGGGAATGGGTTTTGAGGTTTTGAAGCCCATGACAAACCTAGTCCCCCCTCCCCTTCTCTCTCTCTGTCTATTGCCAGAGGATCAGATATAAAACTCTCAGCTACTTCTTCAGAACCATGCCTGCTTGTGTGCCTCCATCTCCCACCACCTCTTATAAAGGAAAGCATTTAATTGGGGACTTATAAGAGTTGCCTTAGTCATGGTGTCTCTTCACAGCAATAGAACTCTAAATAAGACACTACAGTAACATAAATATAAACTAAATATTATCATAGCACAGTATGGCAACAGAGTGAGCTAATTAAGAAAATGAAAGTGACCTCTATGGTTATGTGGTTTGTATCTTGCTTAATAGTTCATACACTGGAAACTAGTCTCCAGAAACGTGTGTGTATGGTACCTCATATCAGAGTACTTGGAAAGCAATTAGGGTTAGATGCTGAGGACATGTGTATAAGGTCCCAAAAATAGAATTGGCAGCATTATAAAAAGAGAAAGAAAGACTTCTTTATTTTGTTGTTCCACCATGTTATAATATAACAGGAACGTCATCAACAAATGCAACCATCCTAGTCATGGGCATCCCAGCCTCCAAACTATTAGTGTATCACACTGTGTCTTTATAAATTACCCAGAATGTGGCACTCATTCACACCAAAGAAAAAAGTGCCATGCTTTTAGATATGGAGTGGATTGTTATAATATTTTAGCTAAGATGATTTGTACATGATCACACCAAACCCATTTTAAATGAGCAAAACCCATTATATATTAATTACAATTTTAGTATGACATATTTTTCTGATCTTCACATGTTAGAAGACAGACATAATTATTTTATGAGTAGCTGATGGGTCATTTCATTGTGACGTGTTTTTTTCTCTTCTGTTATGTATTTGAAGTAATTTTATCATTTTCTTATGAAAAAATGTTAGTTTGTAGATAAATAATATAAGACTATACAAGAATTATATACTCTATGGAATATGTGAACACATGCACATGAACTTATGCATATATGTACATATATATATATATATATATGTGTGTGTGTGTGTGTGTGTGTGTGTGTGTGTGTGTGTGTGTGTGCCTTTCCAACCAAGTAGAATACACATTCAATCCAGTGATTCCAAATTATACTAAACAAGCTATAAAAAGGTACTCTTTTGTGGGATGGTCTGCATGTCAAATTGCTCTGATTGGTCAATAAATAAAACACTGATTGGCCAGTGGCCAAGTAGGAAGTATAGGCAGGACTAACAAAGAGGAGAATTCTGGGAAGTGGAAGGTGGAGAGAGACACTGCCAGCCACCGCCATGACAAGCAGCATGTGAAGATGCTGGTAAGCCACGAGCCACGTGGCAAGGTATAGATTTATAGAAATGAATTAATTTAAGATATAAGAACAGTTAGCAAGAAGCCTTCCACGGCCATACAGTTTATAAGCAATATAAGTCTCTGTGTTTACTTGGTTGGGTCTGAGCGGCTTTGGAACTGGCAGGTGACAGAGATTTGTCCTGACTGTGGGCCAGGCAGGGAAACTCTATCTACAGTACTCTGATTTCTAAATTATACTATCACTATAAAATTATCAGTAGATGATCAAACTTGATTATGAATGATCAAATTTGATAATCTAAAGAAAGTGTTCTAATTGGAGAAGACATTCTATTCTTTAAAATAGCACTTACTGAGAGAGTTGTAACTTTTGTGATTTTAGCACATTTACCCTGGACACAATGTTATCATTAGGTACTGTGTGTGTGTGTGTGTGTGTGTGTGTGTGTGTTTATATATGTGTGTGTGTTTCTGTATTTGTAAAATCAAACTCATTGAGTTGTGAACATGAAATATCTCTGACTCTCTTAGTTACATCTCTCACCGCTATGGTAACATATACATCAAAAGCAGCTCAAGGAAGGGAGAACTCATTTGGGTCCATAGTTTAAGGGTCCAGTTCATCATGCAATTTTCAAACTTCAGTAAAAATCCAATTTATTTGTTTACAATGTAGAAGCAGATGCAATTGGTATGATGAAGAAGACATCTTTCCAAAAATTATAGGGTAAAACATGAATTCCTAGAAGGCTTAGCAAAAAATGACCATTGTGTTCACAGAATATTATTTTCTAGCACACAAGCATTGGCTTTTATCCTAATCTTCATTTTACAGAACAATTTGCCACTGTGGACAACAATGAATTATGATGCAGTTCAACTTAAAATAGACATCTATCATGGTAAACAACACAGTTTTGGTGTTAGTAAGCCTGTTTTTCTCTTCTTTGGTTCCTATACCACCACTCAAAACACAGCCTATGACATAAATTAATAAAAGAATAATGGCAGAGGTAACCTGGACTATTCCCTGCTGCCTCCTACAAGAAGCTAAGATTGATCATCTACTAATGAAATGAGCCTTAAATTTACCTTTTCAAAACATCTGGAAAAAAAAGTTTAGTTGCTCTCAAAGACAGCATGGTTGTATCTGCAGCAGGTGATTCTTTGTGATATTTTGTTCAGGACTGGTCTAATATGATCCAAGGTGGCCAATTAAATAAGGTCTTCCATTGTTCTGGCTGAAGGATGATTTGATTGTGCAAGCCCTACTAATCCATTATTTTAATTAGCATTAAATTCATAAAAAGCTACCTAGGCTTTAAAGAATCTTAAAAATCCTGAAATAAATACTACAAATGCAATTATCAAAAGGAAAGACAACAGCAACTCTCATTTGGATAATAAAGTAGAAATGCTTTCATGCAAAAACTATTATAACAATAAAACCATGCTTGCGAAGTATTTGGAAGGGCCTGGATGCCACTTACATTATTGCCACCTCTGGGATGGCTCTTGGAATGAGGTTGTCAAGCAAGAAATCTACTGACTTATTTACTAGTGTGTTCCATATAGTTCACACAGAAATAGTAGTCAAATGTCACATCGAGAACACTGAAAAGTTTTCTGAAAACAAAACCAAAACCTAAGAATAGCAATAAAACCTGAATCCTAAATATCCAACTATGAAAAGCAACATTCATGGGAAAAATCTCATCTCAAGAAATCATTCTGATATCGGAAAAAATAAGGCCATTTTTGATAGAGAAGTTTATTCATGTGTTTCACTATGAAGAATAACTATTTTCCTATGGAAAATGTCAGAACATGGAGAATTAGGGAGGGGATAGAGTAAATGCATCCAAAGAGTAAGGATGTTTACACAAAGGACAATGATAATGCCTTTGAGGTTGTTTCCAGCTTTTCTGTTTCCATTCTCTGTCACATATGGACTGTTCGTTTACAGATAGTCTCTATTTTAAACCAGTTAGTTTACTTTCTCCAAATGTGTTTATTGTAAATAATTCTGTTTTAAACAACTTTGGAGCCAAACCTTGAGGTATGCTTTACAGATTTATTTTAAATTCTCATGATGACAAGATGATGTTGGTACATCAACACAGGAGTAAAACAGACAGGTGAGTTTATTGGAATATCAAAGTTCAGACTTGGTGATATTTTATTTGTATTAAAATGTTATTTGTATGTTAATAAATAAAGTTGCCCGGGGGTCAGAGCTATTAGCAAGCCATAGGAATGCAGGGCAGTGGTGGCGTACGCTTGTAATCCCAGCACTTGGTAGGCAGAGCTGGGTAAGTCTCTGTGTGTTCAGGGATACAGCCAGTATTGGATACACATGCCTTTAATCTCAATACCAATCATGGAAAACCTGGAGGCCTATACAGTCAGGCCATGAGAAGGCGGTCATGTGGTTGGGTTTACAACCAATGAGAAGGCAGAACAGGAACTCTATATAAAAACTTTAACACAGAAAATAGCTCTGGTTCAGAGAGGTAGGACCACCGCAGGAGGAAGGGTAAGGTTTTAGCTCTTAGCTCTGACCTCTTGGCTTTCTTCTTTGCATTGGTTCTGTGTTTCTTATTTAATAAGACGGTTGGTTACATCTACACAGCCTCACCTTAAATATTTAGTAGGAATCCGCAAGACTTGGAGAGTTCAATAATCGAAGAGATGGATCCATTGGCATACAGAAACATGGGAAGGATTGCTTCTGATGCAGACACTTTCTCTGCCAAAGTGGTACTAGCTAGAGATCTCTTTGGGGAGGTTCATTCAGGAATGTCTTCTACATCAATATCTGTGAAAGAGTAAAAGAACAGAATTGGATAGGAGAAAGGTGAAATTCCATGCAGGTGCCTAAGGCTTTGAGCCTTCTACATAGTAAGCCCTGGTATGGGTAGGGATCCTAAAAGTTGACATGCATCCAGATGAGCTTTTGAGTTTGTGGTTTGATGGTACAGATTTACAGAGGCATACTCTGCACCAAGAAAGCTCCTCTGGGCAAAGCTGGTACTCCAGGCATCTTAGGCAAATGAGCACTGCAGTGCTGAAAGGCCAGTGTGTGGCTCAGCATTTACACTGAACAGAGTGCTTGGTCGTTTTTCACTCAGGACTTCAGCAGAGGTGGGTGCTCACTGTCCATGTATGGTCATTTAGATGACTCAACATTTCTCAACTCAGCATTTTTAAATGATAAGGGCTTATAAGTTCCTGCCTTCCCTAGGTCTTTTTTCCTCTCTTTGGTATCTCCAGCCTTCTATACTCTCATTGTTGAGGACTGCAAACTCTGAAGAGCGTTCTAAATTCATAATTCTTCAATGCAAGGAATGGAAAATAAATTAAACCCCAACAGGATTGTTATACAGTGCTCCTCCCTAAAGCATACCTTCTTACTCCTACATCATGTCTCATAGAGAGCTCCAAAGGGAAGATAGTGAGATTTATTGTACATTTTGCTTTGAATTGTTGTTCTTTTATTTCATTTTTCAAAGAATTGTAGTGCCAGGTTCTTTTAAATCTATTGACATAGATGCTTGTCGAAGGCTATTGTTTTCTGAAATGAGATGATGAAAATTAAATATTATTTTAAGGTTTAGTCCTCTAAAAAATGTTTAATGCTTTAAAAATAACAGCAACACTTGGGACTGCAGTACTATTTGCTAAGTAGTCTCCTTCCAAATACCAAAATCCCACAAATGCTTAAGAGGAAAAAAACACAGTATCAGAGAAGGGCTGAATATAAATACTAATTCACATTAGTATTCTGTCATATATAAATTATCACTTTATAAACATTTCTAAATAATTATTTAATAGATTTTTAAATTACAAAGGCATCAATACACTATGCATTGTTTTAAATAATAGCATTCTTTCCAAAGCCATGTCAAATTATGGAAGACTAATTTGTATAACAGGAGAAAATATCATATTACATTCATAACTTTGAACTTTGCACATAAATATTAATGAGGGGTGTCCTTTTTCCATTCAGAGAAAGCCAATATTTGCTTTATTGCTACTTACTTAGAAAGCAGGGCATCATCATGTCACCCTCATCAACCAAAGCATTTATTAAGCTCACAGGCGATGCTTTTCTTAAAGGTTCATCAGGTGCTGGGCTCAATGGTTTCTCACTATGGCAGACTGTGATGTGTGTAAAATAGATAAAGCAGAGTCTAATTTGCACATGATAGACATGTGCAAGGCACAGGATCTATCTTGTGATTATAGTGTGTATACTTCATAGCCTAGGCAAGGCTGACAGTGATGGATATATATATATATATATATATATATATATATATATATATATATAGATAGATAGATAGATAGATAGATAGATATAGATATAGATATAGATATAGATATAGATATAGATATAGATATAGATATAGATATAGATATAGATATAGATATAGATATAGATATACACAAAATGGATCTTTACTATCCTAGAATGCAGTGACAGACAGGTGATTGGCTCCAATCCTCACTTGTAAACCTGCTGATCCAGTGCCCAAGTCTATGAGGACTTTTGTTCAATGGACAACACCAATTTCACATTGTCTCTCAACCCCTCCAGGTGTTACCATCCTTCTTATCTAACATACATTTCATTACTTATCATTTTCTGTGCTTAAGATACTCTGACACTTTTTGTATTTTACTCCTGCTATTTTCGGAGAACCTGGGATGATTCCTACCATCTTCTGCTCACCACCACCGGCTTTGTTGAAGAATCATCAGGTAACCAAGTCAGACTGCTCACTCAGCTCAGGATCACACACCAGCAACAGGTACTCAATGCTTTTCTCTAGCTTTCTAAAGTTTCCTGAAGTCTGACATCCCTAAAACATTCTTCTCCTATTCTTAAGTCACCCACCCTAATCTTCCCTTGCATACAACTGATGATCAATTTTAACCTGAAGAAGTAGCAAACATGATTTGAAGATTCATCTTGTTCTTACCATCCAATTTAGAAACCTTATGTGCCTTCCTTTGCCTTTCTCCATTTCTGCTTCACCAGAAGGAGTAACTACTCCCTTGCCTTGGGCTCTGAGTCTTTCCTCCCAGTCTGTCCAAGACCTTTACTGCTCTTCTACTCATAGGGTTGTTTCTGTCCCTCAGAGCACGGGTTTGCTGAATACAATTCTCTCACTTTTATTTAGCTCATTCTCACTGTGTTCTTTAACATGCAAGAAAGTCATAAGGTGCCATGTTCATTAATGAACAGTGGAGCAAACTTCCTGCTACCTTCACATATTTTAAATACCACATACTAGCTTACACATCTGTCTAAGCAAGGTTTCTTAATCTTGTCACCTCTGATCTACTCAAATATATCTTTCTCCCTGTGGTGGTTTGAATAAGAATGCCCCCATAGGCTCATTTATTTGAATGCTTGGTCACTAGTAAGTGGAACTGTTTGAAAGGATTACGAGGTTTAGGGGGTGTGGCCATGTTGGAGGAAGTGTGTCAGTGGGGGTAGCCTTTGAGGTTTCAAAAGCCTGTGCCAGACCCCATCTGACTCTCTCTGCCTGCCAATCTGGATGTGGTGCTCAGCTACTGTTTCCAGTGCCAATCTTGCCCCCATCCTCTCTGCCATGTGGATAATGGATTGACACTTTTAAACTGTCATTAAGTCCCCAATTAAATGCTTTCATGTACAAGAATTGCCTTGAGCCGGGCTGTGGTGGCACACGATTTTAATCCCAGCACTCAGGAGGCAGAGCCAGGTGGATCTCTGTGAGTTCGAGACCAGCCTGGTCTACAGAGCGAGATCAAGGACAGGCACCAAAGCTCCACAAAGAAACCCTATCTTAGTTAGGCCACCCTACCTAGGGATAGATTAATCTTTGTGTGCTTCCTCTAGAGTGGGAAATTATATATGAGACAGTCTTGTGTGCTTGAACTCTCCTGAGCACAGCCATTTTCTTCCTGATTTCAACACCACGATCTGCCTCGGCCAAGGGAACCATTTTCAAGACTCCAGCTTTGGATTTTTAACCTCCAAAACTGTAAGCTGAATGACCCTCTGTCCTTTATGAGGTTTCTAGCTTTGACTATTCTGTTACATCACTATCAGATGAGCTAAGACGTTATTACACTGTCAATCACCTTCCGGCTTCCAAGTAGGGAAAGAATCTTGAATCTTCTCTTGGAAGTTACACATGAGCAAATCACCTTTTCTTAAGTGATTCCAACTCTGCTTCAATCACACCATGTTTTCCTGATTTATTTTTCTCTATTAATCCTTTTTACTTATCCCTAGTTTCTATTTCTCAATTAGTCCATATGTGATGATATCTTCCTAGAGATGTGCCTTTTTCTTTCTTACTCCTAACTTTCTTACACAGTTACTCCATAGTTTTAAAGGATTTTTGCATAGGAACAGGTTGCAAATTAGATTTCTATTCAAGATGTTTCTTCTGAAATCTAAACTAATATCCAACTATCTCTTTAACATTTCTTATTCTTCTAAGTGATAAAAACTTAATATGGTTTTGATATTAGAAGAAATTATAAGCAACAATCACATTAAGGTTGTCTGAATGTTTCTTTCTGGACACCTGCCAAGGGAACCAGTGTTGTCTCAGATAGAGTTTAATTTGCCAGACCAAGTACAAATTTGAAGTTTACATCAGAAAGTACAATAACTAGTTAAGGGTCAGCAGCTTTGCTCTAGTTGTGGGTTAACAAATGTGTCTTTCTTTGCTTCAGTACTGAAAAAGAAGGCTATTGGGAGCTGTGCACAATATTGCAAACCTGTAAATCTAGAATTTGGGAGGCTGGGGCATGAAGATCACAAGTTTGAAGCTACCTTGAATTACATAAGAAAACTCTGCCTCCCAAACCCAAGGGTTTAAGATTAGCTCTGTGTGGAGTTGTCTGTTTAGCTTAGAGGCCCTTGATTCCTTCTACAGAGCAATACAAAAGAACAAGTAAACACAGGCCATTGTATTAAAAACAAGGGAATTCATTATTCACAGTGGAGACATGTTGTGGGATATTTGTACTCTGTGTGAAAATGTATTGCTGTGAATGGTATAATAAAAAGCTGAATAGTCAATAGGAAGGCAGGAGGCTAGGTGGGATTTCTTGGGAGAGAAAGGAAGGAGGGCGTGCAAGAAATGCCAGGAGACATGGAAGAAGCAGGATGGGCAGTACATGACAGGATGAAATTTATAGAAATGGGTTGATTTAAGTTATAAGAACTAGTTACGAACAAGCTTAAGCTAAGGTTGAATGTTCACAATTAATAATATTCTCTGTGTCATTATTTGGAGCTAGCTGGCGGTACAGAAAAAGACTCTCGTTACATATGGCATCCAACATGGAGGCTCAAATATCCAAACAGAGCCTGAAAAAGCTAAGGCAAGTTCTGGACAAGGAGCCAGATGTGGATTCCTATTCCTGCAGCCTTTCAGGTGGGCCCATGCTTGAGGGCATACAAAGACACATCCCCTAACCACTGCCGGCAATCTGGAGCCAGCTGTCAGCGCCAGCACCAGGCACTAAGCTGAGATACATGGCAGCTGACTTGCATCAGGTACTTTATAAAGCCAGATCCATACAGAAAAAAAACTCTAAAAAGATACACTATGTTTAAAAATGTGCTTAGATGCTAAAGAAAAAAATGGGTTTAGTCATAGACAAAAAATATTTTTTTAAAAAAATCATTAAAGAAAGAGTAAGTAGTATAAAAAATAAGCCACAGAAAATATGCAGGGTGTCTGAATCCTGTATGGTACTTGGTTGACTTTGAATTTTTAAATGCTAATGCATAAAAATCAATAGCTGCAGAGAGACATTTGATTATGGAAACTGCTAAATTAAACTAATCTATGTATTTTAAGAATGTCTTAACTTCAAAATGGAAGTCAGAAAATACTTTGCATTGGGGGAGATGTTATGCCTTTGTTTCCACAGGAAACAAAAAGTTATGGCTTTCTTCAAAATTAATAAAGATCAGATTTGATCAAGGGGGACCTCTGGAGGATCTTGGATACAGACATGAGGGAAAAAGCCAAGTAAGACTACAAGACAGTTGATGTATATGCTGATCTCTCTACTACGGGAAGAAGTCTGAGTCTGGATGACAAATTGTAAATCTTGTTGCTTACAGAGTTCTTATGGCTTATTAGTACATGCCTCCCTTCCATATAACACAGATAGAGGTTTGGTTATACAGTCCAAATGGACTTATAAAGTTCACAGATGCCTTTTACCTGCTTAAACACAAAACAGAATATCATCTTTAGCTGACTTGTCCACACCACCCATTATGTTAATGCAGATATATATGTTAGCTTTAAAAGTTTGTTTGTTTTCAGGAAAAAAAGGACTAGACACCAATAAAGACGAATAGCCAGGTGATTCAGCCTCAAAATGCCTTGGTTGCAGTTTCCTCAAAATTCTGCATTCAGAATTACTTCAAAGCTGCTAATTGAGATGGTTCAGATAAGTTCTACACTTTCCCATCACACAGAGTTTAAGCAATAACAACAAAAACATATAGCTAACTCTCCCAGAATCTGACCATTATTCCAATTTTATCAGGGTCCCCTAGAGATGCCGTTGCCCCAAACAACAGGAAGCAATATAGAGAATATGATGCTCACATTCTCAAGAGGTGGGGTGGGTACTTTTTGCCATTCAATGGATTATAGAAATTTATCATCATTTAGGGGTATTGGTTACAAGTTGTTATTTGCAATGGTAAGGAAAAAAGCTGAACAAAGAAGATTAGATTCAAATAATTTTATTCCATAGAAATGATGAGATAAAAGGGTAGATTGTTGAGTCTACCTTTGAACAACTACTAGTCTCAAATATTTTACATCAGTATGGATTTTTGTATATTGATACAAATTTAAGGTTATTTTTGTTAGAAAATACTCTATATATGTTACTATTGTTTAATATATTATTGTATACTCATACAAATGTAAGGTTGTTTTGTTATAATATATGTGTGTTTTTCTATTTTTGTTTAAGGTATCGTACCTATGCAACTCCTTCAAAAATTATTCAAAAATGCAATTTAAAGTTCTATTCCTTGAAAGCTATTATTATAAATCATTTAGAATAATTAAGAAATTGATATTAGTAGTTAGTCATCTATAATATTCCAACTTATAGTCATGTTAGGTAGGTTTTCAAGGTCGTACAGAAGTATATTTTGGACACATAGATGGTCTTCAAATCTTTCAAAGACCTACAGAATATGGCATTTAAAATGCTTTAACAACATAAGCCTTTCCTGACAGGGAGACACATCTGCTCCTGGCAGCACCAATTTGCTTCAAAAAAAGGTTGATGGGCATCAAAGAACCTCCATATGGTATTTGCTTTCAATGTCGCAAAGCTAGCCATTTGGGCAAGAAACTGCCCTTGCCTCAACTGCTGACAGTAAGCTGACACAAAAGAAAGCTACTGCCAAACTTTGCTAAGACAAGGCAGGACAGTTCCTCAAAATTCCTGCTTCACGGAAAAGTCTGTCAGTCATTCTAAGCCGAAGATGGATGCCCCAATATTACAGAAGAAGCTTCAGTGACTTTCTAAGCAGCCAGCTCTCTCTGTCATTGCTATAGTTTTGGAAGTTGTTTCTTCTGTACTTACTGTTTACTCAGGTAATATTCTATCCTTCTTGGGTCAATGATGGAGGTAAAGATGAGATAGTTATAGTTACGGTTTTCTTTGTTACCAAATTTAAAAGAGAAACTTACATAAGAGATGTAAAGTTTATATGGTTGAGAAAAATAAAAGCTTGTTTATATAAGAAAATGTTTTGAGGTCTAAAAAGATAGTTTGGGGTTAGTTATACAAGTTAACATAGAAAGTCATTTAGGTACAAAACTTTGGACTCACAAAGATAGGATAGATAATAGGAGTATTTTCTCTGAATTTGTCAAACATAAATGGACTTGGTAGCATGAATGTTATTTTTACCTGATAATTGTTCTTGTTGTATGTAATTTTACTGTATTAGAGTTAAAATCTTTCATTTTTATTTAGACAAAAAGGAGGAAATATTGTGGGATATTTGTACTCTGTGTGAAAATGTGTTGCTGTGATTTGTGCAACAAACAGCTCAACTGCCAATAGCTAGGCTGGAGATATAGGGGGGTTTCCTGGGAGAGATGAGAAGAGGAGGAGGGAGCTAGGCATGTGTGAGATGCCAGGAGACACGGAGGAAGCAGGATGGGTGGTATGTGTCGGACGAATATCAATAGCAATGGGTTAATTTAAGTTACAAGGACTAGTTAGGAACAAGTCTAAGCTATGGCCGAGCTTTCATCATTAATTATAAGTTTTCATGTCATTATTTGGGAGCTGGCTGGTGGGACAGAAAAACACTCATTACAATGGCACTAATAATGATAGCTTAGAGTATCATTTGCTCAAGTTCTGTGAGCAAATATCCTTGTAGAATAACACAAAGAAGACCAGAGATGCCTGGCACATGAGACGTATCTGACAGACAGGGAACCCAAACTCATTTAACCAGCAGTCACTTGATCTTTACGAAAAGTGTTTGTCATTATTGTATATCTCCTTTCACTTGGAAAGTAAATATATATTTATCTGTTAAGGCTATGCAAATATTGTAGGAAGCATTCAGAAAGGAAGCAATCAGTGTCAATGGTGAAAAATACAAGAGAACTTCATTTGAGAAGCTGTCATCCAACACAGCCAACCCAATACAGATGCACAGCATGCATGAAGATTTAATAATTTCTGTCATTCACTGAGATCTTGGGAACACTTACTTACAATGTGCCTAGACCTTTCGGTTTCAGAATCCTATATACATGAAACATACACCTTCGCAAATTCTTGAGAAAATTGTGCAAGAATACATTTAAAATTTTCTTTGGCTAGAGTGTGTCTAGTCTTTATAGTTTTTATAGAGTCTATGACAAAAAACAATTTTAAAAATTGTTTTCAAACTATTTTACAGACTCCAAAATCAACATTTTGAATGTCTGTTTGCATATAAGCAAAAACAAAAAGCTCATTAAAATATTGTCTAAAAATACATACATTTGTTAGGGAAATCAGAAATTTAATTAGGCATCTAGAAATTTTCTATTCATATGCTCATTTTTTTCTGATAAATTCTCCCGATAAAAGAATTTTTCTTATACCAAAAAGTGTTAAATCTTTTAGATATTATTTTCGGAATACAAATGTTTTTCCAACCTTTCATATAAAGTGCACTTGAGTTGTATTTTTTTCATTCCTAAAATATTGGAGATCACACATACTGCTCACAAATAAAATGATTCAAATAATGAAATAGATGGCAGGCATTTTATATGCACACAAGACAACCACATCTCTCCTAAATTTTCTTCAATTTTTAGATCTTCTGTTGAAATTGTGCTAAACAGAAGAATTTCTTGTTAATCTTGTAGCATTTTAGCCAAATCAGCAAGTGAAAAAAAAGCCCTTATTAATAAATATGTTGAGAGTAGGAAATGTGAGTGTGGGGATTGGAATTGTGTCAGTGGAAGAGCTGTGTACATGTCTCTGGCAGCGGAGGGGAGGTGAAAAATAAATCCACAGACAGGACAAGAAAAATTCTGTGAAATGATTAGAACATTACTGTTCTGGGCTCTGATGTCCCCCAAGAAACCCCTACTGAGGACTGAGTTTATAAGCTTCCACAAGGAAGAGGCGGATATAGAATCCCCAAGTTAGAGCAGATTAGGAGTGGGAAAACTGGAGTTCCAAAGAGAAGTGCGCAAAGTGGCTGCAGAGATCCCTGAGGGAAGGCTGATGATGGTAAGGAGTCCCTACCACCATCTTCCCAAGGAACTGAATGTGCTCTACTCTGTAGGTTTTTCAAATTTACTTATTTTTCCTACCAATTTGAGAATGTGATTACAAAGATCCCTAGCTTCACTAGCTCTTCAACGGGAAGGGTGAAACAAATGCTAAAGATATTCTCTACAGATACAGACTTCCTGAGTACTCTGAAGAGCTCATAGTTTCAAGTATGGAATTATTTGACCTTCTGAATTCAAAAGTGAAAACTTTGAAATATTCATTAAAACATTAATTGAAAATACATAGTTATGATCATTGAAAATTCTGAATGTATTGCTTAAAAAAAACTATTATCCTTGTATGCCAGCAATGAAAATTTCAAAATCAATGTCAATCTAAATAGTACTCACAATTACATCAATACTCAGTGTAGAAAGAATCTAATAGTCAGCACTTTTAGCTTCACCTATAAAAAACTCATTTCCAGGTCCCAGCATCTTCAACTGAGTGAACCAGGATGGGCGATCTCAGGGACTCTTCTAATTTTGCGATTTTGTATTTACTAAAGTAGTTACGTCGAATTTAAGACATAAAGGGTAGAACCAGAATTCAAAAGCTTTCAATTTAAAATAAAATAGCATTAAATTCAAATAGGACAATACAATATATACATCTTTTTTTGAAAATATTGCCTCTAGCGGCATAAACTGGTTTTTATTAAATATGTATTCATCTACATTTGCTTCAGTCCTGTGAAGTGTTACTTCACAGCCTGGAGAAGTTTCAAGATTCTACCTTGACTCTTCAGAAATAAGTGACCCATTTTAAGTTGGAGTTCTTTCCAACTTACAGCTTCATGGAGTAAATGCTTCTGTTCACACATGTCAAGTAGACATTTCCCAGAGCTACAGGATCAATAGGATGTTCTAATTAAATAACAACTAAAAGAAAAAAAATAAACTAAGCTCTACAAGCTAAATGTTTTTTTTTAAATCTACCAACCCAAACTTTAGCAAGTACCTCAGATTTTAAAATCTATTGTTGATAAAAAGTTGAAATTCAAAAATAATAAGCCATGGATCTTCTCTATCATATTTAATTGTCCATGCTGCTGAGTTTTAAAGTACCCTGCAGAAATGTTACAGTATAGAACAGAGTATAGAACAGAACCAGATGAACTCTCTCATCATCACCAAAGACAGGATCAAAAATAATTTTTGGAATTTCAAAAAAGAAAACAGGAAAAATTAAAAGTATTTTAAATGTTTCCCTTCTAAAGTTCACAGAAATCAATGATATCCAAATGCAAGGCATCAAAGTCGGAGGGCAAAGCAAGACAGAGTGAAATGCAGTAATTGTACCTAAAATTGCAAAATTGTTTGTGAGAGTGTTCTTCTTATTATATCAAAATGCAGTTTTCAAGGTAGAAGCATTGCAGCCTAGCTCTGTGCACTGCACTGTGTGTACAATACAGCAAGAAAATTAATCCCTTCCCCAATGACCTCTAGAAATGAAAACCCATTATCCTAATAATATTTGTACTTAGGTCTTGATGCTTCTGTGCTGAATTTGAATGCCATGAAATGATTATATAAAGTCATTGATGGGGACATATGTGCAGATAATTACATAAATAATCCTCTTTATATAGGTGTAAGGTGACTTTTTAGAGCAAGTACAAACGAGTGTTACCCTAATAAATCTCATAATGATTTTCTTTACTGCTGAGACATGAGTGTTACTATCTGGAAGGATCGTTAGAGATGCCTGGCTTTCCTCAGGGATCCAATGCTAGAATTTTCCTAGAAGCCTTGTAACCTTAAGACCATTGCCAGAAGAAGGTATCCCTGAACTACAAGCACCTACTTGGCTTATGAACATCCTGGACAGGATGTGTGTGTGTGTGTGTGTGTGTGTGTGTGTGCGTGCGTGCGTGCGTGCGTGTGTGTGTGTGTGTGTGTGTGTGTGTGTGTGTGTTTAATGGAAACAGAATTTTCTTCTTGCATGCTCTCTCAGCTACTGTCCTTGGAACTCTTCTCATGTCCCTCCACCCTCAAGTTGAAAGCCTCCTTTTCCTTTGCTTATTATTGCTACATAGAACTTTAAGTACCTCTCTCCTCTGAACAGGAAGATAACCTATGAACTTATAAATACTGGCTTCCAGAAATTGTAGGAAAGCAAGAATGTACATTCTCACAAACAAGACAGATTTTTGGAACCCAAATTACCTTGCTGACTCGCACAAGTAACCATTTCATTTCCTTGTAGCCATGAGAACTGCTTCTAAACCAGCGAAATGAAAGTTCTGTAGGTTCTTCATACACTTATGGAAAAAATATTTTAGCATTTTCCCTTCACTTTCACCCTTACGTCTTTTCAAATTTAATTAAAATGTAATTGAATCACCCTCCCTTCTTCTCTTTCCTCCTACCCCTCCCATATCCACCCCCAATTCCAAATCACAGCCCGCTCTTTAACCACCGTTGTTACATACAAATATAGATGAATAAACATATAAATACAACATGCTGAGGCCCTGTAGTCTTGCCTGCATGTATATATTTCTAGGACTGACCACTTTCTTGACTTCTGCTTCTGCATTTATTGTTTCCGATTAGGTTTTATACTTTCAGTTGTCCCCACTGCCTGTCTTGAAGCAGCCAGCAATTTCCCAATAAAGGTCAGTGCCATTGCCAGTTCTTATGTCCTTGGTACCTATTTGACATTTTCCATCTAATCCCCATTACTCCTTAAAATTCTTTTAGCCCCTGCTTTTAGTGCACACAGTAGTGGGTTTTGTTTTGATATAATTTTGATGGTGGAAGTGACTATTTTATTAATTGTCCTGTGGACAGAACTTAGAACTTTCGTGAGGGGAGCAATCTACCACTGAGCTACACCTCCATTCCTGAAGGATTTTTCCTTTTTTTCCTTTTCTTTCTATTTTTCTTGTGTGTGTGTGTGTGTGTGTGTGTGTGTGTGTGTGTGAGAGAGAGAGAGAGAGAGAGAGAGAGAGAGAGAGAGAGAGAGAGAGAGAGAGGGAGAGAGAGAGAGAGAGAGAGAAAGCATCAAAACTTCTATAATTTAAGCTGGTCTTGAACTCATTATGTAGCCCTGGATGGCCTTAATCTCACATCCTACTACTTCTTCCCTACTACTTCCTGTCTCTCTATCTCTCCCGGATGCCCTCTGATACTCTATGATTACTTTCTGTCAACTAATTGCTAACTCAGCCTTCTGACCCAACTTTAATTTTATTAAATCAACACAAATGCAAACTCATGGTTCATAGTGTGTTTGAATATCTCCCAACTAATGATTACAAGTTCAAGAGCATACTTTATACTGTAGCATTTTACTGTCTTTCCTTTCAAGAATAGGCAATGTTTCTGCCAACATTAAGTATAAGATTCTTTTTGCAAATATTTGAGTACCTTATTTTAATGAAACATGTACAAATTGGAGTGAAAAATACTTAAAAGTAAAATCATAGTCTTTGCTTCTAATAATTTTATAATCTAGTGAGTTCTTAAAAAATATATACCAATTAATACATAGAAGCTCATCACATTTTTTTCTATGAATCAAAGAAAGGTCAGAAACATGGTTCAGCAGGTAAAGGTAGTTGCTGCCAAGCTTCCCAACCTGAGTTTGTCCCATCAATGGGACTCACAAGGTGGAATGAACAAGAGACCTCCAATTTGCCTTCTGACCTCCACACGTATGTTGTGCATGTACATTTGTGTGTACACACATACATGTACACATATAATAAATAAAGTTTTAAAAATCCAAATGAAATATATTCTAGCAGAAGAAAGATATCCTCAGGCATGCAGATTTCCACCTATATAGCAAAAGAAAAGAAGAGATGAATTCCAGTTTGAACTTATAATCTAAGGAAACTAATTCATTACTTGTGCTGAAAACACAACCAAGCTTGATGAGCAATTGAATTTTGGTGCATGAATTTTATAGTGATTTCTAGCACAAATGCATACAAGTAGAAAGATATTTTCAGGGTGATGGTGCAGGAACATGAATTTTTGGAGAGTCTGTATAAGCAGTATATTTTTCAATGGAATTGTAAAAATTGTTACTTAGTGAGAAATTTGGTAAAGATGTTTTGGCCATAATCGCTCTATAACTAAATATATTCTAAAATAACTTCATAATAGGAACTGAAGGATCAGAGCTCCTTAAAATTACAGAAAAGCTTGCATACTATTAACGTACTTTAGTGCTTGGATAATAAGTTTTAAAAATAAACTTGCCTTTGACAAGACACTGTAACATTCCTCAATAACTTATTCTAGAGACATTTTCATCTATACGTATAACACTTTATATGCATAAAGTTAATGGAGTTTCCATTTGTCTTATGTAAAAAAATAAGATACATGGAATTTTAGAGATATGACAATTTTTTAATAGTTCTTCAAACTCTTGACTTTGCAAAAGAGGAGTCTAACATAGAAATAGGGTAGTTTCCTTTTTCCATTTTCATTAAACATAGATTTTTTTTCTCATACAATATAATCTAAATACAGTTTCCGCCCCTTCTTCTTCTCCCAGTTCTTCACCAACCAAGCCACCTCCCCCCCCCCCCCCCCCCCGAGATCCACTCCCTTCCTGCCTCTCATTAGATAAGATCAGGCTTCAAGGAGACAACAGCAACATAAATATGATAAGACTTCCCAAAGCCAAAAGTCTCAGGGTTTGAAGAGTTACAGAGACACACAAAGGGATTCATGATTCTAAACAGAAAATAATTTTAAAGGAGTCTTTGAAATAGAAACATTAATTCTCTCTGAGTTATAATTCTCTTGTTTCTCCTACTGTCTACATGTGGTCCCCAATCCACAGTCTACATTTGAAGAGTCTAAGAAATAGATGTCACCAAGAGACTAAATTGTAATGCTTCTCATCTCCTTTAGATACCACTGAACCTATCAGAATCCAGACAAGATTTAAGGAGAAAATGTGAGAGCACCAAGATAGAAGGCAACAGGGAAACCTGGATGAGCTCCTGGAGAAGTAGTTACTTACCTGGATTGTCTCCTTATGTCTGGATACTTATATCCAGACATATGTGAATATATGAATATGTGAATAATATGTGAATAACATATGAATATATATAGAATATGTGAATAATATTCTAAAGGATTAACAAGTACATTTGGATATCTTTGTGACTACAGTTAAGTCTAGCTCATTCATTAGGCTACCTATCTGAACACAGAAAACACACAATTTTGGTGGTACATTGAATCTTGAAGAATGTCTGGCCCTCACCTTACCTGGCTATTAACAAGTATGAAGTTAGGCAATTATCCATTAGTTCTTGACTCTGCATTTCATGGGAAGCATTTTGCCAATGAATTGTTATTCAGTTTTACCCACTAGGCTTTTTGGCGTTGACCATGTTAGAAAAAAGTGCCCACCACTGAGAAGAACAAACCCAAGGATACATCATTTAGATCTTTACACTACAGAAGTTTACTTCTTCCCACTGAAGTGTAGGTGCTTCTGCCAAAACTCACATAATGCTTTTATTCACAGAGCCATGCCTGTGTTCAGACACTGAATTCTAAATAGTATGAAATTACTCCAGAGCAGGAATGCAGTCAATACAATGCTATAGCCACATTCTGTCCCTCTTTAGATTAAAATAAAATACTCAGTAGAAATAACTAAGTTAGCAAACCAGTATTAAGAGGAAGCACAGGGTGGTAGTGAAGTGTTCAGACAGAATACAATGTGAATGCTAAGGGTTTGTTTGGAGTTTTTACACGATATTTTAGTCATAAGTTTCTTTTATATTACATGTCATTTTATTTGTGCCAGTTAGAAAAGTTTTGAGGACATAGGGATGAATATGAAGATAGGAAATTGTCAGGTTAGTGAGATGGCAAAGTGGATAAATATATTTGCCTCCAGCCCTTGAACACAATGAAGAGGATTCAACCTCTAGAGTCTACACAGAGAAATCAAAGAACTAATTGTTGCAAGTTGTCCTTAGATCTTTGTATGTGAGTCACAGAGTGAGTGCATTCATGCATGTGTGCACATGCGCATGCATGCACGCACACACACACACACACACACACACACATACATACACACATACACACACACAAACACATCCCAAGTTAATGAATATAAATAAAAATAATTTCAGTTACTTAAAAAATATAAATTGTATTTAGGAGAAAGAAGCATATAGGTCTCTGTGAGTTTTAGTCCACCCTGGTCTTTATAGTGGGTTGCATATTGAGACCCTGTGTCAAATATAAATTAATATATTTTTCCATGAGGTGAGGAATACATTCATAGCTATGGAGATGATCAGCTGTGGGATTCCATGTACACTCCTTAGTGGATGCTGGAGAAGATTTATCAAACTATTCTTATAGAACACTCAAAAGACATTTCTTACTGTATATGTACAGAATTATGCCTGCTTTCCAATTTGTTCAGATAGAGCAAATCACAATTATATAATGTTAAAAGGATGTGATTGCCATAATTTTGGGTTACTGTGTGTGTCCAGTTGCATGAATCTTGTGAAAGTTGTATCTATGCTAATATTGAAAACAATACACTGTGTATAAATTAATTATAACTTATAATGGTGAGTTTCATATTCCTACAAAAAATTCAGTGAAGGCACCGAATTTAAGTTGCCACTAAAGGAGTATGTTTCCTAAATATTGGTTTGAATTTTTCATTGTTAAAGCAATCACAATAGTAGTAATGGCATTACGGGAGGGAACAGAGAGAAAATGCCAGCACTCCTTCCTGCTCAGCCTTTTAAATTCATTATATGGTTCATATTGTAGGATGTTATACTAATGCTAAAGGGAAAGGACAGATGGTAAGGCAGAATGCAACATAAGTTTGGATAGTATCCACTGAGAGGAAATGCTTTATAATTGGTAAATACCATAATGAAATATGTTAATTCACATTGCAAGGATTTAGGAATCAAGGCCCTTCTGTGTGATACAAACTTCAACAATAAAGCTGTTTTCCCATCTGGGTTATCAAAGGATCAAACTGTGATTCAAACACATTTCAATACAAGCCATGTGGTGAAAAGTCTCTCACTTCTAAGGGGCGGTAGCTGACTTAGTCAGCATATTCTCAGAAATAACAGAGAAGATGCTGACAAGCCACTCCTCCTGACTTCTTATTTTAATTCTCTGTGACTAACCTTATGCACGCTGCTCCTCTAGATGCTCAACATTATCAGAGGCCCTGTTGCAGCTCTTCACAGTGGCATCATTCATTCATCACTTCTGTTTATAGAGGAGGTTAAGAGCATCCATGTGCCCTCTGGATCTCCACCTCTTCCCCCTTTCTTTTCCATTTTAAGCATTTCTGGAAGCTAGGAGATGTATAACTTGCTTGCTTTGGGGCCTTAGGAACCCACATATAAGGGTCTTCTGAAACAGAACATTTCCAAGCCAGGATTTGTTACTGAATATGCAAAACAAGATTTTATGTATATTTTTTGTGCGTATAAAGTGCTATCTTGTGTTGACCATGTTTCTTCTTTATGAAAAATATGAACCTGCTTGCAGGGATGAGTTCAAAGACTCAATTTACTAAGAATTAGTGATCCACCAGATTGGTGGTCATAAAGCAATCTGTACCCTTGGCACCCTCAAATTTCTTGCATGGGTCACCAGATCATGATTTACTAATAAGGTTTCAGGGCTTGCAAGATAGCACAATACTAACCATGTATTAATATTTAATTTGGCATATTAAATGCACCTAACAAAAGATCCCAGAACTGCTGACAGGACTCTAAATTTTGAATTTCTTCAAAAGGGAATCAAGATAGTCTACAGGGATTTTGTGAAAAACAAAAATAAATAAAGGAAAATAAATGTTTTAATGTTTCTACATAGACATCACAGAGCTGGGGTTCTCATTTTTCTTAAAAGTATTTATCATGCATTTTAGATGTTTCACTGAAGAATCACAAGATTGAATCTGGTACCTGGTTGCAAAATACACAATTAGATGACAGCAGATGCATTTTGGTTAATAAATTTTATATTAGACAATTTGCTCCTAAAATAATTCATTGGCACTTACAAAATGTTGCTAAGTGAGAGGTGATACAGCCTATAAATCATTTGAATCACCTTGTTACTTGCTTCTCAGGAACCGAATCTGCTCTGAAGTAGGAACTTGGAGAAAGCTCTTAGTAGTTACATGAGTTTACTTTGCAACATTATTTTCACAGGTCTGAGATGATCATTAATGCCAGATTCCTGAGATGTCCAAATCCATCCCAAAGGAGAAAGTACAGCAGAAGGAGACTACCCTTACCTACAAATAGTATTGGACCCCTGGAATTATCACACTTCATGTGTACAATAAGCACAGCGAATAGCAGCTGAGGAAGTTCCATCTATGAAGAAACATACAGTCATTTATTGAAGATGTTCCTGCAATAACATGATGGCACCTGTAATAACAGAATGTTTATTAGCACGCAAATGAGGGTTATAAATGATGTTGCGTATCTATAGAACAAAACACGAAAGACAACTTATTAGCAAAAAGATAAATTGCTTCACAAAATCTCTATGAGATGCTAGGTTTGGTATTTTTAAAAAAGCTTTTTATTTGCACAGACCGATGCCTTTATAATCCATTTAAAATAATATACTTGCCACTAGGTGGCTATTTCTGATCAGATCATTTTACCATTTTAATTACATTTTTAATATCCTGGCTGCATAAACAAAGATAAATTACAAACCCTGCACAATCCGCTGCTAGCTCAGGCACAGTCAGTAATAATATCAGCTTTTGTTTGTGCCTCCTCTAATTAGATTCTGAAGCCTAGGCTTTGTCAATCAATAATTTTAATTTTAGAATCGCCTTTTGATCTTGCATTTCATGTTTGTTTGGGAAAATGATCAGTAGGACAAAGCTGATAATTTATGCAGAAACAATCTCTCTGCAGTGCTCCGAGCACATTCCTCCCATCACCACCAGCCTGCAGACTGAGCTTGACACAGGTCTAATTAGCATGCAGATATGTGTCGCCTCATTGGCAATTCAAATTTCTTTTTTATAATGTACCTCAAATTGTGCTACTCAAACATTGTATTTGATTTCCAAAGCCCCCTGGGCATCCCATAATGTCTCCCTTCATCCTGGGTATGAGGCATTTATTGAACAATCTGCTGAGACTGGCTGTCTTTTCGAAAACACCCAAACACCCTATCCCGGGGACCTGTTTTGCTTCCTCCCTTCAGAGAGCAACGCCTTCTCCTCGGGATTCCTTGTGCCACGTCTGTAGGTTTTGAGATGATAGGTTCTCTCATGAGGTGCTTCTCCCACGTGGTTGATCTATAGAGGGCTTGAGTCTTATGCCACTCATTTTTTAAGTGGGGGAGGAGGGCTAGTGAGCACACATTAATATGCGGCACATAAGCACATCTCTGAATGTCAGTCTTCCATTCTTCATTAAACAAAAATGACTGGATTGCAGAGGTTGCTTTCTTCTTCCCCCACTTACATAGACACACACGCTCACAGTTGCTTTCTCAGCACACACGCACACATGCAACCTCATTCACACGCACCTATGCACCTACCTACCCACGACAGCATATCGGCATGCCTTTGTCACTATTGAGTTATGTGTGAAAGTTGCCTACTGCACACATGACAAATAAAGGGATTCCAGCATACACTGGGGCTTTTTTTTTTTTTTTTAAACCATGCAGCAACAAGTGGTAGAATCAATGGTGTACAGTTATTCAGCAGTGTAATTCATTTCACTGGCTTTGGCTTCTAGCCAGATCCACCATCTGTCTCCAGCTCTCCCTCTCCCCGTCTCTCCCTCTCCCTCTCTTTCGCTTGAATTTGTCCTACATTTCGTAATGTTACGTGCCTGCCATCCTTATCCTACGCCAGAGGTACACTGCCAGCCTCACCCCCTTCTGGAGTGGAGTTCTCTGACTTCAGTGTCACTTGGGATATTCCACATCAGTGCCATGGGAAGGAAGACAAGGGTAAGCAAAAAGCAAAAGGAGTAATGCAATAATAATAATGATGATGATGATTTTATTATTATTATTATTATTTATCATTATTATTATTATTATGTGGGATCCAATTGCTCCTGCTTCTGCCTTTCATCCAAAGCCTGGAGACCAGTCTGCATCATCCAGGAAGTTTCCCTGCTTCGTTAGAATATCTTCGTTTTCTTTATCATACGCTGGCACGCCACGCCAGTACACCACTCCGTGGAATGCCTGCTGTTGGACACTTGCAGAGCTCTGCCACCAAGCAACCTCCTGCATTGGAAATCGGGGACTCCTCCAGGATCTTATGTGTGCTTGCTGTTTGAAGCTGCAGAAAAGTGAATAATCAATTAAGTATTGATTTCTTGTAAGATTTGGTAAATTTCAAAGGCAAGACAAAGAGGATGGCTTAAGGAAACACTGCAGGGACTTGGCGTAAATTAGACAACTAACGGAGATGCAGAATAATATAACACCTCAACTGAAGATTTCCTTGGAAGAATTAGCACTAGCTATTGGAAGACAATGGTGGATTTAATCAAAACAGCAGGCATGCAAGAATTTCACTCGTGAACCAGAAAAAGGAGCTAATTATAACCACCTTTTTAATGGAGCTAATTTGACTGAATGGATGCAAATGTGCTTTACTTATGGATGAAGAAGCAAGCCTTTCTGCATGATCTTGGGATCATCTTATCTGCTAAGCTTTGCAGCTCCTGTCCCCTTCCGTACATTTGTATTTCCAGAGAAGGTATTTATATGTAAACAACAGCTAACCATGCAAAAGATTCATCGGGACAATATACTATGGTATATGAGCTATAATCATCATTCTGCAGCCTCCCAGGATTTCATCTAACTTGGGGCTTTTGCAACCTTTGCGTGCAATGAGTGATGGTAATAAATGAATGGTGGTAAACTGCTGTGATTTTTCAATGCGTAGTTTATTAATTTTAGCTTTTTTAACATGTTGATTCCGCATTATTTGGCAATATATCCATAATGAAAGGAAGGGGATCGTTGGGTGGGGTGCTATTTGGCATTTGCAGTCTTCTTCGAGATCGGAATGTGTAGGTTCCACCAATCCATGAGCTCTATAATTATAAATGAATGGTAAAATTTTTGACAATTTGAAGAATTGGTTTTTATAATGGGAACAATGTGTTATAATCAGTAAGAGAACGGTTGTATTTTTTCTCTTGGTTGAATGTTCTTGACTGGTTAACTCCTCTGTTGCTGAGGAGAAGTAAATACCTTACACCCAGGAACCAGAAGGGATTGTAGTGACAGTGCTTTGTGCCTGTACATCCCCACATTTCAATCTGGATGCCTGTTAAACATTTGCTTCCATTTCTATTATTTCCCTCCCTATTTTTCTTCTTTTCATCGTTTCTGTCTCACAATCTACATTCCCTGAGCAACCATAGGAACCAAGTTACATTAAGCTTCAACACAAAGACCTTGTAAGAATAATGAATCCTCATTTGCATAGACATTTGTATTCAGATTTGCCAGGCTATAAACTTGGCAGATCAAGCGGAATATTAAGTAGAGGCTTCCCTGGTAAATTGTGGCTCTTGAAATTGCTAAGTACTCTCTCCTGCTCCCTTCCCCCTCCTCTGTGGTGACAGGTGAAGTCTTCTTAAGAAGTGGATTGGCTCCTTCATCTTTCAGTACGTGATGTCAGTTTCCAGCAATAGCAGGTGTTCTAGTTGAAGGTACACATATGACCTGTGCCTGGAGCGTTAACTCTGGAGCCTAGAGACTAGAGAAAGGTTTTTAAGCAGTGAAAGTGGTGGGATAGTTAATCATCATACATAAATTAATTTTTTCTTTGTATGTTAAAAAGTTGGAAGTTGTCTTTTAAATTCTCAAAAGACCCTAGGAGAATGAAGGCAGTTCTTTATTCCATAGATGGTTAAATTGTGCCATTCCGATTCATCCTTACTGTCCTGCTCATGCCATTTTTGAAATATTTTAAATGCCTTATTACAGTAAGTCACGGATGGACTTGTATAATTCTTTGTTTTACTTGCTTCTCAAATAATAAAGAATAGGAGTAATTATGGCTACTTCTAGCAAACTTACCAGTTTAGAAATTTGACCTTCAATGTCCTATCTATACTACAACAAAATAATGGGGTGAAAAAAAACGTAGATTTTAATTTCCATGGTCCACTCTGTGTGGTTCCAAGCAAGTGAGTAACTGGGAATATTTGTGCATGACTTCATTTTTCATACATGCTACCACTGTTTCAGAATCTTGTAAACAGCATCTAAATCAATGACCTATTACCAACCTTTCACTTCTTGCCAGGCCTTTTCTTGTCCCTGAAGAAACCTATCACTGTGGGGAACAAGAAGACATGTTAAGGAGATCAGTCTCGCAGCAAACATCTGAGGATATTTTAGCAATGTCTTTTCTTTTTAACTCTATTTTCAAAAACAGACATAATGCAAGTGATAATATGCAGACTGGGTTTATCGTAAAGGGATTCATTTGTGGTATGTGGTAAGGAATTTCAATTTGCAGAAATTACTTTAAGCAACTGATTTAAGTAACTATTACTTAAAGTGCAGGCAAAATTCATTTATATGTGGGAAAATAAAAGAATGTGTGCTAAAAGATATTAGATGTTTTTGTAAGATGAAAAACACAATCATCAAATATTTTGACTGAAAAAAAGTTCACAAAACTCCCTAAGCTTATAAAAATATTTTTAGGAATCATTCATAGTATATATTAGTATCATGTGCATTTGCTAATTTATCACAACACATTATATTTTAATGTAGGTTTTAGTTATCCTTCATAAGGTAACTAGTTTATAATATAGAAAGAAAAATATAAATCATGGCTTTGGGAGAAATTATATCTTTTCCTTCCACAATCTTATTATTTTAGTGAAAATAAATGATTTGATATTTTGATATAAGCATACATAGCATGAAAAACTATACTATCGTCACTAAGTGGCAAAAATTATTTTATATACATTATTTTATGAAAGTATGATAACTGTCATCAAGTTGCCTGCATAGTAATTATGAATCCAACTACACAACATTTGAGCAGGCTTCTTCTCCAGGGGCCTTAATGAGAGCAGGCTGTAATGACAGAGAACCATTGATATCACAACAGAGTGCAAGCAAAGGCTACAGGATCGCATATCAAACAAAATATCAATATGTCTTTTTATCAAAATATATCAGATCTATATGAAAGATCCAATATATTTAATATGCTTTACATGGCTAATTTACTAATGTAGAAGGGATTGGGAACACTCTAATTCAAAGAAAAAATAAGAATATTCACAGTTTAATTCAAGAAAATACACATTTATTACATATTCAAATAGGATTTAGAAAGGAACAGATTTATACTTACACATTTCTTCAGCCCTGCCCATCAATTTGAATTTGTCTTCTCTAATAAATGCTAATGATTCAGTTGATTGCGCTTGTGTATGTACTTACAATGCAGGTTTGAGAATCAGTCACTGATGAATCTCTATCAGGAAGAAAGATTACACCATTGTCTCATTTGCCTTCTGATCAGCAGGAGTGAGAATTCTTTCCAAAATCATAGTAGCTTTTTCAATATCCACACAGAAAGTCAAGTACATTTGTGTATTAGGTCCTTATCTTTCTATGTAGGAATGCATATGCTATGCATATATATGCTAAACCAATGGTTCCCAACCTGTGAGTCATGACCCCCTTTGAGGTCACATATCAGACATCCTGCATGTCAACTATTTATGTTATGATTCCTAACAGTAGCAAAATTACAGTTATGAAGTAGCAAAGAAATAATTTTATGATTGGAGGTCACCACAACTTGAGGAACTGTATTAAGAGGCTCACAGCACTAGGAAGGTTGAGAACCACTGATCTAAATTGTAAACCCAAAACTAAAGACAAAAAAAATTAAAGGACATATTTAAGTTGAAGTTGCTTTTCCAAAGTTGAGAATAAGTAAGCAGAAGAAAACAGTGCCTAGGCACAAATTCAGGCCAATTCTACTGCATTCTATTTCTTCTTTTGAGTATTTTTAATAACAATTCAGACTCCATATAGCTATCAGGTTTTCCCTACTAAAACTAAGCAGCCTATACTCAAAAACTAGTAAAAATTGTTTTATACAGAAACAATACCCAAAGGAGTAGAGCAGGTTCCAGGGCAAGCAAGGTAATCTTGTGGATAGATTTGAATAGCAGAGCCTAAGTTCATTATACTGAACACTCAGTTTTACTGTATATAAAATTAACAGCAATTGCAATGATCACTTATAGAAGGATGGCTGCAGACTTTGCACTACTCAGGAGCCACTCAAAATGGTGACACTCGTGTTATAATCCTCAGAGGTAACAGACCTTTAGAATGTAACCTTCAAAGTCAGCTTAAGACTTTGACTTCCATCAAGAAGGAAATAATAGCACTGAGTTGACTGTTTTCTTCATCTTCATCTAGTGAAATAATAAAGGGTTTTTTTAAGAACTCTTTATAATTATGATTAAAATTAGAGAAATATGTGATAGTTCCCTGTTAACTATAACAAGAAAACAATAGATAATAGACAGATAATGTATGATAAATAAACAGATGAGTAGATCGTAGGCAGATAGATGACAGACACTAAATGTCAACATAAATATTTCCCTCTCTGATTTAAAACTGTTTAAAAAAATTTCTGCTTAGGAAATATGAGCAGTTCATAACTTCAAGTTCAATTAAAGATAGAAAATATCTTTATCCCTCAATACCATATGTATTTGTGAACATGTACCATTTTGGCTATATATGAACAGATATTTGATGTAGGAAGTGATCATAAAGGAGAAAGATAGAAAAGAGTAAAAAAAACATACAGAGATCCAATTAAGTTGGATCAAAGAAAAAAATTAGCCCATGGTATCATTTAAATTTCTCTTTTCTCAATTTAAAATCAGGTTTTAATTGTTATTTCATACTCAGTCTCCTCCTTTTGTAACTGATTCCCAGGACAGGTCATTCAAAGATTGGATACAATTACTAAGATTGGTTGAAGGATTTTGCTCAAATCAGGAAGGAGCATAAAATATCATGTGATTGTGATATCTAAAAGGACACAATTAAATGAAACCCTAGTGCATTTGTTTTTCTATCTTGAGTACTTTTAATATTAGTTATTTAAAAGCAAGTGCTAGGTAAGTGATATATACTTTGTGTTGCCAAATGTTACCTTAGGAAACTTTTCAACAATAATTCAAACAGTTTTTTTGCAGAGCAACAGTCTCTGGCTTTCTTAAAATACGATCAGTGTAATAACATTGATTAAGCTAGCCAGAAGACAACAACGAAATCTTCCAATTTGATTTCAGAAGAGTTGTCAATTTCAAATTAAGCCATACTACTTGCAAAATATTTCAGACATAAGGTCACACTGCTCCCCCAATCCGTTTTCTTCACCAAAGACTCACCCAAATTTGGTTAAAATTGTCTTTCAATAAAATCTTTACAGTGTGGCTCCTTTCTTGTACACTGGATACTCTGATGTCAATGGACAAGCACCATCATTTTCCCAAGGAAACATTTTGATGACTTGCCAATCTAGATGACAAATTTTCTAAAATTCGTTTCCTTTTCGTTCTTTCTTCATTCTCTTTTTTTCTGAAACATATTTGGAGATTGTTAATAAATTTTAAGGTAGACTTTAAGCACGGGAGCTAAAGGAAAGAAAGGTGTTAGCCAGGCAGTGGTGGCACACGCCTTTAATCCCAGCACTCAGAAGGCAGAGCCAGGCGGATCTCTGTGAGTTCGAGGCCAGCCTGGTCTACAGAGCAAGATCCAGGCCAGGCTCCAAAACTACGCAGGGAAACCCTGTCTCAAAAAAAAAAAAGTAAAGAAAAGAAGAAAAGTGTTCAGGAAGGAAGTAGGACTCACCCAAAATTCTGACTATAGGCTTCTCAGAGTCTTTGAATTTTCTAACATTCTGACTGTGATTAAGGTTCCAAGGCAGTCAGGTGGATAGTCAGTGATGGTTTCTGAAGTATGGGAAGGGCTTCCTATCCTAAAATTTAAAAGACCATTCGAATAACCTCCTAGTTTCTTCTGGGGATGCTGTTGATCCCTGTGTGCTGAGAGTTTTACACTTCAACAAATAACTTTGATCCTCATTGCTCAATCACGGTTTAAAATAAAGATACCATCTTCATTACATTTTGCTTTAAACATCCATTGCAAACAGCGAAAATACCAGCAACCATCACCTCCATCTCAGTAGCCATGAGATCAGGTGAACATCTTTTTAACGGTCCATTCAATTATTCTTTCAACTCTGTGTCACGGAGCCTTGACTCTGTGCCTGGCGCACGGTTATAGAAGCTGAGTCAAAATACACGACCGGGAAACCCATTTAGAAATAAACAAAAATCTCACAATGAGGCATTCTGTCAACGGTCATGGACAAATAAGGAACACTGTAGAACTCAAATGGCAATTAGAGATATTTCCTGAATAGGTACACCAATACAAACAGTGTAATATTCTAAAATAATTATATTATCAAAATATGAAAAATATTATTTTACTACACATGTATTGATTTCTTAAATATGTACCTTAATTATAAGACACTGTACTCCAATCTATTGTTAAATTAAGTCTTGAAATATATAATTTAGATTAGGATGAAAATCTATTTTGGCTACAGATTTGTAATTGGAAAATGGACGGATATTTTAGCAGATTCTTCCAGTTAATTGATTTCTACATACGTTGTTTTGATATGTCTGATATACATCATATACATGATTTTGGTAACATGTTTTGATATATATCAAATGACAACCAGTAGCAGTTTTGTAAAAGTTAGATGCATCGTGGAATTTGAAGCCAATTCAATTTTCCCTTTTGATTAAAAAATCTATTATCGATCCTGCATTTCAATAGATCCTTCACTCATGCATAATTTCAGGGCATCAGAAATTAGTCTTGTAGAAAATATTGGCTCTCTGAGTCATGTAAAGCTCCCAAATTCTACACATTTTATTGTACAGTGTGAAAGAGAAAGACAGTCATATTAACTAATGGTGTTCTCTTATCAGATATGTCTTTAAATATTAGCAATCTCTGCTCCCTTCTCTTTGATACATTTGTTATCCCAGACTTACAAATGGGTCACTCTACAGCATAGGCCATTTCAGCTGAAGCTTAGTCACAGAACTGCATTACTTTGAAGGCACGGTGATAATCTGTATTTTACCAAATTAAAATAAATTTATGAATACTTCTTGTTTTAACATAAAAAACAAATTTATGAATACTTTTTATTTTAACATACAGTCAGTCAACTAAGAAAAAACATAACAAAAGCCATTGCATAATTTATTGCTTCTTCAAGGATCAAAGACGTGTGTGTGTGTGTGTGTGTGTGTGTGTGTGTGTGTATGTGTGTGTGTGTGTGTGCGCACGCGCACGTGCACGCATGTGTGTACAAATATGTCACATTTTCTAAATATGAGGAATTCAATGGTTTCTGGGAGTTCTGTGTGCTTGTTTCCTTCAGGTTTAGAGACAGACTTTCGTGCTTTCTGCAATGGACGCAAATTTCTGCTGAATAATAATAAGAACAGCTAATAAAAGTATCATTATAAAAATAGTCTGACCTTAAGTATTATGTGAAAGAATGGCAGTATTTGTTAAAGGTCTGGGGCCATGACTTGAGACTCACTAACTTAGAGGAGGCTAAAGCACAACCTGATCACTCTAATATTTCATAACCAGTAAAGTCCAACTAGAATCACAATACTATGATAATAACACTTAGCATTTCTAAATTATTTGGCAAATCATTATATGAAGTCTGTCAAGAATATTGATAATGTTCTTGTAGCACATATCTTGATTTATAGCCATAGAGAGATGATAGATAGATAGATAGATAAATAGATAGATAGATAGATAGATAGGATTAGATTAATAGATAGATAGATAATAGATAGATTAGATAGATAGGATTAGATTAATAGATAGATAGATAATAGATAGATTAGATAGATAGATAGATAGATAGATAGATAGATAGATAGATAGATAGATAGAATGTTTATATAGCTTAATCATTTCAAAATCCAATGTGCTGCCTCTGTTTTTGTAGCAGGGCAAGTTGCAGCAGATCTAACAAGTTTTCCAAGGTCACAATAGCAGTAAATGACAGAATCCAGATTTATCTCCAGGTTTGCTGATGTTCACTGGTCTCATTTAACTGTAGCTATTCAGCACATCTCTTTTATACCTGTCTCTGGTTTAAGAAATAATGAGCAAGTCGTGTGCCGTCAACTTCTTAGCAAGTTTCTACTTAAGCACTTTTAGAACAGCATATGCATATATATAAATCGCATCTCCATCCCAAAAAGTTTGGCATGTGGTCTCTTTTTACATCAGTTTCATCACAATCTCAAACTGCCCTGCATTTTTAGGCTGTCTATCAACATGCTTAGTTAGTTTCCTTAACTGCTGTATTGATTGATAGCTGATTTCATCATTTTATTATCCAAATTTTTCACTGACCATTTCATGGTCTAGTTATTTCAACCTTCACAATGACCATTTCAATTAAGTCTTGAGACCTAACCTCCTAGAAAGCAGCTGCAACTCTACTGACCAAAGGGGAATCATATAAATTTTAAGTGGTATAAAAGCACAAGGAACTGAAGCTTAATAAATAATTTCTAAAATATATCAGGACTCTTGCATAAGATATTTTACTCTACACATTGTTTTAATAATTTCTAATTAAGATATAATTACATCACTTCCTGATGGTACATCTTTTAGTTCTGATGCCAAATTAGCTGCGTAAATCAAGGAAACAATATGAAGATTTTATTTTCTTATTAATTTAATGACAGAAACTTAATATATGACCTCTGATTTCACTTTTGATTTTAATATTATATAATTTTGATATACACCTCCTCTTTAACATTTTGATTTTGATGCTCCTTCTTAGCATTCTTAACTTACATGTTTTAAAACACTAAGTTCTCTATCCATACCTTTCTTACTTCATATTTTATACTGAGAACTTGAAAAACCAAACTCATTGTCTAAATTTACATATGACGTTTTTGTGGAAATACCTGCTTTTATCCACTGAATAAGGTTCTTTAATTATGAAATTTAATAAGCATGTTAAAAACCTGTTTATTTTCACTAAACAGAAACTTTTTTAATATTTAAGCTGTGATAATATTAGAGTGTGTAAAACTTGACTCTTTCTCCTAAGGGTGAAGTACCATAAAATATTAACAAGAAATAAAATTGTTAAGGGGAGAAGGATGAAAGCAAGTTGTTATGTTTATTTTTTAATTTTGCAATAATTGAAATTACAGAAATAAGACTTTCAGAGCCACAAGTGGAATCACTAGTATCAGCCTATGAAGAAACATGTCCATTTAATCAGTTGTGGGCCAGTTAATTACAAGCACTGAAACCCTTTTTTATAGATGCCTGGATTTCACATGATTGTAATATTTGCTATGTAATAGAAAACATTTATCCCATTCTTTTAAATAGTGAAACCCAATGCATCCTATGATTACTGAGAATGTGTTTTTAAATCGGTACATGCATTGAAACCAGAGTTTGCTAAATGCAAATTTTACCAATCATAACAAGTGGTTTGTCTTTTTGGAAATCTCTATGGAAACAGTAAATCAAGGTGTCTCTAGACTACTGACAGATATTGGGCAGCATCTTCATGACCAACTTACTGTTTTGTGTCCAACACAGCTTAATTCACATTTTGAAGAATGAAAATTGACTGCTTAAGTAAGCAATCAAAAGTTGGAGAGAAGACTAACGAAAATATAATCTTCACTGTACAACAATGTGGGTACATGGTTAATGGAAATTGTGAATATAAACTATTTTATAAGTCATTATTTAAAAGATATGCATACGTATGTGTATATAACAAAATAAACAATGATAGAAGCCATCAATGATTTGATGGTTATTATTAGGGCATTGTTTAAACAAATTATCATGCAGCAACACAACATAATACAGTGCAACAAATAATGATGATATGGACCTGTTTATCTACATCACAGATATATGGTGAAGTTATTTAGAGTGATTTCTAGATATCCTAGTGGGAAAACAAGAAACAGAAGAATGCCCATTGCATGCTCTTATGTGTATAAGGATATACACACATTTTATTTAAATACGTAAAAATGAATGGGTCACAGACTAGTAACTGAACACTCCAATTCACTTCTGCCTAGCTTGACAATTTTTAATAAAAGTACACCACTGTTAAACTGGAAGATAGTTTAGTTAATGTAAACTAATTATTTATAGATTTGTATGGCAAATTTTTGGTATTCTAATCATGAAAATCAAAATTAGCATAACATTAGCTTACTGTCAGGGCTCATGTGCTATAAAACTGAAGAAAAACCATTTCACATTGTAAGCGATGAGTGTGTTCATTTGGGACAAACAGCCACAAGCTGTTTCTGGCAGGATTGCCAGACAAAATGCCATATGATTACTTGCTGACTCAATGAGAAGTAAAAGGTTATATTATTCACTCAATGTCAGGCATTAAGATGTTTGTATGTGCTCAGATTTTTATTGCTGTTAAAGTAAAATTCAGTGCTGTTTAAAATAAATTTTAAATAATATTTTGGAGTTGGATAGACATAAGAAATTGTTGCAGATATTAAAGTATCTGTACTTAAGATGTTAATGATTAGGGAGAAGAGGGGGGATACAACTCAGTGATAATGAACTTACCTAGCATAAGGCCTTGGATTCTACCTCCATTACCACAAAACATAATTAGTTAAATTTAAATTTAGCTCACAATCATGTATCACCAAGTTTCCAAATTAAATTCCAGTATCTTATTGCACTACTGTATTACAAATAAGTGAATTCCATTGCCTGTTCCACTGATCAGTGAACAACACACTTATCCTTGAATTGTCAGTCAGTTCTCAATTTTATTCCTTCCTGCCCTTGCCCCTGGTGCTCACAGCCTTCAAACATCCTCACAAACTTACTCCGCTGTTCTAACTGCTTCAGCTGCTTTTCTATCTCTGACGTAACCTACACAGCGCTTTAAAGAATGTCTTCTCTTATTGTAACGTGTGTTCCTGTCACTGTCCCTGTAGATACACTGAAGGACTATGAAAGAAGCAATGCTTCTTCCACATGCTTGTGTGTATGAGACTTGGTGTGGGGGGTATGGTATGAGACAAGGTTTTACTCTTTAGCTTATGTGGACTTGGAACTCACTGTGTAATCCAGGATGGCCTCAAACTTATGGCTTGCCTGAGTGATGGGATTACAGGCATGTGCTGACACACACTGCATATGTTCACTCTTTAATCACTACACATGTCCTAGCAGCCTGCCTGTGTGTCTCCGTAAAGAATATGTCCAGTAGTCTGGTAGACAGCTGGGTCAATAGTATCAGAGAGCTTAACCTCTTTGAAGATTAAAGTCCAGTCAATCTAGACTCCCATCAAACGCAAAAAAAGGAAACAAAACAAAACAGAAAACCACCACCAACAACAAAAGCCCTTCTATTCATCTCAGCAAACAACGTACACTTTATTTGAGAAGAGTAGCTAAAGCAATCCCCACTGCATTATTTTTCTGTTAAAAATATTAAATTCTATATCTTTTATTTAATATGTCCATTTTATTTTTTATCCTTTAGTTGTTTGTGCATTAATATCTCAAGTTCCTCAGTGTTCTTTAAGCTGTGAAACATAGACCAGGTTGATGTTTTAATGTATCAACTACATTCCTGATAATACTCAGAATTTCATAAAATGGCAATGATTACTCTTTGTACCTGTACAAAGTCACTTCCGAAACTACATTTGAACACTTGTGTTCTCTTGTAATTGGCCTTAGTTAAATAATCATTGCATATCAGTTTTTAACCAAAGTCACTTTGATTGGTGTTTGTGACCACAATGGGTTATTGGACTATGAGCCTGGTGCTATTGTACATCACCATCAGTGTACAAGTACTCATACCTCCTAAATAACTACATTTAAAGCAATGACTCTCCCAGGCTGGTTTTTGTTTTATAATTCCCATTAATCCATGGTGAAAAGAAATGAAAAATGCATTATAAATGAGTTATTTAAACAAAGCCTCATAATCTTTTGTTTACTGTTTATGTTAAAATGCCTTTATGACATGTTTTTGTGGAAGAGGGTACAATTTGCTTTTTAACTAAAATGTTAGCTATTTTATAGCAGGTATATCACATTATTTTATAATTCTATGGAATTTCAAATTTGGGAACTAATATTCAATCACAACTGGAAAAATTGTAATAATAATAATAATAATAACAGCTAACAGGTAAACATCACCTATGCTGTGGGATAATGCCCTTGTACACTGGTTTAATAAAATGCTGATAGGCCAGTAGCCAGGCAGGAAGTATAGGTGGGGCCAGCAGAAGAGGAGAATTCTGGAAAGAGAAAGACTGAGTTAGAAGATGGCAGCCTGCTGTTCAGGGAGCAGCATGTAATGGCACACAGATAAAGCCACGGGAAATGTGGTGACATATAGATTAACAGAAATGGGCTGAGTTAGATGTAAGAGCTAGTCAGTAGTAAGCCTGAGCTAATGGCTGAGCAGTTTTAATTAATATAAACATCTGTGTATTTACTTGGGTCTGAGCAGCTGTGGACTGGGTGGGATATAGGAAAACTTCAGCTACACACCTATTATGATGAAAGGAGTCCTCTAAGAACTTTATATGTATCAGGATTGAATTCATGACTTAACTCAATGAAAACTGTGTAATTACTATTCACACAGCATTGATGAAGAAAGTAAAATAGAAATGATTTAAAGGATACCTTCAGTGTCCTAATCTAGGCCTTAGAGCTGGAGATAATATGGGGAAACCCTCCAGATTTTAGTCTTAACTACTACATGAACATGCAACCAGTGTGAGATTTTAAGTCATTTCATGTCCTGGAATCAAAAGAGTGTTTGTGGGGTTGGGGATTTAGCTCAGTGGTAGAGTGCTTGCCTAGCAAGAACAAGGCCCCTGGGTTCAGTCCTCAGCTCTGAAAAAAAAAAGACAAAAGAGTGTTTGTTTCTTAATTTCTTTAATTCTACACATCCATTTCTATTTATTTTATGTTGTGACCCACTGAGTTTAACCAGATCTCTCTGTGCAACTGTGGATTTGGATCCATCCATTGGATCTTGGTGGGATCCTCAGAGTGCACATGTGAACAAAATGGTTCCCCCTTTCCCAGTACCTACCACTGGCCAATAGTTCAGCAGGATGGATTAGGGCCCCCATGAACCCTATGCTCTTCAATGACTGGTTTTTGAAAAGGCCAGTTTTATGAGAGATTTAGATCAGGTAACTTCGATTGTAAGATCATGATTTCAGTGGTTGTATTGATTGTACAGAGTAGCATTTGCCAGTCTTTATCCTACATTATAGCTCTTATGTATTTCTTGCCCCCTCTTCTGTAATATTCCCTGAGCCTTATTTAGAAAGGATGATGTAAAATGTCTTTCTGGCTGAGCCTTCAACCATCATTTAGTCTCAGAATCCTTGGCAGACACTAGTTTGTAAGTTTAACATTGTTCATGGGAAAAACAAGCTTCTTTGATTAAGTCTGATACTAACTTTGGTCTGCAAATACAAATATAAGCAGATGTGAAGAACAGTTTGATACTATACTGCCTTAGTTAAATAACAGTACTGAGTTTTCCACTTGGAACTATAACCTTCTCAGGTGCATGCTGTTATTCAGACTTGCAGTACTAGGCATGGATTTCCTTCCCATGATGAAGCTCTCAAATACACTCATGGGACAGATGGTTACTCCCACAACAGTCATGCCACATTTACACAAGTGAGTGCATCTTGCATGGAAGGTTGGCTTTTTTTATTTGCAGTGCTCACAAATACGCAAGACCATTAATGTCATTCTCAGCTATCAGGTATAGTCACTGTTTGAAAGCTTATGGGAAGGCTTCCAGTCTAGTCCTAGCTTGCTTCTCCTATACCCTGCAAACAACGTTTTTGGTATCTTTGTTAATTGAATCTTATTTTCTAGGGTTTTTTTGTTTATTTTGTTGTTGTTATTGTTTTTGGTAACCAAGAGGTCTATCAAGAGTCTGTATTGTTTTAGGGAATTCTGGGGCTACCCTGACCTAGCCTGAGGAGGTATCTTGTACCTGGAACCAGGAATTTTATTTAGTGTCTCATTGCTTCTAATAGCAGAATTATCCAACTATGCAAGGAAACTCCCTTCAGTTTCTATGTTTTAGTTTTTAATGTGTTAAAAGATAGTACATTTCCATATGATTTTTCTTATACTCTTCAATTTTGTTAGTCACCTACACACACACATACACATACACACACACACACACACACACACACACACACACACACACACACACACACACGTGCACACAGACCACTCTTTTCTTCTCAATCCCCCCACATCTTACTTTGCTTAACTGTTTCCACCTCTAGTACTCTCTTTACTTTCATTTATCTACATTGAACTATCCAAACTCCCTGTTTTATTGGTTTACCTACAAATTTCATTATTTCACTTCCTTTACTTTTGTGTATATATACTATTTTCAAGATTCATTCGTCACTGGATGGGCAGTGAGGCTTTCTTCATTTACTAACAATTGAAAAGAGAGCAGAAATAAACACGAATACGCAGGATTCTCTACAACATGATACGGAATCCTTTCAGTATCTGCCCAGAAGTGGTATAGCAGAGTATATGGTTGTTTTATTTCTATTTGTTTTCTGTTTGTTTCTTTCTGTTAGTTTGTTTTCTTGAAACCTCCAGACTTATTTTCAAAATGGCCACTAGTTTATATTCCTTCACATAATGTAAGTGTTCTTTTCCCACACTCACACCAACATTTTTTGTCACTGTTATTCTTGATGACAGTCATTCTGACTGGTATTAGATTGACTCTTAAAATATTAATCTGCACTTTCTTGATGACTAAAGATGTCTGACTTTTTTTAGATTATATGATAATTATATCATTTTTCCTATCTCTATTTTCCCTTTTTTTTTTTTTTTTTTTGGTTTTTCGAGACAGGGTTTCTCTGTGTAGCTTTGCGCCTTTCCTGGAACTCACTTGGTAGCCCAGGCTGGCCTCGAACTCACAGCAATCCACCTGGCTCTGCCTCCCAAGTGCTGGGATTTTCCCTCAAATTCCACCTATATATCCTTCCTTGCTTGTTTTCAAATTTGTGGCTTCGTTTTTGTGCATTGTTGTTACATGCAGAACTAATACATTTATATTCTAATTTTAATTTCTTCTTTGTGTCTCTGTAACAATATATTCTATTTTCCATTCCTTTGCAGATTCTCTCTTCCCATATAGTCCCTATTTCGTCTGTATTTCTTGTTTTCTTTTTGTTGCTATTGCTTTGGTTTGTTTTTGTTTTTTGAAGACAGAGAGGGGAAAAGAAAATAAAGTTTGGGGGTACAGAGGTGGAGAAGATCTCGAAGGAATTGGGGGATGGGAAAACATGATCAAAATATATTGTATAAAAATTTTAATAAAACCAAGGTTTTGTTTTGTTTTGTGAATGATCTTTAATGTCAGTTATTTCTTCCTGTACTCCCTCTTCTACCTTGGCCACCAATCACGACTCAGTTTACCCCTTCCTGTTCCATTATTCCCTTTTATCCTAATCTATGCCTTTGTATGTTATCTTCCCACCACTTCCTTCAGGGGTACCTTAGTAAGTTCCTGACTTCTCTAGGTATCCTAAATGGAACTCATATTTGAGGATTCAAAGCTTACAAACCAAAATGAGAGTTCATGTGTCACTTATCTTTTTCTGCTTGGGTTACTTCACTCAGGATGATTGTTTCCATTTCTTTCCACTTACTTTCAAATTTCATTTTTCTTAACGGTTGAATAATATTCCATTGTGTAAATGTACTAAATTTTTATTATCCACCCATCAGGTGATTGATATATAGACTATTTTCACTTCCTGGTTATTGTGAATAGAGCTATATGGATGAACAGGGATCTCTGTAGTAGCACATAAAATCCTTTGGGTATATGTACAAGAGCGGTATTACAGGACCTTGTGGCAGACCTATTTTCACAATTTTAAGCAGTCTCCAAACGGTTTCACCCGTTTGCCAATATCTGAACTTTTTTATTAATGGAAGAAAATTGAGAACAAAGACATAAGTTCACACAACGTTAACACAGTGCTACTTGACTTTTGTCATAAAGCCAACGGGAAAAAAGATCTTATTTTTTTTTTTTGGTTTTTCGAGACAGGGTTTCTCTGTGTAGCTTTGCGCCTTTCCTGGAACTCACTTGGTAGTCCAGGCTGGCCTCGAACTCACAGAGATCCGCCTGGCTCTGCCTCCCGAGTGCTGGGACTAAAGGCGTGCGCCACCACCGCCCGGCTCTAAAAGATCTTATTTTTAACACATAGTTCTGGTCAAGCTGAAAAACGAAAAACTAAGGTAGAGTAGTCAGAAAATTTTGTCTCACCCCACTCAAAAGAAATTAAAAAGAAACAAAACATGCAAGTCTTAAAGACTTGAAGACCTTGACCTGAACCTGATATAGGAGAAAGTAAGGGATATAGTTGACATTATAGACACATTTAGGACTTTTGAATAGAACCCTGAGCGTGCAGGCATTAAGACCAACAAATAGTAACTGGGACCTCATGAAGCCAAAGGGTTTCTGTATACAAAAGGGCATCATTAACCCAGGGAATAATGGGGAAAAAACATCAGCAGCTCTGCATCTGACAGAAAGGTAATATCTAGAATAAAGAAATAATTTTTAAAGACTAGATATCAGAAAACAAATAATTCAATTGAAAAATGGAGCATGGAACTAAATAGAGTTATCAAAAGATAAAATACAAATAACTGAGAAATATTTTTTTAAAAAATATTTTTAAAAAATATTCAACAATTTTAGCCACTCAGGTAATGTGAAGTAAAATTGGTTTTGCGATTTCAACTTACTATAGTCAAATGGCTAAGATCAAAGAAACAAATGAAAACAGAAGCTATTTATTTATATATTTATTTATTTATTTATCTATTTTTGGTTTTTCAAGACAGGGTTTCTCTGTGTAGTTTTTGTTCCTGTTCTCAAACTCACAGAGATCCTACTATCTCTGCCTCTCCAGTGCTGGGATTAAAGGTGTGTGCCACCGCTGCCCAGCACAACAGAAATTTTTGACATTTATTGCCACTTCTGAAAAACGTTTGTGGTAAATTTAAAGAAATAAATTTAGGTTTTATGGCTGTCTTTGGGGGAAAGGGAGTTCAAATTTTTATAACTTGCCTTGGGTAAGAGGAATTCTAGTCTGTTTATCGTGACTCAAGAGAAAATAAGGGATGAGAGACAGGAGCCCAGCAAAAGGGAGTTTGAGACTATTTCTAAGGGTAATTCCAAAGCCTTCAATTTTAGGTGTGTTTTCTGAGCTCCACCACATACAAATACACAGACTCTGAATTCATTATATAATCTAAACTGACAAATGCAGGTAACTACCCTCAAATTGCAAAGCCTCTTGGCTCTTAATGCTAACCATGAAGATTTCATTCCAAGGGACTTGGGGCAAGCTAAGGTGTTAAATCAATCCTACTAGCAAATCAATTAACAATAGAAAACATTCTCTTAAACTTTGAAAAATATATTTACTCTATTTCTTTTAGAACTTGAAACAAATGATCTGATAGATAAATTACAAATATTTTTTAAAAGAAATACAAATAAAGGCTTTTCCTAAATGAAATCAAACTATGGAAAATGAAACTTCCATAAAATTATTGAAATTTCAAATTCCTAAATGATTTCAATATTAGATTAAGTAGAGCTAAAGAGTAAATTAATGTTGGACATTTTAATCCAAGAACTTGACATGTACTAAGGAATGAAACTATGAGCTAGGAGTATGTTGATAGGCAGAATAGAAAGATTCTGTACATTGTTAATACATAGTTAGAAGATGTGAAGCAAAATCCCGAAAAGGTAGAAAAACTGAGTATTAAAAAAAGTCACAGTTCACAAAATTGAAGAAACATAGATAATCAGATATCAGAAATATACCAACTGATGCGATGGATAAATAAAAAACACCAACTCTAGTATATTTAGTAAAATTGATGACTAAATAGTTGAAAATGTTTTAAAAATGAATCAGAATAAAAGAATTGATGAAAATAACAATCACAGACAAGAGAATTTCACTCTCAACTATAGAGACAGTGATAGAAATGGGAATGCCTAATGCAGGGAGCTGGACAGCTCACTCAGTGGTCATAACCACATACTGCTCTTACGGAGGACTCCAGCTCAGTTCCCAGAACTTAGGTTGGGCAGCTCCGAACCACCTATAACTCCAGGTCCAGGATGATATTCCTATGGCTTCTATAGGCACTGCCCTCATGTGCATATACCCCACACACATGCTAAAAAGTAACAAAACTAATACTTTAAAAAGGAGAGAACTCTAAACTGTAAAGACCAAAGACTATTTACATCTAGATAAACTACTATCTAAAACTACAAACACTTTTACATAAATTGAAATGTTTTACATAGATTGTCTCTAAAGAATCATATATACATAAAATATCACTGAAGGATTATATATATATATAAATAAAATTATAAATAAATGAAATAATATATTTATATATACATAAAATTAACCTTAAAGAAAGATGTGTGAGGAAATGTTGAGACTAAATCTAAAAAAGGAGTAAAAATCATGCTTTTAATTTTGAAGGTGCTGAAAATATATACCAATAACATGGAGAATAAGAATGAGAGAAATGATCAAGTTTATGTTGCTTCTTTTATTTACTCTAATTTGTTTTATTTTCTGGTTATATATTTAATGCAGGGATATAGTAGACAATTGATGAATATTTTCTGGATGAAGCACATCTATAAAATTTCATGGTTAAAAGTGAACAGAAACATAATCACCAACTGCATTTTTCTGATTGTGAGAACACAGTTCAATTTGTTCAAGGATCACCTAGATTGAAACAATGCACCTGGTTTCTGAAGGCTGCCATGCTTTTTAAAGTAAGCCACGGTGGGACAATGTTCAATCATGCCAGGAAGAGCATGCTGTGTCTGCATAGTCAGCTCCATTCTCCAGGTGCTTTCCATTCCAAGCACCTGCAGCTTTAATAATGAGGCATCTCTGAACACAAGAGATCTCAGGGGATGCCGGTCTGTTCTGGGAAAGAGAAACCACGGAAAGATCTCCATGAGGGAAATCCTGTGACACTTTTCTTATATAAGCCACAGTGCTTGCAGTTTATAATACCTTACACAACAGAGTCTTGTGTTTTGATTTATTCAACTTTCACGCTCTAATGTGAGAAGGTAATTCAGTCCTGAGAACCTGAAAGCTTACTGCCATCCTAAGTTGTGGCAATGAGCTATTCCATAGTCAACTCACTTTCTAAGACTATCATTATTTGGCCCATTCCAAACCATGTCATATTTGGTAGAACCACTGTATATGTACGTTATGTATATATTGAATTAACATCTGAATTTCATGACCCTCGTCTCTACTGTAATGTATGCTGTGGTTAACATCTGGACCACATACCCACTAAGACTTTCCACATAAATTTCTCACTCTGAACAAAAGTATGCATGTCCAGCTGTCATGGGACCTGATTTTATCTGTTTATTTCCTTTAGCCATGTCCTACTCTGTAGTCTTCTTATTTGTCCATTACTATCTTCACTTACCACTTATTCAGCCTACCTTCCATTATTTTGACCATTTTCATGTATTTAACGGAAACAAAACACAGCATACTCATAGAAGAACACAATGTCAGTTGATACAGGCCTGAGAATGTGATGTAATTCTTGTACACTTTGACTGAGGAGACCTAGGTCTCAGGTTGGGCATTTAGTTGGAAATATGCATCAAACACTCATTTAGCTTCCATGTTCTACTAAAACTACATGACTATAATTTTGTTATTCACTGACAAGACCAGTCATGCTACATCCTGTGCCTTCACATGTGGTGTTTGCAGCTGCTTTTGTTGAAAGGCTATTATAGATTATACACAATGAAAATACAGATTATTGTAGAAAAACCACACAGGCAAAAAACCCATCAAGGTGTTTCTAAATTGTAATATGCTTAAGTACTTTTTTTATCCATTCTATCAACTCTTGCTTTAGTGTGTATGTTTGTGTGTATGTGTGTATGTGTGTGTGTGCGTGTATTACTTTGTTTTCTGTTTTTGGTTTATTTGTTTCTACAGCATGTCCATGAGATTCTGGTTTCAGCTTTGAATCCTTGATTCAATCTTCTCAGTCTTTAGTAAAGACGGAATTGGTTTAAATGTATCACTGAAATCTCACCTTCCTTCTTATGTCATTTTCTTTCACTAATTTTGTTGCTGTAGTGATGTAGCTTTGACATTTTCATACTTAGGTTTCACTTTGGTGCTTCATTGAAGCTACAAAAATTGAAAAAAAATATTTTCCACTGTTTCTCATATGACAAGGAGAGAAACATTGGCTCAAACAATTAAATCTTAGTTCATGTATATCTTTTGATTAGTTCAGAAAAAGTGGAAGCTATTGTGATGACTTGCTGCCCAAGGTATACATAATAACTCACTTCTGTGTGGTTGTTTCCTTGAATAGGGAAGCAAGTTAGTTCTGGACTATGTTGTGGAATAATCTTTGTGTACATTGTGAAGATGTGTTATTAATAGTGGTTTAATAAAAATCTGAACAGCCAATAGCTAGGCAGGATTTTCAGGCACACAAGACACTGGGAAGAAGAAGCAGAGAAAAGTCAGCAAGATGGAGAGGAAGCATCATGGGCAGTAAAGAGTAAAAGTAATAAAGACACAAGACAAAAAGTATATTGATAAAAATGGGTTCACTTTAGTTGTAAGAGCTAGTTACTAACAAGCCTAAGCTATTAGCAGGGCTTTTATAATTAATAATAATAATATTAAATTTTGTCTGTGATTACAAATTATCATATAAGTTTAATAATCAATATAAAAGGTTAGTATTGGCCCAAACCTCTTCTCTGACCATCAACCTTTCCCCTACTGCCATTAATTGCTCCTCCAGAAGGTAATTTGCAATCATTAATATACCATAAAAATTTATTTAAAATAATGCATCTATGGAAGGAAAAATATTAACATTCATATAATTATGAAGGAAAATAGTTATATTTACAATTGCTCTACTAAACAAGGTAAAAACAGTGATACCTCATGTATCTCTCTCTTTAATAGACATTGCACTCTGATTAAAATGAAGCTGGTGTTCATGAACAAAGGTATAAATTTTGAAATTTAAAATATTACACACACACACACACACACACACACACACACACAAAGAAACCTTTAAATAATTAAATCCTTTTTTTTTTTTAATTTATTTTGCAATATAATTCAGTTCTACATATCGGTCACGGATTCCCTTGTTCTCCCCCCTCCCGTCCCCCTCACCTTCCCCCCAACGCCCCCCCCCCATTCCCATCTCCTCCAGGGCAAAGCCTTCCCCACAGACTGAGGTCAACCTGGTAGACTCAGTCCAGGTAGGTCTAGTCCCCTCCTCCCAGGCCGAGCCAAACAATCCTGCATAGGCCCCAGGTTTCAAACAGCCAACTCATGCAATGAGCACAAGATCTGGTCCCACTGCCTGGATGCCTCCCAAACAGATCAAGCCAATCAACTGTCTCACCCATTCGGAGGGCCTGATCCAGTGGGGACCCCTCAGCCATTGGTTCATAGTTCATGTGTTTCCATTCATTTGGCTATTTGTCCCTGTGCTTTATCCAACCTTGGTCTCAACAATTCTCGCTCATATAAACCCTCCTCATTCTCGTTAATTGGACTCCCAGAGATCCACCCAGGGCCTAGTCATGGATCTCTGCATCCAGATCCCTCAGTAGTTGGATGAGGTTTCTAGCACAACAATTAGGGTGTTTGGCCATCCCATCACCAGAGTAGGTCAGTTCGGGCTGTCTCTCGACCATTGCCGGCAGTCTGTTGTGTGGGTATCTTTGTGGATTTCTGTGGGCCTCTCTAGCACTTTGCTTCTTCCTGTTCTCCTTATTCCAAGTTGGTTAGGCAAGAAGCATATGGAACCCAGACTGTACATTGCCTCAAACAATCTTTTGACTCCTGTGCCTGAAATTGCCTATTTTTAAAGAGGAAAAAAATCAATGTATTCTGTTGTTTTTTTATCTCAGCCATGTGCTAGACATTCACTTGGTATATGACTAAGAGGAAAAGGGGTCCTCTTTTCCCAAATCACTGTCTACAAACCTAGTGGGCTGTGGATTCTCTGAGATTTAAGAAATATACAAACATTTCCCCTCTTCTGCTACAGTTTTCATATTTCAGGGCTCAGAGTGAATCCCTGCTCAGAAAAAATCACCACTCAGAGTACACAACACCCAGATGTCCTTACCACATAAACCTCCTCCTGACTCTCCACAAATTACTGTAAATCACAGAACAAACAAGCTGAAAAGTCAGACGATCCTAGAAACTGGTTACTAGACTTTAGGAAAGAAAGTGGTGTGTCAGGGCTGTGGGTTAACCTAAGCAATGGATTTTTTTTTCTTTTTTGTGGGAAATCCTCAGAAGCATAAATGCATAAATTGTAAAATGGAAAAGTTTTAAAATGCACTCATGGCAGAATCATTTCTAAAAATATTATGGCTTCTATTTATATGGAATTCTAAATTTAAGTGACCCAAGTTAACAATAATTTGGGTAGAACTTTTCAGACATTATACAATTTTGTGTGAAATTTTGCACTTTTTTATTTTGTAGTGTTAAATTATTACCAGTTTTACCTTTTGCCATCTTTATGCATGCATAGTACTTGATATAGCTTTAGCTTACACATAGTCATGTGCTCATATATCCTTCTGCACGTAAATAGATGTTTTATCATAGCAGGTTGTTCCTGTGTTATAAGAGTCACTCTCTCTATCACAGGGAATTTTAGCTTAAAACTTCAGATGGAGCTATTGGTAAACAAAAGTCTTAGTCATTGCAGTGTTAAAACAACAAGTGGCAGGAACTCTAGGCAGGAAACAGGAGGCAGTTTCTGAAGTAGAGGCCATGATGGAACCCTGATTCCTGGCTTTCTCAACTTATCGTCTTATACAACTCAGGACCAATTGCCCATAGATGGCACTGCCCATAGTGGGCTGGGCCCTCCCACATCAATTATTAATCAAAAAAATGCTCCACAGATAGGCCTACAAGCTAATCTGATGGAAGCAATTCCTCAATTGAGGTTTCTTCCTCTTATGCAACTCTAGTTTGTGTCAAGTTGATAAAAACTTACCAACATGCCAAGCAATATTTTTTAAAAAAGTAGCATCTAGCTATTGTGGGGGGCATGTCATAAGAACAGCACTTGGTTTTCAACTTCTGTGACCATCCTTTGTGCAGCTACCTTGAATTGTGTCTAAGCTTATCTATGTACCTTGTTTATCTTCTTCACATAGTTATGTACCTTGAGCAAGGATTAATCTAATATGTCATGTCTCTTGGATTTAGACCCAGTGGTATGACTCTGTGCTCTACGTGCCATAGACTGTCTAACAAAAGTGGACATTCACGGATCTTCTGCACTGAAGCTTTTAAATTCTGTTCTCAGATTTGTTATTAAGAGCTGTTACATAAATTTCTACCTGTCCTTGCTATACCACAACCTTAGATTGTAGCCATGAGGAAGACCTAAAACTGCAGGGACCAACTAACACAGAAACAGACTGCATCATTTTTCCCCAAGAAGTACCTAGAAAACTAAGCACATGCACACATGTTCTTTTATCAATTTAGTACTCAAATCCAAGAAATCATTTTTCCCACTAACTAAATAGTAGAAAAAAAGAATGGAACAGGGACAGAAGCATAAAATCAAATACAGCTAGTATGTAGGCATTGTATGAAAAAAATGTTAAAATGTTGCAAATCATCCTCCTTTTAAAGTTCTATAGGGAAACATTGTATAGTGTACACAATTGGGGAAAGTATTGATCAAGTTTTCTTCTCTTATCTAGGTTTTTACTTTTCAGGATAGTTTGGAACTTGTAGTATTTATGAACTTACACACATTGTGTGCCAAAAATGCTAGTATTGGGATTTTAGTAATAAAACTAGAATTTTTGTTGTTGTTGTTGTTTGAGACAGGGTTTCTCTGTGTAGTTTTGGCTCCTGTCTTGTATCTCACTCTGTAGACCAGGCTGTCCTTGAACTCACATAGATCCTCCTGGCTCTGCCTCCCAAGTGCTGGGATTAAAGGCATGTGCCACCACCACCAGGCCCTAAAACTAGAATTTCTAAATGAAAGATTTATTTGGAAAAGCATCTGCTCTAATTTTGTGCTTTAAAGACCACATCTAACTACTACTTCCTTATAACATCTGAAATAAACACCAGCTATTCCCAGGGGAAAATCCAATCTATAGGCACTGCATGTTTTCAGACATATTTCCTTAACTGATGACCAAAATTACAATAATACCCATGTTAGAGATTGTCCTCAGAATCACTTCATAGAGACTTTGTCACTCTGGATGAGATGGTCCACCATCTTACACCTCTAGCCAGAACTTCAGATAACCTTTACCCATTGCTCTGAGACTGGCTACAAACGCTACCGCTAGTCCTGATGACACTTAATCATTGTTTTAGGTTTTTTACAAGACCTACAGAGATACCATTGCCCCCTAGACAGCAGGAAGCAATTCTAAGAAAACAATGTGCCCTCTCCCAAAAGATTTTTTCCCCCTCAGGGTTATGATAATTGTCATGTATAAAGGGTCGGTTATAATTTGTTATAGGATTGGGGATGGAACGATAAAATTTAGACTCAGGAATCTCTTTTAGAATAGAAAAAAGGGTATAGATAGGATAATAAGGTAGATTATTGTATCTACTTGTAAACCAAATTAGCAACTATCAGTTTAAGATAATTCACATTAATGTGGATTTTTGTATATTATTGCAAATGTAAAATTATTTTTCTATTCCTGTTTAAGATAATTTGCAAATTGATACAAAGACAAAACTATATTTGTCATATTGTATATATGTTCCTACATTTAAAAAATGTTTAAAATATTTTTCTATATTGATACAAATGTAAAATTATATTTATTATACTGTATTTACTTCTGTTTAAGATATTTTGTAAATTGATGCAAATTAAGGATATTTTTGTCATATTGCACTATACATTTCTACCTCTGATTAAGATACTTTGTAAATTTTCACAAAATCAAGGTCATTGTCCTTACACCATACATCTATTTACAGATTGTCTATTTTGTAATGTGAAGCCTTAGTCTTTAAGCTATACAGGTTGATAGGAATTACCAGTTAATAGTCACCCATGTTTGTCAAACTTATAGTCATGTTATTTACATTTTCTAGATATACAGAGATATATTTCAAATGAATAAGTAATCCTCAAACACTTCAAAGACCTAGAGAATATGGCATTTAAATGTTTCAATAACTTAGAATTCTGTTTACGTGAGACACAATTTTCCTGGCAGTACCGACCTACTCCAGAAAGGATGTTGGGCATCAAAGATACTCCATATGGAGTTTGTCTTATTCTTTTTTTTTTATTATTATTAATTTATTTTGCAATACAATTCAGTTCTACATATCAGCCACGGATTCCCTTGTTCTCCCCCCTCCCGTCCCCCTCACCTTCCCCCCAACCCCCCCCCCCCCATTCCCATCTCCTCCAGGGCAAAGCCTTCCCCACAGACTGAGGTCAACCTGGTAGACTCAGTCCAGGTAGGTCTAGTCCCCTCCTCCCAGGCCGAGCCAAACAATCCTGCATAGGCCCTTGACATAAATGACCTGTTGGGAAAAGAACTGTCCTTGCCTCGACTGCTGACAATAAGCACACTGGGTGGCATGACCCTATGACTTGGGATACTGAGGTAATTAAAAAGTGGAGAAAGTCAGGTGAGTGCCAGTATTCATCTTGTTCTACTTCCTAATTGCTAATACTCTTAAGCATCAATCCCCTACTCCTGCCACCACACAGTCCGGGTCAAACTGTAAGGTAAAATGATACATCTTTCTCTAAGATGGTTTTTCCAAGTGTTTTGTCTCAACAATGGTAAAGTCACTACTATGAATTTTGATGTTGAAAAGAAAGACAAATTGAATACCATAAGAAAAACCAGAATGTATGACATCTTGTGGTTTTTAAATTTTTGACAATTTTATAAATACCAAGTACAACAAACGTAAGTTTTCAAAGTAAGAGTACCCTCAAGTCTTCTGTATTTCCATCTATGATATGATCTTTCATAGATTCATTGCATCATAGATAGACACTGAAAATGTTGAAAAGGAATTGCAAGAGCAACCATGTGGTTTTAGAAGAATAGGAATACCTAGTAATTTTGTGGAATGTGTTTATCCTTATAACACCATTTAATTTTGATAATATCTAGGAAGAAAGTCTCTCAACATAGGTTTAAAAGTTCAGTAACTAGCATGAGACTGCCTAACAACAAAATGGTTAAATGGGATTCCTGACTCAGCTTCTAAGCTCAAAGTTCCATGTTATACAGACACAAAATACATTACAGAAAATTTAAAGTGTAAATAAATTTCAGAGAGCCTGAGGACCAAAATGGGACATGAGTATTTCAGTGAATACAGCAAATGATTGAGTCCTATGCAATGTTGGCTGGTGTTTACTCTTTATGGAAATGGAATGTGTTCAACAATCTTGTGGCTTTTCCTCAATTCTCATTCCCATACACCAGTCCTTGGTTGCTAGAACGGATTGAATGTTACTCTATTGGCACGGCCTCAGAAACAGAACACTCAGCAACTTGGAGTTAGAGGGTAGGAAGGGAGAAAGGAAGAGGCTGAGGGAGAAAGTGAGAAAGAGTCATGGTGGGATGCCAGAGAACACAACAAAATCGTCATAAATGGCCTGGTATAGTGACTCGAGTATCTAAATACAACACTCTGAAATCTGAGGCAGAAAGATCATGAGTTTGAAGACAGCCTGGCCCTCTTAACAAGATCTTGTCTAAGAATAAAATAACAACAACCTTTAAGTGAGCATGGGTTATTTTTGTAATAAAGCAAACAAATCCATGAAGGACAAATCATAATGGTACCCTAGCTACTGGCAGAGCTAAGTCTAAGCCCAGAGCTGTCAGCCTTCCATCTATACAGGCTGCCACAGCTGTGACCAAGGCTCAGGCTACATTCTGCCAAGAGGGAAATCGGCAGAAGGAGGAATTCACAGCAGCCCATCTGGAGGTAGGAGCAGGAGATGATCGACAGCAATGAGTCTCAGACTTTCAGATTTCATGGAACATGGATGTTTCAAATAAATATATAAGTTTCAGCATCAACATGCCAACATTTTAATTTTACCAGATAAAGACATTTAAAAATAAACAAAAGCAAAACAAGTATGAATGATGTTCACACAAAAACAGCAACTCTTATGCTAAGTTTAGAAAAGGCTGGGGGGTGCTTTATGAAAAATGTACCTTATTGTGGCTTTCTTCATTTTGGTGAGGATTTTTGCACACTGCATCATGGATTTACCCTTGGCTGCTGGCCAATATTCCAGAACTAACAGAGTAATTTCTAAACTGAGGGTAAGAAGATTTGACTACAGTCTCTGTCAGTCAAAGACAGTGCAACATGGGCCAGACTGTTCTCAGTGCTGGACCTCATTCAATTTCATTTACAAAACAAGACCTTGGGACTGGCTCTGGAATTTTCACAACCTATGAGTTCAGTTAAATGTCTGAAATAGAACAATGTTGCAGATGCATCTCAGAGTCTTGAGCTTTCACAAAGCTGCTGTGGAGGTCTTGTCCTCTGAAGCCTTGGGAGAAAACTCTGGCAGGTAAAGAATGACAGCTGTCGGAGCTGACATCCAACACTTCACCTAAGTCCATGAGGAACTAAGAAACCAATTGTCATAAATGAAAATGTCAGAATGACCAGCATTGTTTATCTTAAAATGATCAATCACCTACAGTGGCTGAAGTCTGTGTTGATGTCCATGGCCAGTATCACCATAAAGGGCCACAGGGATGCCTGGGTTCTGGGTTCAGTAGTGGCCATGGCGGTGACCTAGGGATGTGCCATGGCTGGGTCCATGACGATCTGGGTGGCTTACACCACCACCAGTGACCACAGTGAGCTGTTGCCAAGGCCCATGTCTACATCAGTGGCCCAGTTGCAGCCAGAGTCTGCCATGATGTCAGTAGCTTCTATTACCACTGAAGGCTGTGCGACTGCCCCGGGTATGGGCTGATATCTGAAGCCATGTTGGTGCCTGAAGCTCACACTGCCACCAAGACCGTACAGATTGGGGTGGACAGCACTGCCACCTGGGGCCATGGAGACATCTGGGCCAAGGCTGCAGCAAAGGGCGGTGTTGTGGTCCATGACCCCACTGCATGCAGCCAAGGACTGTGTTTATGTCCATGGTTCCTGTGCCCCTTTTCCCACAGAAAGCAGTGCAGAAACCAGAACTCTGGACTCAAACCTGAGGCCATGTTGGTGTCTGAAGGTCGTACAGCCACAGTGGCGATTAAGATCTGAGTACCCTGAGAGCAACCTGTGACTCTGGTGACACTCTGGCTTTAACTGCAGCCTGGGACCATGTCTGGGTCTGTGGCCCTGGTGCAGGCATAGTCTGTGTTGATATGCATGACTCCTGGTACTATTGAATGCCAGGCAGATGACCAAGATGTGGGGCACCACCTGGGGTCATGCTGCTGTCCTAGGGTCACCTTGCAGCCAGGGCAATGCCGATCTGAGTGACATGTGCAGTCTCCTGGGGCCATGGTGTTGTCAGCTCAAACTGCTGCCAAGAACCATGTCTGGGTCCAGCCCCACTACAGTCAGGGTCTGCGTCAATGTCCCAGGCTTGGGTTACTATCGAAGGCAATGCAGATGCCTGGAGTCCTGACCCAGCATCAGAAAGCTGTCTGGGCCCTAATAGAAGAGCTACGCCCCCCACACTTAAGAAAGCTTTCCCCATCTCTCACCATGGGCCTGAGAGGGTTGTCCCTCACTTAAGAGGAGTGGTCCCAGCGGCCTGGACCTCAGCTGACACCCAGGCACACATCCATAATTTGGAGTTGGCACACCCCAGCATTCACCTCATCTATGATCTGCTGTAGTGTTTGAAGAAGTGGTCCTATGGAACCATAGCCGGAGGATCTTCATGACTGGGGGAGCAACAGTAGATTATCAGAAAGGAATTTAGGTGGGGGTCCAGTTTTGATGGTGTACCAAAGTCAGAGGCCTTGAACCTAACCAACAACTCATTACACGATGAACATTTGCAAGTAATACTGTTCGAACAAAGGAGTATACTGCACAATATACAGCATCTCCCAAGACCACTAAGATGGCAGGAAACAGAGGATCAAAGTGTTTTCTTCTTATTTTTTAGTTGCTGTTTATTTTTATCTTATTTTTATTATTTGTTAGCTTTCCTTGTGGGGGGATTCTATAAAAGTAAGGGGCAGATACAGAGGGACTGACTGGGAGATGAATGGGATTGGGGTACATAATATGAAATTCTCAAAGAATCAATAAAAAAGAATTTAAAAATTATCATCACTCTATTCTTTGAAGATTGTATATTCCTGATACACATTGTGATGAAAAAAGATATCAGAGGAAGGGCAGGGCTGAAGACACAAGATTCTCCCATCCTGCCAGGCCCAGCAGTCCATACGACTCTCTCCCACCGTTGGTCCCACAGCTGCTTGTAAAATAATCATTCAGAGGCTTAATATTAATAAAAAACTGTGTGGCCTATGGCTTCAGCTTCTGGTTAGCTAGCTCTTTCACCTTAAATTAACCTATTCTTATTAATCTATATGTTGCCACGTGGCCGAGACCTTACCAGTCTGCTGGCACACTGGCGTCTCTCTTGACTCCACCTTTCTCTCTGTATCTCTGCTTGGATTTCCCGCTTGGCTGTGAGCTTTCTTGCCATAGGCCAAAACAGCTTTATTTATTATCCAATGGGAGCCACACATATTCACAGCACAAGAAAGACATCCCACAGCATAGAGCAGAGTCAGGAGCACACTCCACAGCTGTATGAGAGAAGGGATGTACAGAATCACTGTGAGTCCTGTGCAAAATCAGCTGGCCCTGGCACTGCCCTGTACAGAAATGTTTTTAGTCTTAGAGTCTCTGTGACTGCAGTCAACTTTGTGTGTCCATAAATGAAAAACACGCAAGCAAAGGAATGAAGCAAAACTAGAACGTATCAAGAGAGGAATATTCTTTGTTCTCCTTGCCTGAGGAGTCGCAGAAGGTTACAAGAAAACCTGTACAATTTAGTTAAACCTTAATGATGTTTTAAGTTAAAATTGGACTCTTTAGCTTTAGTGGAGTTAAGAGAAGAAACCACAGGAAATGTAGAAAGAAGAACGTGGAAGCAGAGTGCACTGAGGCTGCCTTCCCACTGCCTCTTTTAGTCACACCCATAACATAATTATAGCTTAGCATTTGCGTTTAATTATACAGTATGAGAAACACTCTGTATTTTACAGCTAAGCTAAAGCAAACAGTTTTATTGCCAATAGGTTTTGTACTTCTATCCTGAGGAATGAATTTTAAGCAGGCAAACACAAATCTTGACTTAATCAGATAAAATGAAGATGTTTACGGTCTTGCCACACATAGATGTTTTTCCAGGAAAATCTATTCCAAATAAACAAATGTTTCAAGTCTGCTTATGCAAATAATATGTTTTCAATAAACATTAAGTGTTGCCTTCATCATTACCTTTGCAGGGAACAAAAAAAAAAAATGATTCAAGACTTTTTTTTTATTTTTGCATCCATGCCAATAAAATAAAATCTATAGAAGGGTTAATGTGCGACTATGAAGCTCTTTTTTAAAGGGAAAATCCACAGCATTCAGTAGAGTCATATACACCTCCTCTGGTGTTATTTTGCTTCCTTTTTTTCCTCTCCCAAACTTCAGTAGTGTTCAAAAGAGGGTATGATCCTTCCTAGGGCTGGAGTTTGTGGTACCAACCACAGGAATTTCTCATGGCTTTAGTGCATAAGTAATTACTATCATGAAAATTCCTGATTTTTCAAAAATAAATGATGCATAAAAGGCACATAAAAGTCCAGTTAATAAGTCCCAACGCGTTCAAGAACATATCTTAACTCAGCCAATGGAACTGGTTTTTTATTCAGTGGAGACCTCTTAAATGCATTGCCTCAGTGCACAGTAAATCTATTCCTTTAGCAGGTTTATTCCTTTATCTGGTAGTCAATTAAGTGGCCTCTCCTGAAATGTAGCAATGACATATATTTGTGGAGGGAGGTATATTCTTATAACTTGTCTGATTATCTTTGGGCTTCAACATGTATTATTTATGAGTGTTATTTCTTGAGCTGGTTTATGCCTTCATCAAGCAATCATGAACACATTTTAAGTATAAATATGAGTCTATAGAAACTGGAAATAATGATGGTTTTAACAAGGTTCATTCTTGCACAAATATCTCATTCAATTTTGAGGGAATTGTATTTTGAGTATAAAATTTGTTTTGTCATTTCCTTCCTCACTCTCGAAATTGTAGTACCTATACTACAAAGAAAAGCAATCATCACTCTTGCATGCATTCAGCTAAATATTTCCAGATATAGCAATGCCATCAACTTATTTCATACACCCAAGAAGAACTGAGACAAAGCCTTTAAAATGCAACAACCTCTATGGTAATCCCTCAATGTAGAAAGGAATTTCACAGAATAAATGTCAGAAAAATATATTGATGTATTTCTGAGTGAGAGAATGTAATCAGATTTCCAATGCTTGAGGAGGTAGGTTTCTGTTGTCACTTGTATTTGTGAAAGTTTCAATGCATTGAATCTTTTATCCCCATTGCAAAACTAGAGAAAATTAAAAACTGTCCTGTTTCCAGTGATTGAGTTTTTAATAATCCTTTACACTATTCATTTTTCATGTGAAAAACTGAAATATTGTGCGAATCAAAACTCGTAACTTTTCTACCTAATCCTATAATTGAGCTAACATTTAAGGCAACCAGTTCATGTTGAATTGAATATTTTTGAACCATCATTATTTTAGGAATAATGGCAGCAGTCATTGTTTGAATGATATTATAAACCAATACAACTGTCATTTTTGAGGTAGATATTCAGTACAACCTGCAGATGAATTAGCTGTTCTTAAATTAAGGAATATTAGGATCCAGTAATGGGATGACATTCTTTTTTATGGCTATAGCTTGGGTTATAATGTGACAAGAAAAAAAATGTAATGTTTCCAAAATGACAGCTTTTTAGATTTGTGTTGCCTGCGGTAGTTCAGCTGAACAATAAACTATAATTTGATTGATAAAAAATTGAAGTGGTTCATCCAACCTGCCATTTTAGCCTAGCATACCTTTGGTTTTGCATGTATGATCATATGTCACAGTTTTAGAGATAATGTTGTTTTATTATACAAGAGATTTTTTTTCTCACATGTAAAAACAGAAGACCTTATTACACAAGAATGATCAAAATATTCACTGATTATCATGAAATCGAATTTGCTGGACTACAGATTTCTAAGTTCAAATATAAAAGACTAAATGATATAAATAATACCTAAGAACACAGTATTGGTTGGGTGTAAACTGCTTGGAATTACAAAGACTTAATGAGAGTGAAATTTGTATTTCAGAAAAGCAAATAGGTCTAGCCATTCTGGCTTTATTTTATTATGAGTCCTGATCAAGAGTAAACTTACAATCACCAATTCTGTTGCCTTCTCAAATCCAGAGGAGGAAAAAATACACATTCAGATTTATTTCAGCAATATGGATCTGAGAATTGAACCAGGGCCTTGCACATGACAGGCAGGCAATCCTCCATGAAACTGCAACTCCAGCCCTGTTTCTCCTTCATTTGAGACATGGTGTCACTCAGTTCACTAAGTTGCCTAAGATATTCTTGAACTCACTTTGTCATCCACACCTGTCATTTTCTTCTTTCAATCTCCAGAGTAACTGGGGAGAAAGGGGCAGTGGCAGAACTATACCACAGTCCTGAACTGAAACACACCCACCCACACATACACGCACACACACACACACACACACACACACACACACACACGAGAGAGAGAGAGAGAGAGAGAGAGAGACAGAGACAGAGACAGAGACAGAGACAGAGACAGAGACAGAGAGAGACAGACAGAGACAGAGAAGGGGGGTCTGGGAGTAACATAACCTATTGAATACTTTAAATATATGCAAATGTAAATAACCAACTGACAATCAAAGAACTTGAGGCTATTTATAAATAACTGCTGAATGCTGATGACTTCTCAGACTTAGCCACAGCAAATTGAAATCAAAGTTCTAGACTTAATTTCAGAGCACAGAATTGTTGTAGTTCATTTTCGGTTGCAAGCAATCAAAATAAATTGAGAGAATTATGTATACAATTCAAATAACAAGAAAAGTTGTCTACCTTTTTGTCTTATGACCCTTTAAAATGTCCCGCTTTACCCATAGACCAGTGCTTCGCTCAACCGTCACTAGAGAAGGTTCCTCTTGCTGTAGATGGGAACAAACACAGAGATTCAAAGGAATAACATGCAGGGAACGAGCTATTTGGAGTACTCAGTCCTTAATCAAATGTCTTCATCAAAGCCCTTCCTTCGGGGCTCAGGAAGCTATGTGGAAAAGGAGGTGGAAAGATAGTGGCAGCCAGAGGGGCACAGATGAACAAAGGAAAGAGCTTGTTCTGGATATAACACAGCTGAGGCACATAGGAACTCACAGAACCTGCCAGCCTGCACTGTGGCCTGCACAGACTCAGGCCACACAGGGTCCCAGTGCTGAAGGGGACCTGAACACAAGCTCCCATCCCTATCCATGAAGCCATAATCAGTGAAGTGTTAGCCAGGATGTGGGAGGAGTTGGGGGATGGGAAACTGATCAAATTATATTGTGTGAAAAAATTATTTTCAATAAATAATACAAATGCATATAAAAATTTAAGGCATCAAAGGATTTCAAAGTTCCTAGTTTTTTCTACTGTTAATACCCAGGAATGCTAATCAAGGAATTTCTGATTTTTCAGAAATATACTTTTTCAGAATATACTTTTTCAGACAAAAGTATATTAGTAATCTGAAGAAAATATTCTCAAAAGAAAATTATAGAGTCAGAATAGAAGATTTCATATATCATTTTGTTCCTACTCAAGACTAAACTGTGGTCATGGAAAATGACCACATTTAAAAATTTGAGAGAATCTGTTTCTGGAAAGTAGCCAAAGTGACAATCAAAGCTTATTTATCAGTTCATTTTAATAAAACATTTTAAATGTTTGTAAGCATCGAAATAGGCCTTAGTCCCAGTTTATCATGGAGTGCTCATTTAACAAGGCTGAAGTATGACATTATTACCTTTTTGTAAGGTGATATGAAAATGTAAATACCATTTGTGGATGCTTACAATGTTCCAGAAATTGCATTTTCTTACCTTTGCTGAAATATAAACTTTCTCAGTTGCTATCAGAAACCATAGAAATGGCTTATTAATTTATTCCAATTTAAGAGTAAATTTTTTTTTAATTCTGAAAAAACTGCAGGATGATGTTCATTACATTGGAAAATTTGAGAATAATGACAATACTCAAAATAATTTAATTATGTTACATATTACATTGAGATTCATTGAGATTCGCTTTACTTTATTCAAACTATTACAAATATGTAAGCTCAGAACAACAAATGAAAATGTGTTTATCACATACTTTAAAAGCAAATCAGTTAATAGTTTACATAGCAGAGGTATCTAATGAAATGATTCAAATAGTTAATTTTTTCCCTTTTCTTCCTTAATTTTCTCTATGCCCTGTTAGCTATGATCAGCTGATGTATCATAATTGGAAAAAATTCAGTGAGTTACTCTATTTTGACTTTAACCTCACCTGCTTAGCTTAACATATAAAACCTCTCACCCTGATGAGGCAACACTGATAACTTTTGCAGTCATGGCCTTGAATGCCAGCTCCAGAAATCTGAAACCTACCTGGCTGGGTATGTCCCATATAAGTATATCTAGCTTCACTTTCATTGTGAATAAATTTATCAATTAATCTATAAAAAGCATTCCCAGAGTAAAGGCTAGAGAGCAGCCTTAAACAATAAAAAAAGAAGGTCTTGGGAGGGGTTTCAACAAGGATAAGTTCTAGGAAATCCAGGGGCGCTGGGGTGATTGCCAACTCCCTCTGTATAGTGCCAAGTAGGTCCAAAGGGAAGGGAATGCAGTGGTGCAGCCTAGAACCATGAATGGCCAGTTTGCCAATATTTCAAAGAGGATGTAAAAGAGGCACTTCCCTGCAAATGCTAAGGTTTGTTAATAGGATAGTTACTGGATTGTCTTCAAAGTCAGAGACCGAAGTTTTCATTCATTCATTAATTCATTTTTAATTTCATTCATTAATTCTTTCATTAATTTTATCATATTACTCTTGAATTCTTGAAAACTTTGCTTATCTTTTCTCTCATTTTATTTGTGTGTGTGTGTGTGTGTGTGTGTGTGTGTGTGTACCTACCCGTGCCTGTGAATGTGCCAGAGGACAGAGACTGACATCAGATGTCCCCGTCTGTTACTTTCCACCATGGTTTTGTTTTTGTTTTTGTTTTTGAGGTCAGGATTTTCCCTGAATCTGAAGCTTGACATGCCATATAGACTGGCTAGCTGGACCTTCCTGGCTTCACAGCCTATTCCCACATCTGGGACCACAGATGTACACGATCATTTCAGTTTTTACATGGGTACTAGAGATCTGCACTCCAGTCCTCACGCTTGCACAACAATCATTTTATCTACCACGCTATCGCCTTAGCACCTAATTTTTCCCATTCTTCAACTTAGCAAAGCTACGTAGGACATCAAGAGCTGAAACACGCATCACCACCAGGACAACACCACCATGAGCAGCTGAGAGAAAGATGCCCAGGGTGTTGGGATTGACATAAAACTTGGTGCATGAATAACTATTTCCATACAAATAATTTTTTATTTATCCTTCTGATATCTTTCTAACTAATTTACTCCTCAGAATGTAAAATAATAAATGAAGTCATGGTCCCATTTATTAATGATTTCTGCTTTTGTGAGGGGGATGTCGTTGGTGGAATTCACAAAAGTTTTCTGACTGCTGTTTTAAGTATTTCTTTCTGTTCATATTTCTTATTTGCATTATTTTTTCTTTTTGATAAATTTATTATGATTATTATATTTTGAATTTATTTATATTTTAATTGCATTATTACAAAGGCCATCCTATAGAGCTTCATTCATTTTAGATGTATCATTTACTTTTGGAAACTGGATGGTGGATCCTTTTCATTATCAACTCGACAAACTCTAAAATTTCACCTAAGAGAGAAGTCTCTAATAAAGTCTATGAGGGATAATCTTAATTATGGTAATGGAAGTAGGAAGACCTCTCCACTATGGGTGGAAACATTACATGACTAGAGTTTGGGATGACAAATGGAGATGGAAACTGGACATGCATGCATTCATTTTGCTTTTTTCCGACAGTGAATCTAATGAGGTCAGCTGACTGAAGCTCCTGTCACTGACTTCCTCACTATGATGGACCTAACTCCCAAACTGTGAGCTGGAATGAACCCTATGGCTATGAAGTTGCTTTCATTGGAGTATTTTTTATCAGAGAAACAGAAAAGAAATAAACTGTGCAGACGGTGGTTTCCATGATAAATCTGACTGCTTAGAACTGTTTTGTGGGAGGAATGTTAAAGATTGGGAATGTTAGTCTAGAAGGATGTTAAATTATAAAACACAGCTTAATAAGCTGTTACTGTGTGAGCTAACAAGGCAATAACACTGAGACAAATACAGACCATTGAGCCTGGCTTGATTTGTGAGATTTCAGAGAGAGGAACAAAGACTTCTATTGACAACTAAGATAGGAAATACTCATATGAATCGGATTTCTTGCTGCCAGTATCCTGAGAACTAGAGTGAAGTTGGTACCAAAATTAATGAATTAATTTATTTGATGTTGCCCACCCATTTCAAAGGGAGAATGAAGAAATCAATGCCATTATATCAGGTAATGAGATAAGCATCACTAAGGAGAAACCTGGTACTCGGCACTGTGACAACAGGAAAATGTTTCTTCAGGGAGGGCACAGAGAAGTTGACACAACTGTGGTTCAAGAATCCAGGGCTACACCTGGAGCTGGCAGCAGAGCTGGGCAATGTCATCCACATGGTAACTGATTTTGAGTAACAGTGCAAAACTGGGGCAGAAGGTTATGCAAAGCAGATGAAGCCAGGCAATATGTCACAGGGTCAGAGTTCCTGCAGAGAGACTATGAGAGGACATTGCATGAAACAATGCAGGTGAAGTCCAAGTTGCAATGGAGACCTCAGAGTATTAGAGATGACAGGATCATAGAACTTTGTGCCAAAGAAGGTGCCATGCATGGAAAAGAGTGTACTTGGGAAGTTATGTGGGTTGCTGGCAGCTGGACTGGAGCCCTGAGGTTGCCCAAGTCCTTCAGATCCCAGCCAATTTCATCATATGCCCCAGAGGATGGACTGGAACTGTGGAATTTGGCATTTACTATCCTAGATTTGGGGTTTATTTGATTTAATTGTTTCTTATACCCTAGTTTTTCTAATTGGGAATATCAGTGTTTATTTAGTGGCAATGAGTGTTGGAATTATGGAACTTGTTTTTCGTTTTATAGGAGGGCACGTTCAAGTGACTTTGGACTTTAATGTCTCTGAATGTTTAATGACTATAAGAGCTTTTAGACTTTTACTATGGGAACTTTTAAGGTTAGACAATGGGAATTTTTTAATTTGGATTGGGTGGATTTCTTGACTTAAAAGGTATCCATGAACTTATGAGGACATGATTTATGACTTAAATCAGTATATTTGTGAGTCAAGTTAGAAGGGATGAAGTTGTTACTGTTAGGTGTGTCATCTCTAAGAATGTCTGTGAGAAACTGATGTGGTGGTATTGTGTTTCCCAAAATATTGTGCATGCTAATAAACTTATCTGGGGTCAGAGAAGAGGACAGATACAATATTAAACAGAGGGTAGGTAGTGGTAGCACACGCCTTTAATCCTAGCGTTTCAGAAGCAGAAATCCTCTGGATCTCTGTAAGTTCAAGGCCACATTGGAAACAGCCAGAAATGGTGACTCACGCCTTTAATCCCAGAAATCAAGCCTTTAATCCCAGGGAGTGATGGCAAAAACAAAGATATATAAGGCATGAAGACCAGAAACTAGAAGCATTTGGCCTGGTTAAGCATTTGGCTGGTTAAGCTTTTAGGCTTCTAGCAGCAGTTCAGCTGAGATCCATTCAGATGAGGACTCAGAGGCTTCCAGTCTGAGGAAACAGAATCAGTTGTTATGGCTGTGGCTTGTTCTGTCTCCCTGATCTTCCAGTGTTTACCCCCCCAAAAAAATTTTCATTACTTATCCTATTTAAAACAAGTGGTTCCTTTTTAAAAGTATTTTTCTTTTCATAATAGATTCAGTAATCTACCTTTTGTCACTTTTATATCTTCCCCTTTTTCTTTTTAGAGTAGATTCAGTGATCTACCACTAGATACAGAGGCTAGAAAATGGTGGCTGTTCTGTCTCTGACCCCAGATAAGTTTATTAGGGTGCACAATATTTTGGGGAACACAATACCACCACATTTCCCCTTATTTTATCTAAAATTTAAAAAAAGCTTATAACTAATACAAGAAAAATTATATCCAATAAATATATACAATATACACAGTCAAGATTACATTAACAATGTCTAGTCCATTAACATTTGACAGATTCAGACAAAAACTCCAGTGTCCAGTCCAGTAACAGATTATCTCAGTTACATTAGTTAGGTTGTAGAACCTGTTCACTGTGGGTGACACCAGTCCGTGACTCGGATCCTGGTCTGTATAGGTGGAGGGAGAAGCTGAGCATTCACAAATTTGTTGCTATCTTTTCTGGACTGCGGATGTGATATGACTAGTTGCTTCAACTTTTGACCACCTGCTTGACTTCCTCATCATGATAGACTATAGTCCTGCACTGTGAAGTGGAATGTGTACTCTCTTCTTTGAGTTGATTGTGTTAGAGTATTTTCACATAGCAACAGAAGAGATATTTAGACACTGAGCTAACCCCATACCACCCAACAAAATTTGGCTGAAAGTTTTTTAAATGATGTTTTTGTGGGTAAAATAATATTATGTACCAAATATGACAAATTGCTTCTTTGTTGGGACAGAGTCATGCATTGTTTTTTTTATGATTCTGTAGCTTGTAGGCTGTAACAACATAGTTTATTAGTTGTAACAAAGATCATGTGGCTCACAAACCAAAAATATTTGCAACTGCACTCAATGAGTCTACAGCTTTGGTAGTCAATTTTGGTTCATAACATCTCTATAGACAGATGTTGATTTCAACTCTATAAATGCTAAAGGGTCTTTCTAATTACTCAGTGCTTTGGTGAACCACAGAATGCACTTCCTATTAAATTAGAGTTGTTACAATTGATGATTGAAAACAACCTATATTGCCAATTTGATAAACCAGTAGTCAGTTTCTTTTAGCAACATTTACAAAAAAAAGCAGCTCATTCAAGGCCAGCCCGGTCTACAGAGTGAGTTCCAGGAAAGCCAGGGTTACACAGAGAAACTCTGTTTTAACAAACAAACAAACAAACAAACAAAAAACAAAATAAAACAACAATAAAAAATAAAAAGCAAGTCATATAGAAATCCAGTTTTAAACATTTTTGTACATGTAAATACATATATAGTGTAACACACACGTGCGTGTATGTGTGTGTACTTAAAGAGAGACACGGAAGCACAGAGAAGCAAAGAGACAGTGACAGAGGGCTGTTCTTATAGACACATGGACACACCTGCCTCCTCTCCTCAGAGCCAAGTTTTAACACAGTAGTGGAACTTCAGACTAGGGACTATGAAGTGACACTCCTAACATAGGTTCTACACAAGAGTAGAACATCTACCTGGTCCCAGGATAGATGTTCCAGGACAACCAGACATAGTTGACTTAACCCAGCTATCGTTTTCAGTTGTGTCTTTACCTTTAACTTCCTTTTGGTCACATTACTTCTATCTCTGTATGTATCTCAATATTTCCAAATTCAAGAAATTAATTAGGAATAAAAATGTGTTCAATCTCTCCTTCTTTTCAATCTCTCCTTTTTTAACATCTCTCACTACTTTAGCTGGAATTCACCCCTAAAGAGCCAGCCCAAACCTTCACCTCCGTGCTCCTTCTCTCTGTCTGAACAGAAGTAAACAACATAAAAATCTCTGTCACACAGGACTATAAAGTACAGCAGCACCAGTAATTTACTAACCAGTGTTAAACATTTGATTGTGGTGACAAAGATCATGGAGTCCCCCAAGCCAAAAACATTTCTGATTGCACACTTTTTAAGTGTACCAATTTGCAGTCTAAGTTTTCAATATTACTGCATAGCAGCTGTATGAATTGGTTTTAATTTCAATTTTAATTTACTTTTTCTAAGCTTTTTATCCTATTGTTTTATTTAGTGAATAAATCTTTATTATTTGATACTACTTGCTGAATTTTTAAAAAAAACAAAGCTTTGGTAATTCCTCAATAAAATGCACTGGCAATGTTGTTCTTCAAAAAAAATTTGCAGCAAATTCCTTGATGACTATACCCTAGACTTACAAACATAAGTACTATGAATGGCACTGCCATGTTGAACAGCAAGTCAGGGTCAAGGGCTGTCTTCCTGGAACACTGATTTATTTCAACGTTTTCTTAAGGAAAACAAAGTATTCTTTTTATGTACAACATACTGAGAAGTAAGTCAGAAGTATTTTCAAAATACACAGATCCACACCTTGCTGATAGTGCCTATAGACTGTGCCCCCTTCCTGCACTTACTAAATATTCACATTTTGTCTTTTGATACATACTGATGGAAATGTTTACATAGGTTTCCCCTACTAAGGATGTTTGCTACATATTGGCACAATACCTCCTGTATGCCTAGATATGTTGGATGAGCTTAGTCAAGATGCCTGGTTCTTTTCTCTTTTGTTGTTATTATTTCGGGATTTTTTAGACTTTTAAATGACTCATTCTCTCTCTCTCTCTCTCTCTCTCTCTCTCTCTCTCTCTCTCTCTCTCTCTCTCTCTCTCTCTCTCTCTCTCTCTCTCTCTTACTCTTTTCTTTCTTTTGGTGATACTTGGAATCCAAGAAAGACCTTACATATGTCGAGCAAATAATCGACTGTTAAGCCACATTCTCAGTTTTGATCAACCTTTTAAGAACGATGAAACAGTGTGACTCTCAAAACACACATTGTTGTAAACTACTGTGTCAGCAGTTTACCCATTCCACACACACACACACACACACACACACACACACACACACACACACACACACGAGAGTGAGAGTTGGATTAGAGAAAACATTTTTCTAAATCAATAAACTGAGAATTATGAAGAAAATCAAATTAAAAGTGAAAAGGTTATAAAGAGAGCTAGAATGACAGCTCAGTTGTTAAGTGCATGCTGCTTTTTCAGAGAACTGGGGTTTAGAGCCTCTTGTCCACGTGGGTGTATGACAGTCCCCTGTAGTGGCAGCTCCAGAGATCAAAGATCCTCTCCTCAACTATACTGAGCACACCCACACATATACACAGACCCACAAACAGACAACACATATATACCTAAATACAAATAAAATAAATCTAAAACAAAGATTACAGCATCCATCAGGCTTCCTTTGGATACACCTAACTTCCTATCAGGAAAAGCTGTGAGCTTCATAAACTTCTGAGCATTTAATTTCTAAAAAACAATGCTTGTTTAATGAAACCGTGTGCAACATTCTGGACATACTCTATGTATTTAATGCATGTAGTTCCTTCCTATCATATCAGTGGATGGTGTCAACTTTATGTTGGCATGGAAACGTCGACAAGGAATTGTGCCAGTGGTTTTAATCCTTTAAATACAGAGAGTAACTGAACATCTGGACATTTAAAGGACAGGCTGCAAGTTGCTGAGGTCAGGAAGAAGCCCTCTTATTATTCAGTACAAGTAATACTGACATGATAACATTTGGATAAGCAATTTTTGTTAATTTTAGAAAATGTATGCTCCAAAGCAATTTAGGGTTTCTGTGTTTGTTGATATTACCTTTTAATGTGACAACCATGACACCGTTTTCCAAAACAGATGGATTAATGTCATTTTTTTTTTCTAAAAATTACTTCACCTAGACAGGTGTTTCCTGTGTGTGTTTGACGTGAAATTAAACATAACTCCAGATGTTCTGTTTGTAGCAAAGCCAGTTAATTTTATTAGAACATTTAATCACAGATCAACAGTGTAATAGAAGGCAGTGAATGTGAAGCAGAGATTTAACAGAACTTCTTAATGAATCGTGAATTTGTTTATATAGGGAAGATCCAGAGGCATGTGATGCTGCTGTGTGAATCCTGGAAATGTATTGATTTGAGCTTGTTATTTCTCATGAACTCTGATGTTATTCATATTTAAGGCTTTACGAGAACCACAGAGTTGTGTGTGTGTGTGTGTTTGTTTAGTGCTGGCAATGCTAGCATTTGTTACTACTTAGCCCGAGTGGAGCCTTTAGGTTTTTGTGGACCAACCTTTGTGATATTTTCAAAACACCACTCCTTAGGCACAATGGAGGCTGCTACTCTCCCAGGGGCTTCGGCAGTGCATTAGGGTGTTACTGATGCTCACAGTGATTGCTCTGTCTGCCACACACATGGGCAGGACACCAGCACAGAGCTCCACTGTGCCAGGCTTAAACATCATTATATGCCTAGTTATTTTTCCTCTAAGATTAGCTATAGATTTCCCATTAATTATAACATCAGGTTGATTCATCATTAATAAAATAAATTTCAGTGAACTGTCACTGATTTCTTGACTAAAATGAAAACAAATGAAGAAAAACCAGTTCCTGTCTTTGTTATGCTCTTATCAAATTTGTCTTTTTAGCAGCCTGGTCATTCCAGAGCCAGAGCAAAATATTCATAATTTTCTATTTTGAAATATTAGTGTTCTCATATGCACTAATAAAAACTTACAGCCCTGCTATGATTGATGTTTTTTGTTGGCCCGTCACCTCATTGTATAGAAGTTTGTTTTAATGAGTTTCTCTAATGAATATTTTATATTGCTACTTGGATGAATGGCATATGGTAAATGCAAGGTAAATTACAGCTCTTTAAATAAATATTTTTCATAAATTATTTATTTTGTGATGCCTGTATTGGTAAGATGTCATGTTAGATAAAGGTTGGAAAGTATTTACTGTAATACTTATTTGTAACTTGAAGAAGTAAAATTTTTAAATTATTAACAAGCCTCCACCATGCCCATAAAACTTACAGCAAAATTAGCATAAAGTCTATCACATTACAAATTTGTGTAGACAGCGTCCATTCTATAATGCATAAATAAGATAATCTCTTATGTTTGCAAGAATTTTTATGCAGTTCTATGAAAATGAGAGGAAAAACTACTCCAACCTGGATTTTATAAACCTCAGTAAGAATCAATTTTAGATTTAATGTTGAGAATTATCCTCCAAAATCTATAATTTTTAAAAGTAAAATGTACTTATTTTAATTGAATAACAACATATTTTTACAATTTCTTATTTTTTTGTGGAAATATAGTTGAGTCAAAGGGGCTTTCATCTAGTAAATATTGATAGCTAGTATTTATTGACTGCTTTATGAGCATTATCTCATGAAAATCTCAGGAAAACCATAAAATGTTGCAGCATTATTCCAATTTTTAATATAAGAAAATTAAAACTCTCATGGCTAGAAAATAACACAAATTTGAACCAAAACAGATTCACTATAATACCCATGTCTTTTCAAGTAAATGTTCAAGACTCCAAAATATGCCATCTTCCATATGGTAACAATTGAGATGGGAGAAAAGAAAAGACATCCTCTTCTTGTACTATCTCAGTGTTGACTTGGGGAACAGATCATTCTTAAGATGTGCCAGTGTCATTCCAGTTACTTAGTGCTTCACCCATAAGAACTCCCTGAATTCCTACAGCTGTGCTCAGAGGTGAGTGATGCAACAACTGGTGAGCAGATGGCCAAGGTCAGCTGCAGATTTTTTAGGCAACTCGCTCCCACTCTGACAGCTTGAAAGTTGTAAAGGTAGCATCCAGGCCCAGGTACAGGCAAATGCCTGTGCTCTTAATAATGAAGGGCACCATGACAGCAAGCTGGCTTTGTAGGCGAAGGCATGTGCTGTTCATGTATGGTGACCTGAATTCAGTCTGCAAATTCCACAAAGGTAGGAGAGAATCATTTCCCAAAAATTTTCCTCCAATCTCCATACATGTTTGCTGCATTCATTTTCTGTATGTTCATGTGAGTTTGTGATGGTGATGGTTGATAGGTCAACCTCAAATACGTTAGGCTACAGGATGGATGGATTCTGTGATAATTGACATCTAAAATAAGATGTTGCTTCTGACCACTAGCATGCTATAGAAAATATTGAGTCATAATATGCCTATTGGAATAATTAAATTTAAAATATGAATATTATAAAATAAGTTATCTAAAATAACCAGAAATGTGAAGTAAATTATTCATTAAATTAGGTAATATAATTGTAATAGTTAGGATTCAATCTTCCTTTTTCCCAAAAATACGGCTGCTTCATGAGGTTCCATCTAATATTTAATTGTGTCAATTTTTATACTATACCTGGATTACCAGTCCAAAATTCAATGAATGAATTATATTGTTACATTAAACCATTACCAAATTATTCTTACTTTAAGATTCAAAAGGAACTTGAAAAGAACATAGTGGCTATAAAGATACACAAAAGAGACAGTTTTGAAGGCTGTCATGAGTGCATAATTCAACATTCACAGTTACACAAACAGTGCCAATTTATGGAGGCAGAGACTTCCTTTATGTTACATATTTTAGCACTAACACATAGATTACACCTGCATACTTAAAAGTTGACCTTGAAATCCTTGCAAGTTAGTTCAGAGACTCAAATATATGAATAGGCAATCAAAAACGTGCAATTTGGCAGCATGTTTCAGAACACATTGATTCCAAAATACTGAGATAAACCAAAATAATTCACCCATATGTTTGAATTTTCACTTCTGACAGTTTATGTGGTTTGAGAATAAATAAAAATAAATGTCATAAATCAAAAGAGTATTTTTATACTATCTATTCGATCGTCTTTTTTACCTAAAAATACTGCAGAATGTAGTTCTATCTCATACTTAACTGTCAGCTTCTATATCATACCTGCATTGCCATTTCAGAATTCAATGAATTAATTGTGTTGTTACATTAAACACTTACCAAATTATTATTTCTTCAATATTTGAAAGAAATATAGAGGCTCAAAAGATTCAAAAGAAACTTCAGACAACAATCAGACTACAAAGGATTACTTATTAATTTAGGTCTAAAGTAACAGTCAAGGCAAAAATGACTTTGCAATTGCTTATGAAAAAGAGTGAGGGAACAAACAACGATTTCATCATGACATTTTCTTTTTTTTTTTTTTTTTTTTGGTTTTTCGAGACAGGGTTTCTCTGTGTAGCTTTGCGCCTTTCCTGGAACTCACTTGGTAGCCCAGGCTGGCCTCGAACTCACAGAGATCCGCCGGCCTCTGCCTCCCGAGTGCTGGGATTAAAGGCGTGCGCCACCACCGCCCGGCTCATCATGACATTTTCATACACATCTGTCATGTACTTTGGCCACATTAACCCTACCATTACCCATTTTTCTTTCCCACCTTGTTCTGGCCTCTGTCCTCCTCCCAAAGGCCCAGAAAAACAAGTAGATTAAAAGACATAACATTTCATATTCATATATGCCATACATGGAAGATAAGATGAGGGAAAGGATGTGACATTTGTATGTCCAGGTTAATGGTTAATTTTGCTTAATTTGTTTTAGTTTTAACCATTTTCCTGAAAATGATACAGTTCCATTTTTCTTTATGGCTAAATAGAACTTCATTGTGTACAAACACCATATTTTCTTTCTCCATTCATCTGTTGGTGAAGGCTTAGGCTGATTTCATAACTCGACTTTTGGAATTGTTTTTCCCTTCCTAAATGGAAAATGATGTCCAAGTACAAGAAACACAGGTGAAGGGCTTCGGGCAACAGCTGTGCTCAGCAGCCATGGGGCTCTGACACAATGTGCAGTCCTCTGCACTCATGAGGACTTCAGGAAAGCCAAAGTCAGGGGAAGGTTCCTGCAGCACTTTCCTGCTTTGCCGCAGTGGTAGAGGGAAAGACAGCTGAGCACCGTATATATTACAGATACAATTGAGAGTATATGTAATTTGAATCTTAATCACTTATTAATACTAAGTAAATAAAGACCAACATTTTAAAAATTGAAAAGTATAATTTATTTCACACTGAGGGGGGAGGGAGGGAGAGAGAGAAAGAGAGAGAGAGAGAGAGAGAGAGAGAGAGAGAGAGAGAGAGAGAGAGAGAATATATCAAAGTAAGTGATTTTCTGTCATGTTTATTTTTTTAAGTGAGGGTCCTGTGTACTATATGATAGTCTTGAACGCCTAAGAAGCTGAGGTTTACTTTGAACTCCTGACCCTACTGCTTCTACCTCCCAAGTACTGGGATTATGAGTGAACATAAACATACCCAGTTTTATTATTATTATTATTATTATTATTATTATTATTATTATTATTTATTTTATTGAAAAAATTCTCATACAATATATTGTGATCATGGTTTTCCCTTTCCCAGCTTCTCCAAGATCCTCCCCAGCTCCCCACATACCATTTCCACACCCTTTGTTTCTCTCTTTTCAGAAAATAAACAGGCAAAAAAAAAATCCCAAAGAAACAAAACATAATTTTAAGAAAAGAAAGATAAAAAGGAATACACACATACAAAAAATTATAATCCATAAAAACACAAAATTGGAAACCGTAATAGACAAGCAAATGGCCAGTAAGGCAAAAAAAAATGCCCAAACAAAGCAATAGGAGACAAAAGGTCTACAAAAATACAATTGAGTTCACCCAGCTAGCCAATCACTACCAACTGAGCTACATTCCTAACCAAATAAAATTGACTTTCCAGGAACCATATTTATTTGCCAATGACAGTTTGTTTTAATGGAGAATTAACACATTATTCATTTATATGCAGAAACACGAACAGAAAATGTTGACAACAGATGATTGATAAATGGATGGATAGATAGATAGATAGATAGATAGATAGACAGACAGACAGACAGACAGACAGACAGACAGACAGATAGATAGATAGATAGATAGATAGATAGATAGATAGATAGATATAGAGATAGGTAGATAGATATAGAGAAATAGATAGATGATGGATAGGTAGATAGATAAATAGACAGACAGACAGACAGATAGATAGATAGATATAGATAGATATAGACAGACAGACAGATAGATGATAGGTAGATAAAGGGAGAAATATATACTCTGATTTCTCAGAACATTTATTTCCCCCTTTGTTCTAAATCAAAACACAGTGAAAACATCTATGCTTTATAAATAGAGAATTTTAACTGGAGACATTGTATATTTTTCACAAGCAGCTATGGCCAAATAAGTGGTAAATTTCAGGGAGGAGATGAGGAGGGGGAAGGGTGTAAATCAATATACCTGGACAATCACTGTTTTCAGGTCTCCTAAATTATAGTGTTAGCTAAATTGTTGAGAGGAAAGGGTGATATCAGAATCACATGGGAGCTTCTCTCAGATAACAGGCATGCCGGGAGGTCCACACCCTCCCACATCATTCCTGCAGGAAATTACTATTAATAAGAAACACAGAACAAGTCACCCAGGTGCTGGAGGTGGTTGTAGGCAGGGGGGTAGGTATTAAGTGTGGAGAATCCACAGTACATCACACTGCACGTTCCAAGGCCTCTGGTTTGCAGGATAAGACCATCTTGAAACTTGGAATCCAAGACAGGGTTCTTTAATTATAATATGACCAGCAATTAGATTCAGTAATTTGCTATTCTAGGGAGACCATCATATGTGCTGTAAAACACATAGTAGCATCTCAGTATACCACACACATGATGCCAGTAGCTACATCCTCTACCCCATCCACTTAGGACAATGAAGAATGCTTCCAGCCTGTCTTGTATCCTGACATGGCTGGGTTGTAGAGATCATTTGCTATTGAGAACTGCTGGGTTATTGAGAATATAATTGAGAGGAAGTTTGGCTTGAATCAAGTGATGCCTGAGGAAAAACACAACTGCCACATTTGTACAGCAGGATTATCATTATGATGTCATACTTTCAAAACATTTACAGTGAACCTTGTTAGTAATACCAAAAGCATCCAAATGCAGTTGTTTTGAGTTTTATTTAATAATAAATACGCTAACATGGAAGAGGAAGTGTTTGTGGATTCCCACCCTTAGACAAAGGACAATAGGCAGCTGATGGCAGCTGGAGATGGAGAATGAGCTTTACCCCAGAGTAAGCCCTTTACTGGTTGTCCAGTCCAAAGTGGTCAGCTCTGCAACCTTATAAACACAACCAACAAAAATGAACTCAGTAAGTTGAGTTTACATATTTGTCAGGTGATCCTTAGGAATTCTGCCCACTTCCATGTCAAGTGAGATGGAGTCTCTAGACTGGCTGGACAGCAAACCACTAGGTTGTCCTGACTCTGCCTCTCCATTGGCGGCACTGGAAGCATGGAACAGCATGCCTAGCTTTTTACCTGAGTTCTGGAGCAGGAACTCTGGTTCTTGTGCTTATAAGAAAAGTGTTATACTAATGAGGCTTCCCCAAAGCTTTCCTCTGAGAAATATGTATGCAGCCCTAAGTATATAGGTATATTAAAAGTATACAAGCTAAACATTTACTGATAAAAAATCATAAAAAAATATTCTAAGGCCATCCCTTAATGTACATATAATTTTAAGATTTATTGAGAGTTTAAAAGCAAATGTTCATTAATGGAAAGGATGTACTTGTTTATTTTTTAAAAAATGAATAAATCTTGTCTAAATATTTGATCTACAAAGCATGGAACAATCTCAATAATTTTCAAAGTGGTCCCGTTGTTTGATTTTATGATCAACAATGCCAAGGACACCACTTCACAGAAAAGTCTAGTTCAAATGGTAGAAGTTCAAATTTTTAGAAATTGTTGGAAATTCTGTCCTAATATCAAGCCAAAATTTATTTAATTTTTTTTTGTGAAACCCATCAGTAATACAAGCAGCAACTTTTCAAACCAAACTCCATAACATAATACAACCCAAAGATAGACTAATTTTGTGCTTACATGCTGAAGAATGATGATAGGACTGTATTACAATTGTGTTTTCTAAAATTAAGTCATTATTCTTCTTAAAAAGCAAGATACATTACATATTTTACATGTACATATATTAAAACAATTCAGTCATATAGTAGTCTTGAACTTTTTTTTTCTTTTGGTTTTTTGAGTCAGTGTTTCTCTGTGTAGCTTTGTGCCTTTCCTGGAACTCACTCTGCAGCCTAGGCTGGCCTTGAACTCACAGAGATCCACCTGGCTCTGCCTCTAGGTAGTCTTGAATCTTAACCAAGATGTTTCTGGCAGTCTTCCCTGATGTTACTTGGCATGAGGATGTGCAAACAGCAATGAGTGCTTGCTGTGAGTTCACGAACCAAGGAGACACTGACATCACCGGATGCAATGTAAACAAGCACAACCAGAACCCTCTCAGATTCATTATGCACTTAATTTTGAAGAAATTTTAAGTCAATGAACAATTACTATTGATAATTCTTTTTACAACCCTCATATGCTGTTGGATCGAAACCAATTGTTTATGAAGTTGGAATTTCCATTAGATTCTATGTAGATCACTACAGACCTATATGTATACAAATTTGAATTTTCATCTTGCAACTGTTCAGTGAAATGCCCATAGTCACAGTTCACAGCCAGTGAAACTGCTCCGGCAAAAGCTATTAAAATGGCTGAAATATCCAAGTCCATGTTACCCTTTGCTTATGGCTTATACACACAAATCTGTGGATATAAATAGCAATAGACATATATAACATACACAACACAAAATAGAACTTATGTTATACTTATATACATGTAGTACTATAAATAATTACACTAACAGAAGAAATAAACCAAAGGTATAAAATTTGTGTTCTATGTTTTTTAGCCAACAAAATATTATTCAATACCATAATACAATAGGAACTGTAGGACTAATATTTAAAGCAGAAATATTTGTATTTTACTTTTGCATTGCTTTGAGAAGCTTTATGATAAGCCAAAAAAGAATGTAGGTAATTTAACATATAGCTAGAGTTCAGTCATTTAAGGATTCTTATGTCTACCGTTCAGTTAGACTATATGTCACAAAAGGAATTCTTTACAAAATAATCTGTAGTGTACAGAAATGAATGCTACCTTAAAAAAACAAGAAGTTTTCCCTCTGGAATGCTATTTGTTGTGTTTGCAAAGCCACATTCAGTTCTGTCTGGAAAGATTCACATTGGTTATGCAGCACTGTACAATATGCAGCCCTCTTTGTGGCATCACACGCAAAGTATCATTGAAAATTAGATAATTGCATTCAGCGGCTTTAAATTGTGTGTGTGTGTGTGTGTGTGTGTGTGTGTGTGTGTGCGCACGTGTGTGTGTGTGTGTGTGTGTGTGTGTGTGTGTTTTAAGAAATCCTATTTTTTAAAAGTGTTTTGAGTCCAGCAGCTCCCTTTAATGCCTCTGGACAGTATTTTCAGAACTCATTTGTTTGAGGGTTTTTTAATCTGAGGACATTGAAAAGTTGCACCCGCTGTGCTGTCGTCAATCACGCCAGGAGGAAAAATAGTGGCATGATTTGTTATCTGTTATTCCCCTTGCTGTGGTGACTGTCTCCCAGTGCCAGCTCTGTCCTTAAGGCCATCACTTATAGGGACCACTGTCTGTCAAAACCACATCCAACTTTAAGGGCTGCCTTTGTTGGAGCAGACAAATGAGTGTGACCTTTAACAATAAAATAGGCACCTACTGAGAAAGATGAAACAGCAGCTGAAATTAAGAGCGCAATATAGCCCTTTCAAACACTGACGAAAAGTTAGATGTTGAACTAAAACTTAATTATAAGAGTAAATGTGGGTAGACGTTGTCAATAATGAAACAGACATGGTCAGAGGTATCGATTCACAGCCTGGACTACAACTTCATCCAGGAATCATCCTACCTTTCATTAATAATGAATGGTATTGATGGAGTTTATTTAAAAGTGAGTAGGGGATTAAATTATAGTCACTAAAGGTTTATCAAGTAGTAATATTTTTTTCAATGAACACTGAGATATACTATTTGTTTACGAATATTGTAGACGGGCAAAGGGAAAAATTAGAACCCACTAATGCTTTGATTTACACTAATAGCTACTTCAAGCGATTTACAGCAAAGTGCATCTGGCTGGATAGGTATTGGCTGTGAACTGTCCATTGATATTTTGTAGTGTTTCAAAGCCCAGTGTAAGCATTCCAAGCATTGCATTGTGAGGACCACAGCATAGTTTGTGGTTTGAAAGGCTCTTGTGAGCCAACCTGGCAAGCGGTCAGTGGAGACTACATTTTATAGAGAACACAAATCAATCTTATTGAGCACTTTTCAGTAATATAATATTCTGCCTGTGACAATAATGAAATTAGTCTATGGATTTTATTTTAAATATTGAAATGCCATTTAAATATTTAATGGAATACAAAACTGTATAAATGTCTATATTTGCATGGGTTTTACAAAAAAAATTTATCACGGATTTTTATGAAGAAATCATTGAAAGTAATTTGAGTAAAAAAACATTATTTGAAATGAGTGTTGTTATTCAGTAATATCCATTGTCAATGGCCCTAGAGTGTGTGGATTTCCCACACACAATTCTGTCATCTTTCATGCTGCAAGCCTTTGGATTGTTTATCTACATTTCCAGGTCTTCTCCTCCTTCACCTGTGATAAGATTAGGAAAGGGAGATTACTGAGCTTCCCTATCCACTTGTACAGGGAAACACGTGAAAGTGATGTCTTATTTACAGGTGCTTTTATTACTCTACATGAGACCCCCAAGATGTTCCATCCCATGTCATGGGCACAAAGTGACAATCATCTATTGAGAGTCAGGCAAACTTGTGTCACTAAAAATGCAAGACAGATGCCTACAGGATGGCCAAGGTATTGTGAAAACAAAATTTAAAAAAAAATGTTTGCCAAAGACCATTTTTTGTTTGTTACCTCAATGCAAACATACTCACCCTGACTTGAATAGTCTAAGAGTTTTGCTTTTAATTTTCCAAATATGTATAATAATCTCAAGAGATAGTGTTACTGTAACTTCTCTTGTATTAACTATTTCTATGAATTTATGTACATATTATTAAACTCTCTTAGATCCTATATGTGTGTATATATATAGTTTTTCTTCATTCATGCTCCTAAAATCATTTCTGTCTATACCTTGTGGGTTTAACTTGGATTGGTTTAGTCCATAACTCTGCTAGTTCAAAATGCAATTATAACAGCTTTTCAGAAAGGAATGAATCTAAGGTCTGAGTTCTAATCCTGGAATTGGCTGTACCTATACAATGCTGGGATTTAGAAAAGAACCTTTTACTCAGAGGGGTAAATCATCAAAAGTTCATAGAATTTTTTTTATAATGAAAGCTTACAGTGAAAGCCCATGATTTAATAGCTTTGGAGTTTCAATTGTAGCCCACTATAAAGTAGTAATCCTTTCAACATAGGGTTAAAAGGCACAGACAAAGCACCGCAGGAAACACTGCCCTCACCTACACTGTACCCATCCTGGGATACTTTCATTCTCTGCTCTTCCTGACTACCTCTAGGATCACTAAATTTTAAGGGAGAAAAACATGAATCCCATATTTCAAGAGAGGTAGAACTAAGCCATTGTTAAGTCCCCTTAAAAAGGATATTCAGTGGACAGTTCCTAATGCCCCTGAGACACCTAAGGTTGCATTAAGTGCTTGTGAAAGTGCAAATCCCCTGGGAAGGCCATTCAGTGTTTAAACCTCAGCATGAACAGTAGAGTTCCCAGCAGGGTTCACTTTTACATGTCTTTATGGGCACATTTAAAACTTACTGTATGCAGTCCTCTACATTATCACTATTAACCAATAACCCACCACAGTCTTCAATAAAATAACCACTCCAAGTGTCAGATACCACAGGCTTCTAGGATACCAGAGGGGTAAAAAGCATGTGGCCACCTGGAAAGCTATACATTATACACATTTAAATAATGTTTGCACAGTAAAGCATCTAAGCTTTAAGCACAGAAAATCTCTGGTTCTCTGACCTCCTTCAAACTACAGGTTAGTATTAATTTTTCAATTCTTAAACACACAGTGATATTTTCTTTTGAAAATATTGCTCATATTTAAAAAAAACCACCTCCCTTGGTTAAATGCTTTCTCAATCTTCCACTTGATAGAACTGCATACAGTAAACACAAAACCGCTTGGGAGCACCAAATAATTTGGGATTCATAGTATATGAAAAATATTAAATGTATGAACATGTAATTTTAAGTTAATATGAAGACATATATAAATCGATTTTTAATGCTGTATCTAATGGTAATCAAATTTCAAAGATGGGTGTTATTTTTTATTCAAAAGCCAAAAGACCCAAGAAACATTCATATGAATTTGCTAATTGTCCAGATTTTAAGTTTGAATTTGCACAATGTAACAACCCTTTCACTACAAATTCCTGGGAAATATTCATTTCATGTAGTGTTGCTTAGCATATGTGTTTTCTGCTTTAATGTCAGTTTTTAAACATGGCGTCTTGATTGCTGTTTGACAGTGGAAGGTCAAGCCTGAGATATTTCAGATCTTATTAAAATTTTTCAGGTCAAGCAAAGGTGAGGGGAAAATAACCACTACAGGATCTTCATTGTATGTGAGGGGACCACAAATAAACTGTTCTTCCTCACTCCGATGTGTCCAGACTTGACTGAAAGCTAAAGGGTGAGCTTATTCTATTGATTTTCACATGTAAGCTAAGAGGTAAAATAACCCTAGCTCATTAGAGATGCCAGTGAGGGGATGATTGGATGCCTTTTATCTTCCGACAATAAAATCAGCTGAATCTCAGTCATTAGGGCACAGTTGTTAATGGGAAAAGAGAGCAAACTTGAAATGCCTTCTACCCGGGCTCCACTTTCTTCGGATTCTGTTCTGTCCACTGATTCTTAACATTTCTGCATTTCCAGTTCTCAAAACAGGAGATTCAGTTCTGATTGTTGTCTGCAAATATATCAGTTTACTGTCTAATACTAACACCACTTTCAAATTTTGGCAACCGATTCTTAATTTTATTGTTTGTCCCCCCAAAACACATCAATTTGACATAAGCATTTGTAAGAGCCTCATGACTAGAAACATTATACAGCCTGTGTAGAAAAGAAATACTGTGATTCTATCTTTATATATCCAACCCTTAGAGAGATGAGATTTTGGTCCTCCAATGAAAATGTATCATCAAGCAAGAACATAAGCACACAAAACTTCTCCACTCATATAAAAGTAAGTGACTGGGAAAATTTTCCCACAGGAACTATATTCAAAGAAAATTTCCCCTCCCTTAGAGGCTTCTGAATTTTTTTCTCTGTGGTTATTCACTTCTGTATAGAAGTGTCTTTAGCTATGAGTTAGCTTGTGACATAGTTCAAAGAGAGAATAGTGTCAATGATTGGATAGAGAAATAATCTCAAAACAATGTTTAGATAAAAGAAAATCATTGGATAATGCAAAGTTCCTACCACACATTACTTTGAATTCTTAAAGATATGTCAAAATGCAGCATTTTATTTGTTTCTCAGCCACAGATTATCTTCCTCAAAAATATGTGAATTGTGTAGGTTTGTGTGTATGTGTGTGTGTGTGTGTGTGTTAAATGCTAATTTGCAACTTCTGCAAGATAGAATTGCCCATGAAAACTCTTTGAAGTTTCTACCTACTTTTGAAACCTCATAACATTCCAATTTCCATTTCTAACTTATATTTTCCACATATCCTGAAGTTTTTCTCTTACATTATCCGGCACTTGAATCAATGTTCAAATGTATCCACACATGCATATTCAAAACATGATTGACATACAGATTTGGACAGCTATGATAAGAAGTATACACAGCCATACTCAAATCCTAATTAGGAAAAGTAAGTAACTTAAGCTTTGAAAAATAAGACAAAGAGATTTTTCAATAAATAAAAAAACTAGTTAATAAACCTAATTCAATAAAGATGAGAACACTCACCCCAAATATAGGAGATACTGTTCCATAGGCAGCTGCCCTTGTCTAAATGAAACAGGAGAAACCTGAGTATACGCATTTATCTCCTTTCTTTCTGATTCCAGAGGTCCTAGATTTCAAAACTGTTTACAGAGTTTATGCCTTTCTATTCCTTCTCACCCATTCCAAACAATAAATAATTGTCCAAATAAGACAATCCTCACTTAGGTTATAGGTGACCTGTGACCTTGCAGATAATCATGTCACAGAGTGAAAGATACATGTCTGAAGAATCCTGACATAATCTTTGGAGTGTACACTTCATAGCAGCCACAATGACAAAAAGCTGTCTTCTCTTCTGTTGTAGATGAGTTCCTCATAAAAGAATGAGATCTGTGATGGATTCTGTTCTCTACCCATGCCAGTTTTACCAAGTAGATAGTTTTACAAAAACTCCAGTCTCTGAGACATGTTCCAGTGAATGACTCAATTAGTTCATTTAATCTCTGCTTGACAAACTGCCTGACCAAAGCAACTTATTTGGGCTTAGAGTGAGGGGACACAACATGCATGGCAGGGAGGGAATGGAGGCAGGAACACTGGTAACCAGTCTTGGAATCCACGACTGGGAAGTAGAGCGAGAGAGACAAGCTTGTTGTCAACTTGTCTTCTTCTTTTTAGGTACTCAGGGCCAGCAGCCAATGGAATGGTATCTCCTACATTTAGAAGGGATCCGCCCACTTCAATTTGTTACATGTCCAACTCCCTCACAGAGATGGTCAGAGATTTGCTTCCTTGGTGATTCTAAACCCCTTCAACTTGACAATCTAGATTAATCACCATGATGACTGATGCTTAAAGTAGATTGTATTTATGTATTAAGAAATATATGTATAATTTGTGTATGCATATGAATATGTATCAACAATTAAAGAAAAAAGGCCATGAATTTGAAAGAGAGCAAGGTGAGAAGTCCATGGCAATGTGGAGGGAGAGAGGAAAGTCAGGGAGGAAACTATGTAATTATATTATAAATTTAAAATATTATTAATAAACAGATGGCAGAGAAAAAAATCTCAAGGATACTGTTAACATCAGTAGCATATCAATGCAATACAGAGTAATGAATAGTATGATATAATGGAACTATTACTGTGACTGTTGGACATTACCAAGCTTGGTCTTTCTCATCAATGGATTGAATGGTCAGTTAAGCTAAAAAATGCCACATATTTTTTAAATATATACATTGATTCGTATGTTATGAAGATATTGACTTAGTGTAGTAATTAGAATTATTCAATATGTGTGTAAATTGTTAGTAGTTGAAAGTATCTTAGATAAATAAATTTTGAAAAACTATTATCCAGTTATTTCCAGATCCTGTCTGAAAGCTAAAACGAGCAGCAAATGGTACAATTTCCCTTTATTTTGGTCATCTTTGACAAACTATGACTCTTAAATTAGTCTTCTTACTTGGATTACAAAACACTCTTATAAGGTTGGCTTTAAAAATACAGACAGGAGAAGATCAAGGAGACATGAGCTGACACTGTGTATAGAAAACACAACTTTGGGGTCACACGTGCATCATCAGTTAAACATCAAGAATTTGGGGATGAAGAAAAAAAAACAGACTCTTTCATCCCTGGTATGACATTGATTCTGAGCATGATTCAGTAGATGCTGTAAATGCTCCACTGGGAATTTCTTGGTGACTTACCAGGAGGTCAGATATGGCCTTGTTCTGAAAACCTGGGAAACAAGCTGTGTACAAACTTGCATTAAGCTGAAGCACTCTTTGCCAATATGATTATTTTTGTTTTAGTGGATTTACCAATCCTGCTTCTCTCCAGGTGAGACTTGAACTGGCATTTTTGCTGTATTAACTCGGGGACAGGGAAATGGTAGCAGGTTCTACTGAGAAACTGGTGAATTGCACATTTGTAAGGATGTGTTCATGAGGCTGTACATACATACACACACACACACACACACACACACACACACACACACACACACACATACCAGAAAAAATTTAAAGTCCATCTTTTTCTAAAATGCATTGCTTAATTATGCATGGATGACAAAAAAAAGTTTTTAAAACCTGACTACATGGAGCTGGAGAGGTGGCTCAGTGGTTAGAATCACTCACTGCCCTTCTAGAGGACCCCAGTTTGATTCTCAGCACCCACACAGCAGTTCACAACCATCTGTAATTTCATTTCTAGGATAACAAATGTCATTTTCTAGCCTCTATGGATATCAGGCACACAAGTGGTACACACACACACACACACACACACACACACACACACACACACATACACACACACACACACACACACACACACGCAGGAAAAACACTTATACTTACAAAATAAAATAAAATATGACTCCAGCAGCAACTTATTGCTATGACAGAATTAATTCTGTGATATAACCAATGTAAGATACTTATGCAGTTTGAAAAAATAGTGTCCAATTAAAAATTATTTATGTGACCAGGAATTGGTTCAGTTGGTAAAGCGTTTACCATGCAGGTATGTGAACTTGAATTCAAATCTCCAAAACTCATGTAAATGGCAGCAAGTGTGAAAGTCCACTTGTAATCCCAGTGCTCAGGGAGCAGAGACAGGTATTCCATAGGGCAAGCTGGCTAGCTGGGCTAGCAGAATCAGTGAGCTCTAGGTTCAATTGAGGGAGCCTTACCTCATAAACAAGGTGGAGAGCCATCAAGGAAAACACTTACCAACCTCTGGCCTCCACACTCATAAGCACACATGTGCATCTATCTTCACGTACATGTGCCCACATGAATACAGTACACACACATACTCAGGCAAAAGAGGACATTTTGCGTTACCACAATTAATATATAATTTTCTTTTTAAGAGTAAAAGAAAATTTTCCCCAATCAGATATGAAAATTTTATTCTATACATGCTACAAATAAAAGAACAATATTTCCAATGGCCAGCATGTTTGCTATTTCAAATAACCATAGTGATAATAATGCTCACAGCATTTATTGAGTTCTTAGGTTATGGCAGATTTCATCCAACCATCCAACAGCAACTTTATGAGGAACACCATTCAAAACACCATAAAACAAGGAAGTAAACCATAGTTTAGGGAGATCAAGCAACTTGCCAAGATGACAGTGTTTGAGTGTGGAAAACACATGGGTTGTGTTTTGTGGGGGGTGCAATTGTGTAATTTTTATATATTGTACATATACACATATAATTTTCTAGATCTCAAAGATCTATAGTCTAACAAGACTTAAAAAATATTTCAGAGTCTGCTAGTGATATTTCACAAAGATGTTTAAAATATTTATAAATTTAAAGTAAAAACCTTTATACAATTTTTCTTTTCCAAGAATCCTCCCAAAGCTCTTCAAATAGCATCATTTTCAGATAGAAATACTCAATCCTTAGCAACAACTTTTAGAATATCATCCTACATCTTATCTCAGATGTAGGGTACAAAGAGTTTTGAGTACACATCAGACCTACCTGACCCTGGGTTTGAACCAAGTTACTGGGCCTTGCAAGTGCTCAACATGTCAGGAGCTATTTAGCTCTTTAATAATTCAATTTTTCTTTTATGAAATGGATGCCAAGATAAATACATCATATGATTTAAAACTTTGGGCCAGAACCTGGAACAAAACAAATAATAATAAAATTTATCTATTTATTACAATTAGTTCTTCAAAATATCTCAAAGATGATCATTTCTATTTATTGCTGTTTCTACTCCCAGTTTTATCCAAAAGCATAGTTGCAAGGATCCAGGAATTACACAGATGATTTGTTCTCTAGAATCACCAGTTCTAAGTACTGATGCATCTTCTATCGAACTTTATTGAACTGAGATTGCTCAGCTGTTCAACAAACTGTTCCATGAACCTTTCTTCTCTTTTGATTTAGTCACTGGATTATGTGGAAGTGTCCAGAATCAGAATGCTGTGACTTAGACTCCTATAACAAGGTAAGCAAGTGGAGAAAATGAGGAGAGGGTAATTGGGAACCTCAGGGAGGAAGCAAAGCTCTCCAGCAACCATGGAAGCTACTCTTTTGTCCTTCGTTATCTATCCAATTACTATACCAGATGACACCTTCCATAGTCCCCCAAAAAATATGTGTCCCCAGGGCAGTGCTACTGAAGAGATATTAAATATTTGGAAAATAGTCTTAGCGGGGAGATCCTTAGGTCATTGGTGACATATTGTTGAAGGAGACCATGGGGTCCTAGTATTTTCCTCTGCTTTTGCTTTCTGGCCATGAAGTACATGATTCCATTCCAAGGCATACACTTCTCCATGATCCACTCATTTGCCACAGGCCCAAAACAGCAAAGCGATCCCATCTTTATTTAGTTTCTTCTCTATCCACTTGTGAGACTTTTCTGTGGAAATGAGAACAGACACCTATTTGTACCAGATAAAGCACTAATGATCAATAAAACAAACAAACAAACAACTACAAAGTTTGACAAATGCCTAGTTTTGGGAACCAGGACATTTATTGGACCTACCTACAAGAGTACAAATATGAGATTACTTACAGGAGCATACATAACTCAAAGGCAAGTGTGTTCCTGAGGACCCACAGCAGCACGGTTGACAATTCACAAGATTCCCATCCCTTGGTCTCCCTATACAATTGTAGGTATTGCTACCTGAGATTTTTTCCCTGTCTCAGCTTTTACTTCCTTCTGTATCGATGGAGGGAAAGCAAATACTTCACCCTTAACAGCCATGCTGTAGCTATGTCCTCCAAGTTGTAATATTCCTTCTTGGAGGGAAAAGGGACTCTCCTTAGTCTCAGAGAACTCAGAGAAACTTGAAAGGCTCTGGAAACTTATGACCTTCCAGACTCAGGTAGCCCAGAGAGTTACAAGGTTCATAATGCCCTTCCCTGAAGAAAGCTAGAACAGCAGCTGAAAAGTTTTGTTAACTAGTAGAAAGTACCAGATGTCATCATTTCAAGCAAATCATGAAGTACTGTTATGTTTAGATCTCTTCCCTTCTTGAGATAAAAATCAAAGTTTTTAATTTATTACCTTTAACAAACTTACCTTCCATTGGCAAAAAAAAAAAAGCGAGAAACTAAACTCAGCTCTGATTTCATTCCATTAAAACACACACACACACACAGAGAGAGAGAGAGAGAGAGAGAGAGAGAGAGAGAGAGAGAGAGAGAGAGAGAGAGAGAGAGAGAGAGAGAGAGAGAGAGAGAGAAGGGAAACTCTCTTCCTCAAGGCAGCTTAACAGCTTGGGCCACCCAGCATTCCACCAGAGGCAGGTGCCAATCCTACCAAGCGGAGATGAAAGACTCGCTCTTCCCCGCTCAGAGAAAAGGAGTTCAGGTAATGAGGATACAGCAGGTAAGAGAGTGAAGTGCTTAATCAGGGGCCAAGCAATCAATAGACACAAATGGGTCAAATCAGTTCAATTGAATTAAATTGACCTTATATCTTGGGAGAACGGCCTAAGGACAGAGAAAAAGACAGCAGGTTAGGGCTGACTGGAGTTGTACCAACAGAGGAAGTCTGGGGATGAAGGGAGTTTAGATTCCAGCTTCGGGAAGTCTTGTGAGGTGTGTGTATCAATTTAAGAAGGATCCACACAGAACAAGAAGTGCCATCTCCACAGCCAAGTATGTAACTGTGTAGACATCTTCCCATGAATTTCCTTCTCTATTTCCCTTTCTCTATTAGTTCCTTTTCACATAATCAAGTGATGGACTCCGACCATCGCCAGTTCACTTCATCTATACCCCTTCTCAAACTCCTATTTCCTATTCAGTGGTTAGCACATAATAGCACAATCTCTCACTCCTTTATTGAAACTACTCAACAGATTTCCTAATTGCCAAATTCTAACTGCAGAGGAGGTGTGTAAGGGTGACTGATAAAACTGAACTAAGCCATACAAAGAATTTCAAAATGTAACATGTTCCTGAATTCAAAACAACTGAAGTTACAAACCATGTCTCAACCAGTTCTTAGGATAATCAATCTCCTACTTGCAAAAATGTACAGGGTTAGAGAAACATTTGCAGTCCTCTGTAAAAGTCATCACAAACTGTTTAGTGCATACTCTACATTGCTTTTAATTCAACCACTTCTAAGGACAAGATGTCATTGCTGAGAATGAGAAACCAATACTTGGAGTCTGTCATCTTTGGGTGCATCATTTATCCATCCTCTGTGAGTGCAGGAACTCCACAGGACATGATAGAGATCAGGGAATAGTTCCATCTATTGAAGGACATGCCTACTCTGTCCCATCTTGAACATGCTTTCACTCTCTGTTTGCCTTTCAAAGACACCTTCCACTTCCATCTGTGTCTTCCTCCTAATTGGTGATATCATTTCGCATTTTCATCAGCAAAAGGTGTAAGTCCCTGTTGCAATACATATCATCACTATATTGTTTACATTAGACTTTTCTTAAGAGCATTTGATCATTCCTTTCAGGAACATTTTCCTACTGTCTCTTAGTCACTGATTTCTTCTTTGTATTGTACCGAAGAGATGATTTCTAGCCAATCTTTTAATTTAGATTTCATCTAGTTCCCACTGGGGGCTTTCATTCATTCATCTAAATCAGTTGTTCAACTTGAAAAACTCTAATTAACTCTAATTGGTCTACTTCACTGTTCACCCAAATCTATTTACTAGCCTATCTTAGTAACACTATAATATAATATGCTCATATTAGACATGTCACATACCCTCCCAAAATGAACACTTTCTTTTGAGAATGTTCAATGTTATTAGCAGAATGAGTGCAGTGTATAGACCACAGGTAAACATTTTTTAAGATGTTTGAAGTATGTAAAAGATACTAGTGAGCCCAAATTTTATGTAATACAGACAGAAGTTATTGGTTTTTTAAGTACCAGCACTCAAATATATATAGCATAAAAAAAAACTTGTTGGCAAGTAAAGTGCATATGTGTAAACCAGAGAAGACTGAAAACCCTATATATTCAGTGTCCCTGAGATTATACACACAAAGGGTGCTGCAGTGTTCAAGGTATTAGAAACATGCATAATGCTTAAGAGTCATGAATGTTAAACTCAACAATCTACTAAAAATAAAGTCCGTTTTTATTCTATGTGATCTTAAACCAAGAAACACATATGAAATCCAGATATTAACCAAATAAGTCACAAACTATAATTCCACATGTTTTTTTCAATTACTTTGATACAGAAAAGTTGTGCTAATAGCCCAAGGCACCTTCCGCCTGTGGGTTACCACTAGAAAGAAGAGAGAATATTAACATCCACATGAAACTTTTAATGTAGGCATATTTCCAAAAGTAAAGTGTGTGGTCTTTACTCACGTTGCTCACTAAACCGTGTGTTAACCCATCCCTCACCCCATGTTTCTTTCTCTGTTGCTTAAAACTGACTCAATAAAGTTTTAAATTCCTCTATGAATCTGTCTATTCTATGGCCTCCAGGACAGCGGACCTATTTAATCTCTGGGGTTACCACTGCACCAGTTGTTCTCACACAGGTTCCTGTCCCCAGTAGTGAGTAGAGATACCTTCATGGATGCTTACATTCATCAGCCAACTGCACTCCCCTGCTATCACCCTCACTCAACTCTGACATAGCTACAAGATTGTCCTCTTAAAGCAAAGTATGCCAATGGCTTTTTGGAACATATTCACTTGGGTAGGATACCTTGCTCAGTCTTTACACAGCATGGAGGAGCTTTGCCCTGCCTCAACCTTGTATGCCAGACTTAGTTGACTCCCCAAGGGAGGCCTTACCCTCTCTGAGGAATGGATGGGGGTGGGACTGTGGGAGATTGGTGGGAGGCGGGAGAAGGGGAGGGAGGGGAAACTGGGATTGTATGTAAAATGAAAAAAGGATCCTTTTTAAATAAATAAATTTAAAAAATACAGTATGTTCATGTTCATTGCAAATACTAGTAGACATTCATCCTTCATCAAGTACTGAGCAGATACAGCTGTCTCCCTTAATAATGGACTTAAGATTTAGTTTCTTTGGGGTAAAAATATGGTGCCAAACAAGGCTGTGTTTACCAGACATTAAATAATTAATCACACAGGTAATTGAACATTCCCATTTTAATACGGATAATGGAAGAAACATGGAGGTGACAAAATAAGAGTAACCAATGAAGATTAACATGATTTGGAAAGAGCTCCCTAAGAAAGTCAGCAATGCAACCAAAGGGAAGGAGTCAGTGATACCTAGAGAAATGGCTGCCTTGGAAATATGAGGGTTAGCAAGTGAGGGAGTCTGAGTGTCTACAGGACGCTGTGGGGAATGACGAAATATTGCTGATGCCGATATAGCTTACCAAGAGACTGCAGCATTTGAAAGAGCGCTGCATAGCCAGAATAAAGTACTGTACAAAGACAAACTATATTTGCATTTTTCTAAAACTTATGAGAATCTACAGAAGAGTTTTATGCATAGGAATATTATATATCAGTATGACTATTGCTTGGGCCAGGAAGCATGGAGAAAGTGGAAGATGAGGAAAGACCACGGCTGAATTAGAGAGAATGGCTTTCTGATTTAGTCTCTGGGGAAAGAAGATGATGATGATGATGATGAAGAAGAAGAAGAAGAAGAAGAAGAAGAAGAAGAAGAAGAAGAAGAAGAAGGTAAGAAAGTAAATATTAGCACCTGAGGGACTGCAGTCTTTTTCTGTGTCCTCACAGAGTGACAAAAGAGAGTACAGGATTTCTAGTCTCTCCTCATGAGGACACTAATTCCACTGATACTTCGTCTTTATGCCCTTATCTAAAAGCCAATTATCTTGCAAGCCCTAGCAACAAATGTCATCATACTAATGAGGATTTAACCTAGGAATTTGTAGAGGACACAATTCTGTCTGCATCAAGTAGCAAAGGTTTTATATTAATTATATGTCCTATGATTAAAATATAAATACATCTTTCAAACCTGATCTATATTTACAGATAAACCTAATGGCTAGGTTGAAGTTTTTTTAAACTAGGTCATATGGAGTCTATAACCAAATGTGAAGGTCCTGAAAAATTTGGCCACAATGGAAGATGTCTAACATATAACACCCAAGAAGAAATTGAAAATCAAATACATAATAAATTCAAGGTGTTTCTGGCTGGACTCACCCATACAGTATCACATAACTTCACCATGGCCTTGACCTGAAAATAGAAACATATGCACATCTCACTGCACATGCCATGATAACACATAGTGCCAACTAAGGTCGCTGAAACATCTTGGTGGAGATTAGACACTATGGTATGCTATGAATTCTAGTGTTTTTACTGTACATGCAAAGATATCTGCTCATGTAGTAAGACTTGTTTAAGTATGGAAAAGAAAGACATGTTTTCCTGACATCATTCCTCAACATGTAAGTGTATCAAATTAGTATATCCCTGAACTGTGTTATTAGTAGGTTGGATTTATTTTTAAATTATACTTTGAGTGGTTAACTTGAGTTTCATCTTAAAAATCATTAAATGGACAGGCATGGGAGCATATGCCTTCAATCCCAACTCTCTGGAGGCAGATGAGACTAGAAATACCCTGTCTACAAACAAACAAAAGTCTCATTAAATGAACTTCATGCATAAAATGAACAGTATACTCTGCCATTTTATTGTATATATTTATGTGAACCGGGGTTGCCAGTATTGACAATTACAGAATAAAATATCAATTAACTCTGAAAACATGGAATATTCCCTATGTCCAGGCCTATGAATATTGGCCAAATAATTCTTTATGCAAACATGTGCATACTTGGTTAAGAGAGACACAGCAGCTTCCACTGGATTCAATATTCCTAAAACTAATACTGACAGTTGCAATTCTCATGTTACTGAACATATTATACATTATTCACATTAGTTCTGAAATACTGAAAACTTGTTAAGAGTTACCTAGACTCTTAATTTAGCCCTTAGTTTCAAAATAAAATCTTTAGTTGAGTCTTAGGATAATCATGACAGACATCAGCTGAACATCTGCTGTTGCTGAAGCCCAATGAGAACCACCAAATTTGTAGCATTAAGAGATGAAGTTGTGAGCCGGGCGGTGGTGGCGCACGCCTTTAATCCCAGCACTCGGGAGGCAGAGCCAGGCGGATCTCTGTGAGTTCGAGGCCAGCCTGGACTACCAAGTGAGTTCCAGGAAAGGCGCAAAGCTACACAGAGAAACCCTGTCTCAAAAAACCAAAAAAAAAAAAAAAAAAAAAAAAGAGATGAAGTTGTAATCCTAGATAACAATTTTTATATCTCTAATACACTGCTATGTTCTTCTCTTAATAATAATGATATAATTATTGGTCAACTTCTCATTTCTATGTAAAAAATGTATTACCAGGCAAGATTATGTTTTTATTTCTTTGTTTATTTTTATTTATTAACTAATAAATAAGTATAGGTGTGAAGAATATATGTTTTAAAGCAGGAGAATATACTATCTGCCTTTATACTTCTGATTTTTTTCTACTGTTATAAGCCCAAGTCTGCAATTTTAATTGAGTTTGATAACAGTCATGTAATTAAAATATATACTTTCTTCTGACATTAAATTTTAATTCTATCAGTTTTACCTGAGAAGAAACAATCCTATAAATTTTGGGTGAGGTTATTGCTTTTTCTTAACGGAAGATGCATTTATTTGAAACAATAACAATAACAACCAAAAGCAGACATATCCACATGGATCAAGATTTAAAATGCATAATACTATGTTTACCTTAACTTCTTGAATTAAATAAGCATTATTTCACATAAATTGTAAGAAGAACAGTAGTTTTCACATATCCACATGGATCAAGATTTAAAATGAATAATATTTATGTTTACCTTAACTTCTTGTATTAAAATAAGCATTATTTCATGGAAATTGTAAGAAGAACAGTAGTTTTCAGAGGCTGGGGAGAGAATGAAGAAGGAAGGATAGAAAAAGGTGGACTAGTAAATACTAAGTTAGAGTTCCCTTGTGTTATCACATAGTAGTGTGACTAATGATGATAATGCACTATGTACTTCAGAAAGTTAAGGAAATATTTTTAATGTTCTCACAAATTGTACATTAAACATACTTAGAGAAATCATTTAGTACCACATAAATATGTGCAATTTTATTTTTATGTAGCAGTTAAAAATAACTTTAACTTTATACTTTCCTTCAAAATTAATTATACTAACCTAAATTTTAGCCCCTATAAAGTATTTTCTTTTCCTTAAACTTTCATTCTCTCATTAGAAAATATAAGGAATGGGCTGAAGATGTAGCTCAGTTGGTTGAGTGTTTAGCATGCACAGGGTCCTGAGTTTGATACTCAGTGCCGTATTAAAAATATAAAAACCAAGTGTGGTGATGCATATCTATCATACTGCTATTTGGGAGGCAGACACAGGAGGATCAGAAGTTTAATGCCATCATTGGTACATAACAAGTTTGAGGCCAGTTCCTGCTATGTTAGACCCTGCCTTGGAAAAAAAGAGAAAAAAAAAAAAGAAAATATAAGTGATATAAGAAATATGAATAATTGGTTTATGATATTATCATTGAGCTTCCTGCACTGAAACTCCACGTTCAAAATAAGAAATAGGCTGGGCAGTGGTGGCGCACGCCTTTAATCCCAGCACTCGGGTGGCAGAGCCTGGCAGATCTCTGTGAGTTCGAGGCCAGCCTGGACTACCAAGTGAGTTCCAGGAAAGGCGCAAAGCTACACAGAGAAATTCTGTCTTGAAAAAAAAAAAGAAAAAATAATTAATGCATATAATCATGTTATCCAAAATAAATCAATACAAAAATACTGTTTTTCAAAAGAAAATGCCTATTTCATCATATATATTTCTTTTCATTATGTTGTATAAGATAAATAAATAAAATAAAATAAATAAAACTATGAAATTAAATACTTCTGAAAATCCCAGGTGAAAATTATCCTTAGATGAAAGTTTGCCTCAGAATATAGTTAAGCTAATTAGGTAAGATTTTCTTTATGTAAAGCTTCAATCACTGCAATAGTTGACATCTCTGGTGCAGAGCATAATAAGAATTCTCAAGTTCCCTGTAATGAGAATTGTGCTTATTTTAATGGGTCTTTGAAAGACAGATGAGTCATTGTCCAACTCACAACTATTTCCCTTGGGGCAAGCAACTGCCTGAAATATAAAGTGTCTATTGTAAGGGATGAAAATTGGAGAAATGGAGAATTCTGCTGCAGTATTCTAGCTTTGAATGCTATTAACATGCATTTCACTGTGATTTGTATGACGACGAATGTCATTTTTATATCTAAGTCATGGTCTCTCATAGGTTTAATGGTAGAATTATGTGATGGTAATCACATAATGTGGTCACCCATGAAGCAAATGCCCAGCTCACCTAGATAAATGACCATCTTTCCAATGATGTTAATGATCAAACATTTGGACTTTTTTATTCTCAAAGAGAATAAAGCAAAACACAATGTTTGCAAGAGTATGTGACTACCAGTTTCATACCCCAGAACTATGCTGGAATTCTAGGGGAGAAAAAGGAAGGGAGGGTGGGAGGGAAAGAGAAGATAGGAATTTTAGAAGCCCTTGTTTTGTTCTCCAGACAGCTAAAATTATTTTAGATGTCTACATACTCCTTGGAGTTTGAAGGACATGAATGAAAACATGAATTCTTTCATTCTGATCTCAAATTGTTAGAACAACTAATGAGTAGGAGACACAGAGAAGAGGAAACTACCATGGATTATTTTCGTTGTTATTCTTTTTTATTGTTTGTTTTTCAAGACAGAGTTTTTCTGTTTAGTCCTGGCTGTCTGGGAACTCACTTTGTAGACCAGGTTGACCTCAAACTCAGAGTTCCGCCTGCCTCTACCTCTGGAGATCTGCTGGGATTAAAGGCATGCGCTGTCACCACCACCACCACCACTACCACCACCTCCTGGCTGCCACCATGAGTTCTTTTACCCAATTAATGCATATAAACTTCAACTAAGGAACATCAAACATATGCTCGAATGATGACTTTGGGTATCTTGCCAGCAAGATGTTTCTGTTTGATATTGATTGGCACAGAACTGACTAGTATCCTCAAATTCAGGTTACATTGAACTCTCTTGAGAATGTTGCTGGTCATAGATTACATCTTGTGGAACTTTGGTCTCTACTAAGTTCAGAGGTGAGCTTCAAGAGTTTTCAAACATAGGAAAACACCGGTAAGTTTTTGATCATTTATGGACATCTTCAACATAGTATGGGAAGATTAGTGGAATGGGGGTTTTGCCCTTCCAACTAGATAAGACAAAAATCGAGGTACTCTTCCTTCTTCACTGGGCATTCTACATTCCTCTCATTCTTTATCAGCACTTAATCAGGTCCAGAGGGCTGATTTTCCTGCAGATCTTCATCTGTAAAGTTGTTAAGATCTTAGCTCTTTTATCTTCTTAGCCCATGTTTGCTGCCACTGTTCATTTTATACCCATAAGCAAGCATGCACATGTGAAAACTTATGTCAGGCAATCCCATGGCTCTCTACCATGATTTCATAGAAACAAATACATTTTTTCTCTGATAATCATCACTATCACTTGTTGAATTATATGTGACCAATGCAATACAATGTCCACTCAAAGAATTCATATGCGTAATTTGGAAGAGAGAGGTCACAGTAAAGTTGCTGTGGATGATTGATTAATAAATAAATAAAACACTGATTGACCAGTAGCCAGGCAGGAAGTATAGGTGGGACTAGCAGAGAGGAGAATTCTGGGAACAGGAAGGCTGGGGCAGAGGAGAGGCTGCCGGCTGCCGCCATGAGAAGATGTGAAGATACCGGTAAGCCACGAGCCAGGTGGCAACTTATAGAGTAATAGAAATGGGTTGATTTAAGATACAAGAACAGTTAGCAAGAAGCCTAAGCCATTAGGCCAAACAGTTTAAATAATATATGCGTCTGTGTGTTTATTTTATAAGTGGGCTGTCTGACTGCCGGGGCTTGGCACGACCCGGAAAGAAAACTCTCTAGCTATGTAAAGTAGTCTGGACTTGTTCCTGTAATTAAATGGTGTTCGGGAAAATGAACCTAGAGTCATCTATGGGCCCAGTGCTTATATCAGAAAGAAGTTTGTTTCTTTCTCACTCAAAATTATGACATTGTGCTAATACCCCGTTTATGACTGCCCATGTTCACCCAGGAGTAGGTAGGTGTTCGGTATCTTTTGGGACACAATGATACATCTAAAAGCAAGTCTACTGTAAGAATTCCTGTTCTGTGGATAACATTGCCTTGCTTGAAAACTGCAGTGCATTGTACTATGTGCAGGATGTGACAGGAACTCCAGTGTCCTTATCTAAACAGCCTCCAACAAGATGGAATTTTCAGAATAATACAATCCCAGTGGCACCTTAACCTAAACCTAGACCTGTCTCATAGCTCTTTCTTACTCTGAGTTCCACATAAAACTTGAAATCATCCAACATGTAGATGAAGTAGAACTGTGAAATGCAGTGTGTCCTATAAAATCCAGTGACTCCTCTGAGTTATAGGGAATACACAGTTTACAGCTTCCTTTCAAATATTGACAAAAATTATGAATAATTGTTGTTTACAGCATGATATTTGAAAATACATAGCGATTGTGCGATGATTTAACACAGCCTTAAAAATCTCCAGCAAATTATCTTTGTGATAATTTGCTGGAGATTTTTAAGGTGTAATATATTGTTATCTACCATTTACTAAAGTCCCATGGTGTGCAGTGTATCTCAATAAGTTATTCTATTGTATTTTCTACTTCTACAGGTTTAAAATGTTTACATTCGACAAGTGGATAAAATCATGTTCCACATGCCTTTGTATGCCTGGCTTATTTCATTCAGCACAGTATTCTCCAGTTTCATCCACATTGTCACCAGTGATAGGATTTTCTTCTTTAAGAATGATTATGAACTTACATTGTACATATCCTACTTTATTCATTCACTCACTAGTAGTGGGTGTTTAGCTTAATGCCGTATTTTGGCAATTGTGAAAAGTGGTATAATAAATATGAGAGTGTAGATGTCTCTCAGAAAAACTGATTTTATTTCACTGACATATATATTCAATAATGAGACTGCTTGATCATATGGTAATTCCCTTTTAATTGTTGAAATAATCTGTGATTTATTTTCCATAATAGCACTTTAAATTTACAGGGAAATTCAGCATTATCCAGAATATTAAACAATGTAAAACAATCACCAATCAGTATATCAGCATTTCATTTAAATGTGTTTCCTGGTAGATGTGGAACCCATACTTCATCCAGGTAGCCTCCATCTGCACAGAGAGGGTGGAGGTAAGGAAGAAAGGAGGGAGGGAAAGAAAGAGAAAGAGAGAGAGAGAGAGAATGAGGACTCCTCCTTCTCAGAGTGAATATACCAGAATCCCTACTTCACATACAGAAAGTCACCTTGGAAACTGTTTACATTGATATCAACTTTAAAAATAATGAAATTATCATGATTTGAGGCATTTGTCAAAGAGGTCTACCATGCCCTGACCACCATCCAGCAGAAAATCATGGTGGAGAGGTGCTTGAAGAGACCGTAGTCTTCAATGTTTTTATAGGAAAACTGTGCACTGCAAACAAAAGCCATATAAGCAGAAGTGGATTCCCAACTACAAGCAGAGAAATAGTCAAGAGACAGAAGTTCTTATAAGACAAATGATAAAATAGTCTATCAAGTACTAAGTATGCAGAGGTATACATCTCTTCATGCACCTAACCAATTCTCTCATGACCACCCAAGTCAGGATGTTGGGTAGGAACTTCAGTGCTTACCACTTCTTGCTCATTGTTCCCATTAACATGATGTCATCAATAGCACAAATGTCCCGGCCTACAAAATGTTGAACGAATGAAACCCATTCTTTTGAGCATGACTGTGAATAAACAAATAACAGAGAAATGAACTGCTTCTGAGAAATCCTTCCTGCATCAAAGAGAACACCTTCACCAGTTTGCTATTTCCAGATCACATACCAGAAATGTCATTAATTTCTTCCAGTAAAAATACAACATCCAGAACTGTGGTGGAAGCTGTGGCTATTCATATTATTCATTAAATTTATCCTTGTCATCCACTACCTGACAGAGAATCTCACCATTTATTTCAATGATACACTTGGGAACTCAGAAAATAGCCATCAGATTTCTGCTACCTGACTGAGAACTCTGTTATTACTTTATCCACCAGTGTTCCTTCTTCAATACGGATCTACAATAGCACTTTGGTCCTGTAGGCATCAGGAAAAATTTGGACTGAATTCTGAAAATTTGAGACACAGGAGTATTTTCCCTGCCTAAAAACATGTATCTGAGTAAAGAGCTGCTCTCCATGGGGCTGAAAATTTACCTTGTTTCGAAAACTAGACAAAGAAGTATGCGTATCAGTTGGAATAATGTACTGCAGCCTTCCACAGACACATGATTTCACTCTTTTATCAGAGCTAATAAGAAAATATCCTACTTGGTTCCTCATGTCTGTTGCTGATGGATATCATACTGTATTGGCCTTTTCCATGTCACATATATACAGTCATTCTGACTGTAGCCATTTTGTTTCTGATGGTCGGGTGCTGCTTTGCTATTACATTCTCCTACCATCCCAACTGCTACTGCCACTCACCTGTTTCTAAGGCAACCACAGCAAAACTTCCCTGGTGGACCAAGACTACAGAGAAAAGTCTGACTGAGCCTGAAGTGACTTAGTCACCCCCTCACCAGCACAGTTTTTGTTTCTGTTAAACAGAAGCTCTTCTTTGCCACCCTGAAGAGTAACTTCTGAGATTTTGCTTCTTACAGTAGAGACACCTTAGTATAACCTTTAGAAATATTCTCTTTGTTTCCCTTGGAAGTACAGGATTTCTCAGCCAGTGACTGTCAGCGACTGGTGCAATGGCCTAGAAAAAAAAAAGTACAAATTTAATAGAAGGCGATTTTTGTCAGGTAGGAAACACCTTATTTGTGAAATATAATTTTGAAGCAAGGGAAAATCATTATCTTCAAGTATTGTGGCGATGGATGAATTCTGCAGAAAAATATTACACTGATGTATGATTGGAGCTTCTTAGACTAGCTGCCTACATACCCCTATCTAAAGTCTAACTTCTCATCTCTGTAGACTGAATTTAAAGGAAGGGATTAGTTGGCACGATTACCCATCTGTCTTGTGGCAGCATGTGCAGGAGAGAGTTGCCCTCCCTCACACACCTCACCTACTGCCCATCAACGCTTGGGCAGGTGGAGAGCTGGACCTCTGGTCATAAAAGAGGAAGAAGAGAGCCAACCCTGTTAGTGCAGGTATGGACAAGCTAGCCCTGAAGTTGTAAAAGCGGCAGAGCTGTCCTCATTTCTCATCTGGCAGACCAACCCTGCAGCTGCCCAGGCCCAGGCCCAGACCCAGGGTTGTAACTTGGCCTGCCCTAACATCCACCCCATCTACAATCTGCAGGAGCATGTGAAGGAACCAGACCCACAGACTCAAAGCTGCAGGATCTCCACAATACAGGGCAACAACAGGACACCCAGGAAGAGTCTGAGTGAGGGCCTCTCATCAATAGTGTAGTAGAAACCAGAGGCTCCCAACCAGATCAATGACTCTTTGCAACAAACTCTTGCGGGTAAAGATACAAGGATAAATGGGTTTACCGCATGACTCACTGTACCACAGTGCAGCTTCCATAACGAGATAGTTTTATTTTTTCTCTTTTAATTTTTTTCCTTTTTTCTCTTAAATTTTGTTTTATTTGGGGAGTGGTGGTGGGAAGGACAGATGTGAAGAGATGGGGACATGAATGGGATCAAAATACATGATGTAAAAGACACATAAAATAGATAGGTAGATAGATAGATAGATAGATAGATGGATGGATGGATGGATGGATGGATGGATGGATGGATGGATGGATGGATGGGTGAATGGGTGAATGGGTGAATGGGTGAATGGGTGAATGGGTGAATGGATGATAGATAGATAGATAGATAGATAGATAGATAGAAAAATAGATAGATAGATAGATAGATAGATAGATAGATAGATAGATAGATAGATGATAGATAAAAATAGATTAGTTGGTTCTGCCCTGAAGCCTCACTTACCAATTTTCAGTTTAGCCAGACTTCCAACTTTGAGGGATGAGAGTTCCTACAAATTCAGACAGGAAATCTTTCACTTTGGGCTTTTAGTTGTGATGCCAGACTGCACTGACACCGATTGTTTTGCCTATTCAAAGGAATAGCACACAATAACATCCAGTCACCTACATCTACAGCACATGTGTCACTTTTCCCCCCAAAGAGATATCACACGTACCATCACATCCCTTTCCACATTATCCTACCCCACTTCGTCACAAATGAGAATCTCAGTAGGCGCTTCACAGCAGCAAGCTGCCATACTACGAATACTTGACATATATCACTGGAAGCTTTCATTGACAACTAGTCAGCAAAAGATCTAATATAAAAGACCTAAGTGTTATTGTTTGAATTTTAAATGTTTCCACAGGCTCACATTTTGAACTTGTGCCTACTCAGGGAACCCGAGGAAACTACAGGAGATGCAAGCAAGCTAGCAGAAGTGGGTCCTGTGACTAGATCTATGAAGGTTACATCTAGCACCGGTTCCTCCCTTGCTCTCTGCTTCTGGGTCGGCATGATGTGAACTAATTCTAACATATACTGCCACTGTCATGGCTTCCACACCATGATGAACTAAAACCCTGGAAAACTGAAAGTCAAGGTAAACTACTCATCCCCTAAGCTGGTTTTTATGAAACACTTTGGTCACAGAGACACTAAAGTAAGGAACATTCTACCCTGAGAGTTTACTTGTACTACCAACCATTTTCAGTTAAATTGCCTGAAATGAAAAAGCCTGAGACTAGAATTCAAGTTGGTGTTAGCAAAGGCAGGCTCTGGGACAAAGCAGGATGTCATAGACGAAGGAACCAAGCATAGATGTCATCTCGGCTTTAGTCGAACCTCACAGGAAGCTTTGAAACATGGACAAGACCATGGTTTTCATATTACTCAAATTTTGTCCAATTTGAGTTTGTTTCAAGCAAACCTTCCACAATCCACTGGTAAAGCCAAGTAGGCTTGGAGCTTCCTCTATAAGGAAAGAATTCTTGATAAGAAGGTAAAGTTGCCTTGATGTATGCAGGCTGCACTAAAGAGGTTCTATAGACTGCATAGCAAATTCCCCCACCTGCCTGGAGCATGGGAAGTCTACAGCCAAAGTGCCAACAGATTCAGTATTTGCCAGTCAAATGCACATGTGAGTCTCATACATGGTGATCTCTAGATCTTTTCTGTGTACAGAAGAGGCAGAACAGCTTTCTGGGGCCCTTTGTGAAAACACTAATTCCCTACATAAAGAGAGTCCCCAGAACCTGCCTACCTTCCAAGCTTTTTTTTAACCTGTCATTTTTTTAACCTGTAGAGTCCAATTTGTGCTGACAAAATAATAAACAAAGTTAAAGATTTAGATTCAGTCATTCAGACCACAGTGTTATTTTGCACATATAGCAATACATCTTTTCATGATTGTTATACACGTTTGTTTTTTATCAAAGAAAGATATCTTTAAATTAACTTTACTGATATTACTAAAGAATATTTTCTTTTTGATATTTTTTCCTTTGTGTAGATTTCTTTCTTACTGATTCTGATTGCTGCTCATTATTAGGGTCTTATTTCTCTTTCCTTTAAGTGTGATTTTTTTTCTCTCACTTCTTTGGAATTTATCCTTATGTTATTGATTTCCAGTCTTACATTTAATATCCTTCTAAGCACTGCCTTAGGTATTTCCCACAAATACAGGACAGGCTTTGGTGGGGCAGGCTTATCTTCCTAACACTCAGGATGCCAAGGCAAGAGGATCATAACTTTCAGACCTGCTTTGGCTATAAGGAGACCCTTTTTTCAACAGGTAAATAAATAAATCCTCACAGTTGTAGTATATTATATTTGTGTTAAAAACTGTTTCAAAATCTAAAATTTTATTGTGATTTCAAATTTTATCTGAATGCTGCTTAGAAGTACACTATTGGTTGATTGTCAAGCATTTTTAAAAAGTTTTTATTTTGCTCTTAAATTTGAGAAGTATAACTCTGTTTCATTACAATTATAGTCAGGAAACAATTATTTCAGTCATTATAGTGTTTGTGATATGGTTTGTGTGCACTTATAAAGACTGTGTATATGTTGGCTGTGTGCAGCTTCCACACAGTTCAAGTAAGTTCAGGGCTTAAGTCAGACAGACATTTCACCATCTTCCAAACATTCGTCCAAACAGCAGTAACATGTTTTGGCTTTGGTGTTGATATTTTAGAGTTACTTGAGATGTTTACATAAATTCCATACCTATTGGGAATTCATGTGTTTGTTTTAAATATGATCCGATTTTTGCTTTACTCATCATATAGCTATGTAATTGTATTCATATAAATTTTGAATTATGCTCCTTTTACAGAAAATACACATATCTTCTTCATGAAGCATTCTTCTTATCCTTCTTATCTGTAATAATCTTTTCTTAGAATCTATTTTAGTATTAGTATATCCATATAAGCCATATTTTTAGGGAGACTCATGTTGTTTGCTATATGTTTTACCATTATTAAACATTCAACTCTATTGGCCCTCATTTTTTCAGTGTTTATCTTATAAGTCTCAAAGTATCATGAGGAATTCTTTAAGACAGTGGTAATCACCTAATTGGAATACTTAGTATATTCATATTTACTGTAATTATTTATATATAACTTGATTATATTTATTATCTTATTATATACTTATCTCTTACCAGCATAATTTTATGCTCCTTTCCCCTCCCTTATTCTTTTAAAACAATATTTAATTAATTAATTGTTAACTATTAATTTTTAAAATTAATTTGTTAATTCTTTGAGAATGTTATACAATGTGCCTAGGACAGATTCACTTGCTTCCCCGCAACTAGTCCACTAATAACCACCTTATCCTATCCCTTTCTTCCCAACCTTGAGATGACTTCTTTGTTTTTTTTCCACATTGACTTCATATTTGTTCCTCAGATAATCTCATGGGTGTGGAGCCTCTGGAATGTTTTCTGCCAACCAGAGGGTCACATCATTAAGGAAGACTGACCCTTCCACTCCTGGAAGGCCTCAGATGCCTACAGCTCCTCAGCTATTGATGGGTTCTTGTTTACGACTTTCCCCTTCATGTATGCCAGATTTTCTTTGTCTAGTGTTTTCAGATCTTGTGCATACTGTCAAATTCTTGGTGACATTGTACTTTTAACTGCACAGTTAAGTTCAGAAAAAGTTTCCTTGAAATGATTCACCATATATAGCTATTACAATCTTTTTTTCCCATTTGAATACTTGACTCCAGTTGATTGTCATGTTTCATGATGCTTAGTTGATGCAATCTTGCTGGAGGAAGTATATCATTGGAGGGGGGCAACTTTAAGGGTAAGAAATATTACCGACTTCCAGTTTATTTTCTCTGCTTTATGATTGTGATTCAAGATGTGATCTCACAGTCTCCTCTTCCTTTTGCCATTCCTGTTTCTGGAGGCTGTCCCTTCCCACCACAATGCACTCATCCCTCTGAAATTGTAAGCCCAAATAAAGTCTCTCTTCTATGGATTGCTTTGATCATGATGATTTATGACAGAAAAAAAAAGAACAACTATAGGCATGCACCTAAAGGACTCCACATATCCTAAAAAGATACTGGCTCCTCCATGTTCACTGCTGCTCTAGTCACAATAGTCAGGGCAAACAGCCTGGGTGTCCATCAACTGATGAATGTGTGATAAAAATGTGACACATTTATATAATGGGATATTATTCAGTTCTTAAGAAAAGATGAAATTATAAAATCTATAGGTAAATAGAAGGAACTAGAAACAATCATTCTGAGTGAAGTAACCTAGACATAAAAGATAAACACTACAATTTGTCTCTCATATGTAGATGTAAGCTTTGTTTCTTTATATGTGTGTATTTTTTTTTCAAATACCCCTAAAAGTTAGGAAACTAGTTAAGAGGCCATGAGGGAGAAGGGGTCTTTCAAGGAAAGAAACACAGAATACAATGATAAAAAAAATGGGAAGGTTTAGTGTAATAGGAATGATTAATCGGGATAAGGGAGCAGAGAGCATGGTACAGGAAGGAATATACAGAGGGACAGCTAACACTAAAGGCCTTTATTCAAAGCCATGTGAAAACCTATTACTATAGAAGCTTCCATGTATATAAAAATTCCATGTATATAGAAAATTGCATGTATATATTATATTGCACATATATATATAATTTTAATAGCTACTTTATAATAGGTGAACAGTATTCCACTAGACAGCACATGCTAGCAAGTAATAACCCTGTACCCAGAATGGGCTGCCTTCTTTTCAATTGCTGGTCAGTACAATCCCACAGACACTCTTGATTACCCTCCATAACCTGAGGGTAAAACCCTATTGCTGAAGACACCACATACTGGATTTATACCTGTTTTTTTTTATTTTTTTTTTATTTTATATACCAACCACAGTTCGCCCTCCCTCCCCTTCTCCTACCTCCCCTCACCCCACCCCCATCCACTCCTCATAAAGCATAAGACCTCCCTTGGGGAGTCAAAACAGGCTGGCATACCATGTTGGGGTAGGACCAAGCCCCTCCCACCTGCATCAAGGTTGAGCAAGGTATCCCACCACAGAGAATGGACTCTAAAAAGCCAGTTCATGTACCTAGGATGAGCCCTGGTCCCACTGCCAGGGGCCCCACAAACAGATCAAGCCACACAACTATCACTCACATTCAGAGGCCCTAGTTCGGTCCTATGCAGGTACCCCAGCTGTCAGTCTAGTGTCCGTGGGCTCCCACTAGCTGGGATCAGCTGTCTCTGGTTTTCCCCCATCATGATCTTGACACCCCCCGACCTTGTCCTTATAAACCCTCCTCCCTCTCTTCAACTGAACTTCAGGAGATCAGCCTCATGCTTGGCTGTGAATCTCTGCATCTGCTTCCATCAGTTACTGGATGTAGATTCTATGATGACAGTCAGGGTAGTCACCAATCTGATGACAGGAGAAGGCTATTCAGGCACCCTCTCCAACATTACTAGGAGTTTTAGCTGGGGTCGTCCTTGTGGGTTCCTGGAGAATTCCCTAGCACCATTTTTCTCCCTAACTCCATAATGGCTCCCTTGGTCAAGATATCTCTTTCATTGTTCTCCCTCTCTATCCCTCCACCAACTCATCCATCTCAAAATCTGTTCCCTTCCCCCATCCCCTCCCTTCTACCCTCACTTGTAACACGAAACTTAAATGGTCTTATTAATAAAAACAAACCTGGAGCAAGGTATTGGGGTGAATGCTGGAAGATCAGAGAAGCAGAACAAGCCACAGCCACCTCACCTTGTCAGTTCCTCAGCTGATTCTGTTTCCTCAGACTGAAAGGCTCTGTGTGTCCTCATCCAAATGAGTCTCAGCTGAACTGTTTCTCAAAAGCCTGAAGCTTAACCAGGTTCTAGTTCCTCGTCCTCACACCTGAAATACCTTTCTGCTTTCTGACATCACTTCCTGGGATTAAAGGCTTGTGTTGCCATGCCTGGTTGTTTCCAGTGTGGCTTTAAACACACAGAGATCTGGATGGATCTCTGCCTCCCAAGTGATAGGATTAAAGGCATGTGTGCCATCATTTTCTGGCCTCTATATCTGGTGGCTGTTCTGTTCTCTGACCCCAGATAAGTTGATTAGGATGCACAATATTTTGGGGAACACAATACCACCACACTCACTCCTAGATTACCCAGGAGATTTTTAACTATTTCCCCTTCCTGGGGCAATCCATGTATGTCCCCCTTAGGGTCCTCCTTTTTACCTAGCTTCTCTGGGGTTGTGGATTGTAGCCTGATTATCCTTTGCTTTGAATCCAATATCCACTTACGAGTGAGTACATACCATGTTTGTCTTTCTGGGTCTGGGTTACCTAACTCAGGATGATTTTTTTTTTCTAGTTCCATCCATTTGCCTACAAATTTCATGATGTCAGTGTTTTTTACTGCTGAATAGTACTCCATTGTGTAAATGTACCACATTTTCTTTAACCATTCTTTGGTTGAGGAGCATCTAGATTGTTTCCAGGTTCTGGCTATTATTAATAAAGCTGCTATGAACATAGTTGAGTAAGTGTTTACAATGGCAGTTGCCTTTGTTTCCTCATATACTCCAATATAAGTGACTGATTAATATTTGCTATAGGGAGAAGTAAAAAAAGGAGTATTATTAATATATTACTTTATAAATTTGGGGAATAAAACTATTATATATAATTTGACCAAATTTTTCAAGTACAAATATCCTGGAATGTTTATGGAATAAATACTTAGAATGTTTATAAAAAAAATAATGAACTCTTCTGTGAAGAAGGTAGCCACAAGCATTCTTATTTTAACATCTGTGTGGTACTCAAGTAAAGGAACATACTGTTCATTATTCACATATATATTTTGTTTGTAAACATCTAGACTCTTTCATGTATACTGATGTAAGAAACATGAATACTTTACATTGTACCATCATCCAGTCAATGCTTTGCCACTATTGGCTTGATTCTGTCCCTTGTACTGGCATTCATTTTGATATCACTGAAATGACAATTGGGTTTTATTGTTGATCAACTTTTAGGAAATGTTTTGCTGCTTATAGTTCTCATGTTTCCCAGACAGTGGTTTAACTATCCACTGTCAAAAAAGTGTTCTGAAAACAGCAAATATATATGGGCTGAGAAATAGAAATAATGCATTCTGAAAAGTGTATGATGCCATAGGAACTTCGCAGAGACGTGAAGGCTCTAATAGCTGCAACATGTCTTTAGAGTTACTAATGACAGAAGAAAAGAGTCATCATATTCATTCCTTCTGCTTTTTAAAGCCATTTCATATTCTATGTGACTTTGTATGTAAAAAGATTATCAAAGGAGTATAGAAAAGGAACAGGTTAATCAGCAGCCTTCAGAGAACAGTTTATTGATGGCTATTTTTGACACTTGGAAAACACATTGATCCTGATTGTATGCCGAGCAAGATAGTAAACATACAACCCTAACATGACAGAAGACCTTCTTGATCATATTTCAGTGGAACATGGGCAATAAATAAGTAATCAAATGCAGGAACAAGATCATTATAGAAGGTGATACAACTAGGAGGTAGTAACCCAGGATACTCTTTTCGATTTATCAGGGTTCATGACCTGAGGGCTACAGAGACAATGATATTGTAAGCCATGTTTTTGGTAGAGTTAACATTTAATATTAAATATTAAAAATAAGGATTTTTGCACTACAAAATTTCCAAGAAGTTAGATTCAAGTTAGAAAAAACAAGAATTGCAAAGAACAAAGTTGTGAAGGGCCTAGGCTGTTCTTGGCACTAGAAGCAGGCCTATATAAACAAAAATAGGTTAGGTTAATACCTCCGAGTAGAAAAACAAATCTCAGGGCTATGTTGAATATCATATTTTGAATAAAGAAGAGTTTCATTAAGGGGAAAATATATCCCTCTACATACACCTTTTCTCATTTAAAATAAAGCATATCGAGATTTCCAAATATGTTCAATGAGGAAAAATAAGCAAGACACAAAACTGCGTGTTATTATCCTTCTTCAGTTACATATTAAATCTCTTAAGTAACACTAGAGAGACTGACATCTCCTAAGGAAAATTAGTCAACAAGGAAAAGAAGTGGGAGGTATATATTATTGTCTACACTAACAGTCCATACTTTATCATGGTGTCTCATGCACTTGGATTGCATTTCACTAAAACAACTTGATAGAAAATTTAAGGGTTTGTATTCTGGATCTTACAATCGTTCTTTCCCCTCATCTGCAATTTTCTCTGACATAGGTATAAGAACTATGATGTAGCTGTATCCATTGGTTCTTGGTTCCCAATGGTCTAATGATTTCTCATTGTGTCCAGTTGTGATTTTCTTTGATGAAATCCATTTGTTGTAAAGAGAAGCTTCTGTGATGGAGGTGGTACCTACATTAATCTATGTGTATAAGAAGGTAATTTGGCAATTTTTTAAAATCCAAACTCTGCAATATTTTCTAAATATTTCACAAGGGGCTGATCCAATCAACCTTAATTTGTTCTTATTTCCATTAGTATTTCTGAACATTAAAAAATGTAGCAGAAATGTTTACAGAGTAATAAGGCACAGACATAATTTCTCCTTTCAAAAGCATACCTTCCTATGAAGTATCCGTTGTAAATTTCATAGCAATTTACTACTTTTCAAAAATCCAGTTAGCTAGTGGCTATAAAATACTAGCTGGAATAGAAACAAATCAAGGAAATCCTAAGTCTCTTGCCTGGCTCATATAGGAAAACAAAGTATAGCTAGATAATTTCCATATCGGTCATTCATCAAGTATTAACAATTACTAGCATGAACCAACTTTGTATTGGGCATTAGGAAATCAAAGATGAATTCCAGGAGGAAAGGGATATATTTCCCCAGTGTTCTGTACTTCCACAGTTGTACGTTTTGAGTGGACAATAGAAAATACCAACTTTCAGACTGAAAACCAAAGAGGTAAATAGTCAAATTAACTTCATAGTTTCCTCTTCTCTCCCTCTCTGGAATGGAGATACAATAAAATTTTAACTTTGTGGCTACTGTGTTACTTGAATAAAAATATGTATCTTTACATTGGCCAACTTCAGAATGGTAGAATATAATGCTACAGAACGACACAATGGCAAGATATAGAAAAGGCCAGACAAAGGCTATGTACTAGGGTTGACCTGTACACTATGGACTGCTTGTGATACTATATATAAGAGGAAAATCTATAGTGATAAATTTGTCTTATTTCCATCTAATTATCTACAATTGTTTGGTGTAGCAGCATAATTATATCACAATATAGGATCCCTACATCAAAGAAAGAGAAAGTAGAATGAAAGGAATATGCTGAGAAATAACTATGGAAATCAGAAAATTCTATAATAACACCATAACTGAGTGTTCCAAAGAAAGACATTAGCTTGCACTTAAAGAAATGAAGATAAGTTTCACAGATGTCAAGAAATATTTTTCTGTGTCTTTAAGGACAGATGTTTTTAGATATGAAAGGATACAACTCACAACTTTACTCAAAACATTTTTTTTCTTTGCGTAGTAGTTACTGTAAAAAAGCTCATAGCTCATCAAAGTGCTGAGAACAAGAGACTATTGAATTCTCAGACCTGAATGGAACATCCATATCATCCCCTACAAGGCATATGGAATATCATAGAAGCGGTTATAAAAAGAATGTTAAAGCTAGAAAAAGAAGAGGCATGCTGTGAAAAGCGGTCTTAAGGGTGCAGCATAGTCATTGCACACTTGAGTTTACAGAAACTGAGGTTATCTGCATAAATCTACAAAATATCCTGTCTGTCAAAATTCTGTCAAGGGAAGGTAGGGGTTCATGATGATAGACAGTTATGCTTGTTTGCAGAAGAAGAGCAATGTTTTCTTCAGTGGTGCAGCCACCAATAAGCTACCCATGCTCCTGTAAATAACCCATTACCTATACTCATGCAAGCAACCCTAATTTAGCTTATCGCTCACCAAAACCAAAATAAGATGACAAATAGAAAAAGGATTAGTTGGGAATAGAAAGGGTATAATCAAGAGGAGTGACAGGAAACAAGAGAGGGTAATAAAGTGCTACTATGATCAAATATGTTACATAAAATAAATTGAAACCTATTATATATTTTTATAATTATATTAAAAATTAAATGATAAAATAAGATAATAATATTTTGGATACAGGAAACCATGCAAAACAACCCAATTTACCAAAGTTGGGGTAAGGCCTACCCCAGAGGGAGAGTATTAGGATGCTCACTGAGGCTGTCATTGGGGCGTATGAGGGAAGAATGGTAAGGTCATCAGTTGGATGAGATTCCGACAGCAGTAGGTGTGTTGACTATTTTCCTCTCAGTAATATGGAGCCAGGCATACTCAGAAACTAGAGATGATTACAATCAGATTTGTTTTTCAGAAAAGTTAACATTGATCATAATGAGAAAAACAAATGCATCCGAAGAAACATGGGAGCAGAACAAGATTTAGCTTTATGGTTGGGATGTTTCTTGAATAAAAGGCATTAGTTATTAAAAAAGAAAGTCATAGCTCTCTTTCTTCATTATTGTATATTTAATATTTAGAAAACACTATAATATTAAATTATCAGAAGTAAACAATATAAATGAAAATGTAGTATTTGTACACTATCTGCATGTTTGTATGAATATATATATACATATAAATATGGATGTTACATGTATATATATGGATGTATATACTTATGTAGAGAGAAAGGTAAATATAATTATATAACTATATCTATGTCTATTTGTAGATGTCTTTAATCAATTTCCAGAATATACATATAGTATACATATATATTACATAATCAATTTAATAATATTTCTGTCCAAGTATTCTAAGAGAATACCAATTACTTAAGACTAAATTATACTTTCCAATTATACAGGTGAACGAATTCAACTCAAGACATCAAAGCATTAAAAAATGTTTTTACAACAGACCCTGCTAGCTCTTAACAAGAGGTAAGTCTTTGTTCTCCTAGCTGACCACCCCAGCCTCTAGGCTTTAGGCCCAGGAGCACAACCAATGCCCCCATACCCCCACCCATAGCAGTACCAGTTGCAGGCCAGCAGGCAGAAATCTTGTAGGCAGGCCAGACTACCACATTCTCCCACCAGACCCTGTAACCTACAAACCCCAACCCATCCCCCAAACCCACTCATCCTCCAAGATCACAGCTGCTCCCAGAGACACAGTCTCCACCAGCTCCAAGTGGACCAAGAGACTCCACTGGCTGCGAGTAGACTAAGAGCTCTGAGTGGACCAAGAGCTCCCATTGGAACAAGAGTGCTGGCTGGACCTAAAGAGGCTCCCTCAAACACACACACACTATTTGTACAGATTGGAGGAAGAGATGGAGAGATGCCAGTGCAAAAATACATTCAACAACATAAGAAGCAATATGGTATCACCAGAACCTAGTGATTCTACATCACTAAGACCTGAAAATCTCAATTCAGAAGAAGCAGGAAAAAAAAAACAACCTTAAAAATGACTTAAAGAAGATGATAAAAGCCTTTAAAGAGGAAATGAAAAATTTCCTTGAAGAAATTGAGGAAAAGACAAACAAAAAATGGAAGAAATTAATAAATCCCTTAAAGAAAAACAAGAAAAAGCAATCAAACAAGTGAAGGGAACAGTTGAAGACTTGAAAACTGAACTATAGGCAATAAAGGAGACACAAACGGAGGGGATGCGGAAATGGAAATCTGAGTAAATGAACAGGAACTACTGATGTAAGCATAACCAACAGAATACAAGAGATGGAAGAGAGAATCTCTGGCATTGAACATATGATAGAGGAAATAGATTCATCAGTCAAAGAAAACATTAGAGCCAACAAAGTCATAACACAAAATGTCCAAGAAATCTGGGACACCATGAAAAAACCAAACCTAAGAATAATAGGGATAGAAGAAGAAGAAGAAGAATACCAACTCAAAGGCACAGAGAATATATGCAATAAAATCATAGAAGAAAACTTTCCCAACATAATGAAGGAAATGCTTATGAAGATAGAAGAAGCTTACAGAACAGCAAATAGACTGGATACAAAAAAAGTCCCCTCGCCACATAATAACCAAACCACTAAATATACAGAATAAAGGAAAAATATTAAGAGCTGCAAAGGAAAAAGGCCAAGTAACATATAAAGGCAGACCCAGCAGAATAACACATGACTTCTCAATGGAGACTCTGAAAGCCAGAAGGTCCTGGACAGACATTAGGCAGACACTAAGAGATCATGGATGCCAATCTAGACTATTATACCCTGGGAAACTCTCAATCACCATAGACGGAGTAAACAAAATATTCCATGATAAAACCAGATTTGAACAATACCTATTCAAGAATCCAGCCCGACAGAAAGCATTAGAAGGAAAAATTCAATCTAAGGAAGTTAGATACACCCTTAAAGACACAGGCAATAGATAATCCCACACCAACAAATACCAAAGAAGGGAAACACACAACACTATCACCAAAAAATACCAGAAATTAACAATCACTTGTCATTAACAGCCCTTAATATCAATGGACTCAATTTGCCTACAAAAAGACACAGACTAACAGAATGGATAAGAAAACACTATCATTCCTTCCGCTGCATATAAGAAACACAGCTCAACTTCAAAGGCAGACACTACCTCAGAGAAAAAGGTTGGGAAAAGACTTTTCAATCAAATGGACACAAGAAGCAAGCTGGTATATGTATCCTAGTATCTAACAAAATAGACATCAAACTAAAATCAATTGAAAGAGATCAGGAAGGACATTACATATTCATCACATGAAAAAATCCAACAAGATGAAATCTCAATCCTGAACATTTATGCTCCAAATACAAGGGCACCCACATTTGTAAAAAAATTATTACTAAAGCTTAAATCACACATCAAACCCCACACTTAAATAATAGGAGACTTCAACACCCCACTCTCAACAATGGACAAGTCTGCCAGAAGGAAATTTAACAGAGCAACAAGTGACCTAACATATATTATGACTCAAATGGACTTGATAGATATTTATAGAACATTCCAACCTAACACAAAAGATTATACCTTCTTCTCAGCACCCCATGGAACTTTCTCTAAAATCAACCACATATTCAGTCACAAAGCAAATCTCAACAGATACAAAAAAATTGGAATAGCCTCCTGTATTTTATCAGACTACCATGGCTTAAAGTTAGATTTCAACAACAACAAAAATTACAGAAAGCCTACAATCTCATGGAAACTGAATAATGCTCAACTGAATCACCAATGGGTCAAGGAAGAAATAAAAAAGAAATAAAATATGTCCAATAATTCAGTGAAAATGAATGTACAACATACCCAACCTTATGGGACACTATGAATGCAGTGTTAAGAGGAAAATTCATAGCACTAAATGCCCAAGTAAAGAAATTGAAGAAATCATACACTAGTGACTTAACAGCATACCTGAAAACTCTAGAACAAAAAGAAGCAAACTCACCCAGGAGGAATAGACACCAAGAAATAATCAATTGAGGGCTGAAATCAATAAAATAGAAACAAGGAGAATAATACAAAGAATCAATGAAGCAAAGAGTCAATTCTTTGAGAAACTCAACAAGATAGACAAGCCTTTATCCAACCTAACTAAAAAACAGAAAGAGACCATCCAAATTAACAAAATCAGAAATGAAAAGGGAGACATAACAATAGACAAAGAAAAATCCAGAGAATCATCAGGTCATACTTCAAAAACCTGTACTCCACAAAATTGGAAAATCTAATAGAAATGGACAATTTTCTGGATTGGTACCACATACTAAAGTGAGTTCAACCCCAGATAAACAATTTAAATTGTGCAATGACCCCTAAGGAAATTGAAACAGTCATTAAAAGTCTCCCAACCAAAAATGCCCAAGACCAGATGGCTTCAGCTCAGAATTCTACCAGATTTTCAAAGAAGAGCTAATGTCAACATTCTTCAAATTGTTTCACACGATAGAAACAGAAGGAACATTACCAAACTCCTTTTATGAGGCTACAGTTACCCTGATACAGAAACCACATAAAGATGCAACAAAGAAAGAGAATTACAGACCAATCTCCCTCAAGAACATTGATGCGAAAATACTCAATAAAATATTGACAAACTGAATCCAATAACACATAAAAAAATTATCTATGATGACCAATTAGCCTTCATCCCAGAGATGCAAGGATGGTCAACATATGAAAATCTGTCAATTTAATACACCATATAAAAATATATATGATCATCTCATTAGATGCTGAAAAATCCTTTGACAAAATTCAACACTCTTTTGTGATAAAGGTCTTGGAGAGATCAGGAATACAAGGAACATACCTGAACATAATAAAAGCAATTTACAGCAAGCTGACAGCCGACATCAAATTAAATGGAGAGAAACTCAAAGGAATTCCACCTAAATCAGGAACAAGGCAAGGCTGTCCACTCTCCCCATATTCATTCAATATAGTACTTGAAGTTCTAGCTAGAGCAATAAGACAACAAAAGGAGATCAGGGGGATACAAATTGGAAAGGATGAAGTCAAAGTTTCACTAGTTGCAGATGATATGATAGTATACATAAGTGACCCCAAAAATTCTACCAGGGAACTTCTATAGCTGATAAACATCTTTAGTAATGTGGCAGAATACAAGATCAACTCAAAAAAAAAAAATCAGTAGCTCTCCTATGCACAAATGATAAATGGGCTGAGAAAGAAATCAGAGGACATCACTGCTGTGGATGATTGATTGATAAATAAAACGCTAATTAGCCAGTAGCCAGGCAGGAAGTATAGGTGGGACAAAGAGAGAAGAGAAGTCTGGAAAGTGGAAGGCTGAGAAGAGGAGACGCCAGCCTGCCGTCCAGGGAGCAGCATGTAATGACACACAGGTAAATCCACGGAACACGTGGCGACATCTAGATTAACGGAAGTGGGCGGAGTTTAAGTGTAAGAGCTAGTCAGTGGTTAGCCTGAGCTAATGGCCGAGCAGTTTAATTAATATGAGCTTCTGCGTGACTTTTTTATAAGTGATTGTGGGGTCCATGGTGCTAGACAGGACTGGAGAAAACTCCAGCTACACATCACAATTTACAATAGCCACAAATAATATAAAATACCTTGGGGTAACTCTAACTAAGCAAATGAAAGACCTATATGACAAGAACTTTAAGTCTCTGAAGAAAGAAATTGAAGGAGATATCAGAAAATGGAAAAATATGTCATGTTCATGGATAGGCAGGATTAACATAGTAAAAATGGCAATCTTACCAAAAGCAATCTACAGATTCAATGCAATCTCCATCAAAATCTGAACACAATTCTTCACAGACCTGGAAAGAATGATACTCAACTTCATATGGAGAAACAAAAAACCCAAAATAGCTAAAACAATGCTATACAATAAAGCAACCTCTGGAGGCATCACCATCCCTGACTTCAATCTCTACTATACAGCTATAGTAATAAAAACAGCTTGGTATTGGCTTAAAACCCAACATGTGGACCAATGGAATCAAATTGAAAACTCTGACATTAATCCACACATGTAAGAACACCTAATTTTTGACAAAGTAGCTAAAACTGTACAATGGAAAAAAGAAAGCATCTTCAACAAATGGTGCTGGCATAAGTAGATTTCAACATGTAGAAGATTGCAAATAGATCCATATCTATTGCCATGTACAAAACTCAAGTCCAAGTGGATCAAAGGCCTCAACATAAATCCAGTTACTCCGAATCTGATAGAAGAGAAAGTAGGAAGTAGTCTTGAACACATTGGCACAGGAAACTACTTCATAATATCACACCAGTAGCACAGACACTGAGAACAGCAATTAATAATTGGGGCCTCCTGAAAATGAGAAGCTTTTTTAGGGCAAAGGGCATGGTCAATAAGACAAAATGACAGCATACAGAATGGAAAAAGATCTTTGCCAACCCCACATGTGACAGACATCTGATCTCCAAAATATATAAAGAATTCAAGAAACTAGACATCAAAATACTGAACAATCCAATTTAAAAATGGGCTATAGGGCTGAACAGAGAATTCTCAACAGCAGAATCTCAAATGGCTAAAAGACACTTAAGAAAGTGCTCAACATCCTTAGTCATCATGGAAATGCAAATCAAAATGACTGAGATACCATCTTACACCTGCCAGAATGGCTATGATCAAAAACACTCATGACAGCTTATGTTAGAAAGGATGTGGAGCAAGGGGAACACTCCTCCACTGTTGGTGGGAGTGCAAACTTGTACAGCCACTCTAGAAATCAGAATGGCGATTTCTCAGAAAATTGGGAATCAATCTATCTCAAGACCCAGCTGTACCACTCTTGGGCATATATTCAAGGAATGCTCAATCATACTACAAGGGCACATGCTCAGCTATGTTCATAGCAGCATTATTTATAATAGCCAGAACCTGGAAACAACCTAGATGCCCCTCAACTGAAGAATGGATAAAGAAAATGTGGCACATATGCACAATGTAGTACTATTCAGCAGTAAAAAACAATGACATCATGAAATTTGCAGGCAAATGGATGGAACTAGATAACATCATCCTAAGACTCTTATGGACAAATATGGTATGTACTCACTCATAAGCAGATACTAGATATAAAGCAAAGGATAACCAGACTACAACTATCATCCCCAAAGAAGCTTGGGTATAAGAGATCCTATCTCAAAAAAATAGAAGGAAGGAAGTGAGGAAGGAGAGAGGGAGAAAGGGGGGAAGGAAGGAAGGAAAAGTGACCAGAGAGGTAGGCAGACCAGAACCAGAATCTTTTGGAGAGAAGAGGGTAGCTCCAGCTAGGTTGTGATAACAACAAAGAGCACTGGCTGTACCCTAAAGATATTCAGAGCATCAAATCATCAGAAGTGTGTGAGAAAATGAATGAAAGGGATGAGAATAAAAGAGAAAAGATGAGGATAAGCATTGTATATCAGGATGGCAGTTTCCTGTTTGTAACACTCACTACATTTATTTCACTTCGTTCTTTTACCAGGAGGGAAAAGACAACTGTCCTGACTCTTTATTTTAAAAAGGAGCAAAGAGATAGAGAGAGGTCCACAGATCCAAGCAAGTCTTAAATAGCTGTAAATATTTGGAGCTTGTATTTGGACGAAGGAAGGCTTTCTTCAAGTTCAGGATACTTCCGGCAGAAAATCCATTAATCTGACCTTTTATGAGTAGCTTGGCCCTGAAAAGGCCCATGCATACAAACTGAGAACTAATCTATCTACTTGCTTTTCAATTCTAATCTGTCTGGGCAATGAGCCCAGTTGATTTGGCAAAAACTTCAAAACAAAATACGGCAAAGCTATAAGCCACATAGTACTTAAAAATGGAGGGTAGGGGTGCAAAATAAAAGGAGAAAATAAAGAACACAGAGAAACATTCTGTCCCACATTGAGCTAGCTCTAGGAGTCTCAGTTTATGTAGAAGGTCATGTCCCGAGAAGCTTTGGAATAATGACAGTAGAAGCTAACTGCTCTCTAAGGTAGCAAATTCAAGTTTTAGTTACCTAGGGTACCTCAAGTGTGTGAGAAGCTAAATTAATTACAAAGAACAATAAACGTGATAGGTTTCTTTTACTGTTGCTTTTGAAACAAGAATGACATGAGGATGGATAAACTGACGCAAGTCACACTGCTTTAAAGGAATTCTGGTGGAATGCTGTCTGTCTGCCTGGACATGCATTCATAGTGCTCCCATACTGCTTGACATAGAAGAATAGGAAGAAAGAAATGCTATGATCAAACAAGAAGGCAAACAGATACCCAATGATTGCAATTTTTTTTCTCTGACAGTAATTTTTATTAACTGTAAAGAATCCAATATACATAGTCTGTTGCTCATTTAAGATGACACAAATATAGCATAATTTAAGCAACACTGTATTATTATACTCTATAAGAAAAAAACATTACATGCTAAATTAATTTGTTTTAAAATTTGATAAAGAACTTTCACTGGAGGTACAAAGTTACAGGGACATGGTTTTTGTTAATTTTAAGATATGAATATACCTAAGTATATTTTGATTTATAATTTATTTCAACAATGTTTCCAAACACTTACTTACCTTTTGTTAATTGACCTTCTTGTAAAAGAGCACATAATCCAAATGCAACTCAGAATGATTACCTCTACATTTCTGTAAAACTACTGTAGTAATTTATACAATTAAGAACAAAGGTCATTGAGATCGTTACCTAAAAAAGCCTCCCTATTCCACTTTCTTTTAAGTACAAGAGAAGCAAGCTATAGGTACCATAACTGATAAGCAGAGTACACTTAAGAGTCTGCTGCATCTTTTCTGTAAGACTGTGATTAAGAATTCTACCTCTTAGATACAGCCAATACTGTACTGTACTCCTGATTCCTTACCTAACACTGTATTTGTTACATCATCTTGTATGTATGTAATTTGTGCCACCGATTTTTAAATCTATACTTCAGTTACTTCCCCTGCCATTTAAAATGGTAGCAGTGTCTTTATTGGAAAAATTAACTTAGGAATGTTAAAGATTTTATTTTTATAGACAAAAGTAAAAAGATTTATTAAGAACCATGTGGCCTGTATTAATCATAAAAAAGCAAAACTGTAAGCAAAAAACAAAATGTTTATTTTTTTAAATGTGTATTATGTGCTTCATGAGTCTTTTGATGTTACTTTCTCAAATATGCTAAAGCCAAGTAAGCCTTCACTTGATTTCAATTTTTTTCTGTGAATCTTCTTACCAACAACTGCTGAACCTACTGACACAAGACTCAGTTTAAGAAAGAAATTTTACCAATGAAGTCAGTCCTACCAGAAAATTTCCTAAGTTGCTCTACCTGTCACAACATATAGATAACGTTATTTGAATTTTTTATGCTCTTGTTTTGTTTTTCACAATGGTACCACATATTTATGGATTTTAAATAAATGAATTATTATATTTTTCTGAGTTTGATATTTAAAATAAGACAGTATATTTTATTTCATAAAGCATATTTAAAAGATCAGAGACCTCTTTACAAACTCCAACAAACTCTAACACAATATTCTGTAATACTAACTTTGAGAGTTCACCAACTAATAGTAAGAAGACAACTCAAAGAAATGGCATGATTCCTGAAAAGCCAACGGCAACCGGCTGGCCAGAACTCTAACCCTTCAGTGCTATCACATCAGCTCACAGAGAGATCGTTGTCACACTCGGATAAATAAAAGGCTCAACTCAGTGTTCAACGTAAATGAAGCCTAACTGAAAAGGCCTGAGCAGAGGCTGGGACTGGACAAAGAGTTGGTTTGCCTCTTTATGAAATGCTGGGAGCTGTCCCAGGTGCTGCCTCAGAATCAACCTCTGTCACCACTTCTGAGAAGAAAGTGACCACTGAGCTCAGCTGCATTAATCCTCAACTACCACCATTATCCATACTGTAGCAGCAACCTATCACAAAGCCCTACTCGCTCCAGATACTGTGTAATTACATGCATATATACCTCTCCATTTATCTGTTCATAAAGCCTTCTGATAATACCATCATTGTATTTTTCATGTCAGGAAGCAAGCTTAGAAATGGCAAAAGGTACATGTCTAACAGAGAACTGAGCTTTGTGATAAATTTGCTCAATCTTAGCTTCGGCTGTGTTATCATCCTTAACCACCTCCCCCTCAATAGAACAAGAGTGCCAGGATTAGCTTTACTGTGATCTGTGTCTAGTATTTTATACATGCCAGGAACTGTCTCTCATATCACAAATTTTTAAAAATTAAACCATAGAGGGAATTGCCGTTCCATCACCTAGCGCCAACTTTGAATTCCCTTTTCAATGTCATGAGATTTTTGTGGTAAAGACATCTCTGTTCTTTGGTTATGTGTATTTTTAGTTATTTAAATATTTTTGAGCTACTATGCGTGGAGTATCTTTTTCCTATTTTTTCCTCTGAGAGTATTTGTTGTATACAATATAAAGTACATATTATAAAATTACTGTCTTTAAATTAATTTTGCATGATGCAATGTTATAGTGTTTATTAAGAGTTTTCTAGTACATTAAATTGGGTTCTTTAAGTATAGAATTGTGTCATAATTTGATGTATTTTTTTCCTATTTTAGTTCATATGAAATGGAACCAAGAGAATTGTCCATCAAAAGATAAGTATATAACAAAAACCTGGTACATAAATAAAATGGAATATTATTTGACTCTAAAGAAAACTGGAATCACAACATTTGAAGTTAAATGAATGAGCTTAGACTACATAATATAAATAAGGTCACCCAAACTTAGAAAGAAACCCCACACATGTTCTTCACCTGTGGATCCCATGATGTACACATGCATATCTATAAAGAACTGCACACGTGAGTATGGTATAACATTTAGAAATGAAACCATTTGTATTCTTACCTGGGATAGACCACCTTTCTCAATCCCACCTTTCCTCAGTTGCCTGTATTTCTTTATACATAGTTGAGGCCTCAGAGACTTTTTCTTGTCTACTTTAGCATGTCCAGTGCCAAGAAGTTACCCCTGAAAACATAGTTTCAGCTCTGCTATATTTCCTTTCTTTTTCTGTTGTGGATAAGCCAATAAAAATCCAAATCTCAAAAAAAAAAAATCCAAATCTCCTAAACAAATCTCCACAATATCAGAATGACTATTCTCACAGTGTAGAAGTTCACTGAGGTGTACAGGGGTTAGGGTTTATCAAGGGTTTGTTTAGTGGCTCTCTTAATCTAGCTGTGTGGTGTTTATATTTATAAATTAATTATAATAAAGTAGTGTTTACTTAAAAATTAATGAGAATTAAAACTATGAAGAGATGGGGGTTGAGACTGCCAAATACTCTATGTAAGCCTAGCTATTTGGTGTCCGAGCCCATATCCCTAAATAGTACACCACATTGCCTTTTAAACATATTTGATTAGTACATCTGATGCATCATAATGAATTAGTACTCTGCTGAAGAATGTTGTTCTATAGGTTGTGGATATGTGTTGCTCTGATTGGTTTGTTAAATAAAACGCTGATTGGCCAGTAGCCAGGCAGGAAGTATAGGCGGGGTAAGAGGATGAGGAGAATTTGAGGAAGAGGAAGGCTGAGTCAGAAGTCACCAGGCAGACACAGAGGAAGCAAGATGTCAAGGTACAACTGAGAAAAGGTACCAAGCCATGTGGCTAAACATAGATAAGAATTATGGGTTAATTTAAGTGTAAGAGCTAGTCAGTAATAAGCCTGAGCTAATGGCCAAGCAGTTATAAATAATACTAAGCCTCTGAATGATTATTTTATAAGGGGTTGCAGGACTGTGAGTGAGAGAGATTTGTCTGGACTGTGCAGGGCCAGGCAGGACACTGGAAAACTTCCAACTATAGTACTCTTTATTTTATTTTGTGTGATTTATTTTTATTTTTAATTATGTGTGTGTGCATGTTGGTGGCAGGTATGTGCACATGTGTGGAGGTGTCAATGGAGCACCTATGAGGGCCTCATTGCTTGGAGTTAGAGTTAGAATTGGCTGTGAACCACCAGACATGGTGCTGTGAACTAAACTCAGGTCTTTGGCAAGAGCAGTATGCATTCTTCTAATCCATCTTTCCTGCACCTACTTTTACTCTTTTTAATGGTAGATGCATGTTTTATTGCTTTTTAAATTAATGTAGAAAGTCCAATAGTGTGAATAACCTTGCTAATGACTGTAAACTGAAATTTCCTGTACATAAAGACATTTATGTAAAGTTAACTGAGGCCAAATAGTGAAACACTTTGCATGTGTTTAATAAACATAAGTTCATGCATTGTTAAGAAGCAAATTTGGAAAATTGAAAAGACAAATAAAACCGTATCAGACAATTACCTACGGACTCTGAGCCTTTTCCTCTTATTTTAAATTTTACATTCCATTTGAGTGACTTCAAAATAAATTAGCAACTGCCATGCTTTTAAAAAATAAATTCAAACAGAACATAAAACCAGTATGTTTCACCCAGAGCAGTGGGGGCCTGTCCCATTGTTTTCTGTCGCTCTCCCTCTTAAACATCTTCAATCACTGCCATTTCTAGTCTCTGCTTTTGCAACACTTTACAGACAGCAAAATGAAAAGCCAGAGCTTCATCTGAAACTGCAGCTATTTCAGCTCCAAAATCAGCTGGGAAAGGTGCTCTCCCCTGAGACAGAAATGCATTCTCTCCATCATGAACCTATGATGCCCTCAGGTTGTGGCAAGGGAAGAGTTGAGCCCTTGAACCTGGATAATGTTATTTTTTTAATCAAAGGGCATCATTGTTATTACAGATAGCCCGTGGCACAATTTATTTAAAATAATATGGCACATCGGAAAAGTTAAACCACAATAACAACAACACAGGAATAACAGCATGCCCAAAAATAATACAGGAACCGACATTGGACTCAGTATCTTCATGACATGGGACTTCAATATACATATTTCTTATGCGGTTTTATGCATGACTTCATTTCTATGATTTGCACCTCACTGCTCTGTTGTGTCACTCTACCAATAAACCTATACATCACGCCAACTGAAATACGTTCTTAGTCTCTTCACTGGCTGGTTAAGGGGCAGTGTGGCTTAGAAGAATGAGCACTGAGCCAGAAATCTGAGCTGGATTGCCAGCCCTACCACTTTTGGGCACCAGATGCTCGGTGAGCTGGACTTCCTCCCTGAAATTCAGTTCTCACCAATAGAGCACCTCTGCCCATCACTTAGAGTCCTTAGAGTCCTTAGTGAACACATGAGCAAGGGCTTGAAGGGGAGCACGTGGGAAAGGGGCCAGCTGAAGGTTGCTTTTACTTTGTAGTGAGAAGCTTGGCACTTGTCAGACAAATAAAAAAAAAGTGTGACTTTTCCTTTTTAAATTTACAAGGTTTTGCTTTTGTTTCATTTATTTTCCAGCAGTTTGGTTCATTGTAGCTGTTTCTTCATGGATTTTTGTTATTTAAACTATTATATCTATTTGAAAATTATGAGGAGTCCTAAAGTTTCTTGGACTTGTTGTGTTTCATAGGCTATAGATACAGAATGTATTAGTTAAACTTGAATTATGTACTCATTTTTCCCTAGTGAATTATAATTTTCCTCTTAAATACTGACTTTCAGGATCAAAAAAATTGAGGTGAAATTGAAAAAAAGGATATTAACTCACATTTTTGCTGTAATTCCTCATACTGTGACCTATCTATTTGATTTTGGATGCAAATCTAATTTACGAAGTCATTATCTAACCTGTTCCATTTGACCAATAATGCTTTCTTTGAATAATTTAGACCATGCATTTTCTTGTAATCTTTTGGATCTGTGCTTGTACAATTGCATTGATATTATTTAAGTCACAGTATGCCTTCAACATAAGAGCTTTATTGTAGTAAAAACAGATTTTTCATGCATTCGGGACTGATCCTGTCAATATTTTTTCTATTATATCAGAAATACATAAAAACATTTAAAACGTATACAGACTGCTAGAGCCTAAATATTTTCTAAGAACACAGGAACCACATGACACATGCTAGTTGTAAATTAATGTCTGCAGTGTTGCCGAAATCAGCTTTCCATGTCACAGTTTTCCTCCCTGAATGAGGCAAGAGTCAGCTAGCAAATATATGTGGTAAACCTCATATTTGCCTCACTGGGAGTTCACATGTATTTTTAACTGCCTTCAATTGTTAATGTATTCCTCAAATGAGATGCATCACCTTGAAGAATGACTTTTTGCCCTCTGGGAATAAGCCAAACAAGTATTTCATTCGCTATGATAATCAGTTCTACCTTCAGCAACATATAAACCCAAATTTAATAGGCACCAGTGATTAAGTTTTAAGTCAACGAGTCATCACTGTCCACTGTGAAAAATAATAAGAAAAAATACAAATTATAATGAATTTGGCTTCGGGAAGCCTTGTTAGACATAATGGGACCATAACTATTTCAGGAGATGGCAAATAAATGTTTTTCCTTCTCATTATAGACATTTTTGAGTCACCAATTTTCAGTGATAAGAAAGATTTCCTTTAACGTGTGCTGTAGTTATCTTAGGTCATTTGTTCTGACCACTTAGAGTACACAGTTGAAAGAAAAAATAAAAGGACCGCTTACCATGGACTACTTACTTAAATCTTTTAAAAAAGCTCAAAACTATATAGAGCTCTTCAAGGATATACATAAATTTAATCTCAGCCAAACCTTCAACTGTCAAAATCATCTAGGGCTTTCTCCAACTTAAACTTTGCATTGGAATAAAAAAAGAATTGTACATGACATTATGGAAAATAACAAATCATCCCTAAATCAGCAAGCGAGGCTGTGGACAGTAAATGATACAGTGGTTCCACTTTCTTGGAACCGAGTAGTGGGAGAAAATGAAGAGAGATACTACTGACAGGGCAGGGATGATGGGAACAGGCTCACATTATGAATGATATGTTAAGTGATTGGCTCCGATGGAATCATGGGATTGCTGCTGCCTTGTGCAGAAGCTGATTTTCATTCTTATTGTTCGCCTCCTAAGACTCCAGCATATGGAAGGGGGGAGGGAGAAGAGAAGCCATGAACACATGTATTCCCTGTATATATGCACAGTCAGAAATATTCTGAACACTTGCCCAGATATACAGAGTGGAAAAGGGAAAAGCATAATGCCAAAAACACATATCTTTTTAGCATTGTGTATTAGTTTTAATATTCACATATGCTTCCTGCATTTGTTACCATATGTTTATTTGATAAGACAAAAAATATATAAATCCCTAACTCCAAAATAAGTGAAATAGTGATTCAATTCTATATAATAATATAATGAAATAGTAACAAAGACATGTTTCAGGTTTTTTTGATGTGCTTAGAGATGCATTTTATATATTTCTTCCTTCAAACCTGCAGAGACTGATTCACTTGATTGGACTTGTGTGTGTAGGGATGTATTGTCCATGTAAAGAGGGAATATGGACCAACAATCAGAGGAAATTATTGTTGCATTATGTAGTATATTAGAAACTTTTACATAAAATTTAGCACAACACTAGTGTAGTGTCAAAGGGTTCATTTACTAAGATTTTCTTTAAACTAATTTTATTTCTACATAAATGTAATTACCTCAGAGCTTATTTAGATAGTAATTATTTTGTTTTACCAATGCTCAAATTTATAGCATGACTATTTCAAAATCCTTTGTTACTGTGTATTTCTGGATCTAAACAAACATTATTAACAGCAATTCAATTTAATTTTACAGATTTTAAATTGAGATTACTAGTATGTCCATTAAAGATTATTTTTCAGACAAAAATTGTGACAAACATCAGTAAGCTACTACAAAAGTGAAATAATTCAAGGTATAATTGGCAGTCAATGTTTAGAATGTATAAATATATATATGAATAACTACACTGCTTGAAGAATAAAAGTATTTTAAAGGTATCTGATCAGTTAATTTATCAAGTTTTAGGCCACACGCAACGCATTTTTAAGTAATTATTTTAGCAGTAATCCTAAGGAGGATGTGACTAATTTTTATAAACAATAAACATATAAACCCCATTACTACAAATTCTATTTGCGAAATTCACATGGAAGGCAAAATCAGTGAGACTGATGAAAGGTTAAGTTGCTGGGTAATGAGTCGAGCTCTGTAATTACTGCGCCTTCCGAACTGAAGATAAAGTTATACACTTGTGAGCATTAGAGGACCCTACAAATTTCATTTTCTAAGGTAAAGCCCAGCAGGTATTTTCTGTGAATCCCCCAATACCACTCAGCTCACCCCCTGAGGGGAAATGCCACGTGCATTCAAATCAAACGTTTTCCTATCAAGTTCTCAACTAATGGCTTTCCTAGGAGACCCAGTCCTGTCACTCACCTTCTCCCTATTTAGACATGTTAAAACAGAATGTGTTGTTTATTTGTATTTCATTGAAGTGAATCTGTTTTCTCATATTGAATTTGTATCCAAATCCCAGGTTGTCAATACTGCTTAACTTGGGGCTTCTGTTCATTTTATTTTTCTCTGCAATACAGGAGACTGAGATTCTTCATGCCTCTTTTGCCTCTCTGTACATTTTTGCACAGTATACTAATTATTTAAAGTTACTAGTGAAAATTTTATGACCCAAAACACACATTTCTTTTAATTGAAATTTGTTTTGTCACATTCACGATTTATTTAAACAGCATTGCCAAAGCTCAAAGCTCAACTCTAGTTTCCATTTTAAATATAAAGGGAATGTCTGTCTAAAAAAAAAAAGAGAGAAAAAGAGATTACCCTTTTTAATTTAATTATTTTCTAGGTGATTTTATTGCTAGAGAAAAGCCTTGTGAAACAAAGCAATAAATTTGACCAGGCTGTGATCTTTCCTTGTAGAAAATATCACATATGTGTGTGTGTGTTTGTATATGTATATATACACAAAGAGACATATGTATACTCCTGTACTTACAACCTCTGAGTTAGTTTACTTGTGTTTAAGACTAAAAGTACATATTAAGCTTTCCATAAAAACAAGAACTGTTATGTTTGATATTCACTTCAAAAGCCTAAAAGGCCAAAGAAAGCCCTTCCTTAATTATTGAAGAAGTGTCTGTAAAGGAAACGTGAGCAAACAGCATTCATGCTTTCATCCCTAGTAACCTTCTATTGTCCCTTTCTTCAGATGGCCAAGTCAGGATATTTAATAAAGGCAGCAGCAGCCATCAAAGAAGGCAGGGCTCTAATAAATGGTCCTGATTAAAGGCCCTGACAGGGTATGAACTTTGCATAAATTTTCTTATGGTGTCAGGCTAGGATACTGATTGAAAACTCATTAACATAATCACACATTTAGAGGAAATGCTGTAATGTATCAAAAACATTTCCCTTAGTGTAATAATTTTAAGGACATTAAAATGCAAATGATAATAAGGAGCTGTATTTAGTGATGTTCTAAAAGCCTGATTATTCAAATATTTCGTACAAAGTATAGAACTGCATTCAGAAAGGCATCTATATGATTTCAAAAATGCATCTATATATAATCTTGAAAGTCATCATTGGTCTTTCTAATTCTTTTTCCAATTTACAGGCAAACAAATTTAATCAACCACATTTGCCTTAAATATTACTGAGCGATGAAAAAAATAATTATTAGGTCTTACACACACACACACACACACACACACACACACACACACACACACACACACACACACACACACACACACAGAGAGAGAGATTCCAGCTGCTGACATTAGTTTTCTCCAATGATTATAATTTTTTGAGAAGTAGTGAGCACTTTTGTTTTCCTGTGATTGTACTTTGAAAATGTGCAAAAGCAGTTCAGCATCTTTCTCTCTGCTTTTGTGGACGTGTTTATAAAGCAACAGAGAATAAGGCCAGTCCCAGCAGTGCTCTCCCTCAATGCTAATTCCTACCAATAGAAGAAACACTGCCCTCCCCCCCACAAATAGCCATAATTATGTAAAGAATGACTGCTTCAGACTGATGACTTTCAATATGCTCACGTCTAGCATACTGGTATAAGAGGTCAGAAAGGTCAACAGTAATTCATAACTGCTATAAAATTGTGTAGCATCCCAGGGCTCCTGCAGGATGCTGACATTATCATGAGTCTTCTGCTGGTTTGTATATGTAAATGTGTGATAGGAAGTGCACAGCTTTTACCGTATCACATGCAGAGCATCAATCAGCCAGTGGAATACATCAGAGTATTTTCATTATGCCTAGTTATTTACTGCATCAGAAGAAATTACCCTGGCAAGCCACGCAGCCTTTTCTGGGTAGCACGATATGACCAACCAGGCTTCAGCTTGGGAGTCTTGTAAACATTACAGGATTAATCTCACAATCACAATCATCAATCTTTCCTAGTCCTGCCTCGGTGCAACTATGGAGATTGGTAACCAGGCCATGTGGATTTAAATTTAACCCTGAACATCAAAAACTGGATGTCAGACCCAAGCTGCGTATTGCAAAACACCTGTGTGTTTTCAATTTAGGAGGAAGACAACAGATGAAAACATACACAGAATTACTTTACAATCTTCTTAATTTGCCACTTTCATTTTGGGTTCCTGGTTGGGAAATTACAAGTTTTCTGTGTTTTTGTTTTGTTTTTTAAGATTTTAAAATCCAGTTGTAAGTGGGAAATGAAAGAGCATGGACTACGTGTGTAAACAGATTTCCCATGTGCTCCTGTGGAAATCAAGGAAGCCTTTCACGGATGTAAATTGGGCGTCTCTACTTAAGGTGGGGACCAGTTCCAAGTCCTCTTGTGGTAGGTCAGAGGATGTTAAAATCCCAGGAGTCTTAGAGTTAGCAGCATAGCAAGACAGCGTTAAACATGTCTTGCTGACTTATGAGATGACGTTGGCATTGCCTGTGGAACAATTGCTTGTTTCCCTGACTGCCAAAGGTAAAAAAACAATCTCCCCTTTCTTCTGGCCCAGCAAAGGAGGGGTAGGAGATCTGGATAAGACAGACGGGCTGAATGAGCACTATATCATTCTAAGTTTAGAAACTGCACAGATTATAGCCTATCCTAGCTAGATAATGCAAGAGATAATGTGCATTCATTTTTGAAAGTCATATGAAAGCCAGGATGATAATGGTCACTTTCCCATAGTCAAGAAACAATAAATATGTAATGAGCAGACCACGTGTAGACCGCCTGGCAGCTTAATTTGAACTGTGACCTTTTTTTATTATTTTCTGTCCACAGCACTTTTTACTGAACATATAGCATTGAGTCAGTTCTTTCTCCTTCTCTCAATATCCTGCCATCTCCCATCTTGGAATAAAAAAAAAATATGTTAACCATAAAGGAATGCCTTTCCTTTTTATCCAGAAAAAAATTTTAATTTGAGATGTCTGCATCCTTCTTATATACAAAAAGGAAATATTTTTTCCATATGCTTTTATACCTCCTTGATGTAATCAGCACTATAGGTACTTGTCTGCTAAAATTGACTGGCTACAGTTTAAAAAAATGTGGATCATATACTGAAAATTTCATAAAGGTTCTTCATGTCTGTGCATGTGATCGTTTTGAGTAGTTTTCTTGATACTATAAAGCTTAGCTTAAAAAATAATGAAGAGGATTATAAGTAATTTTTGTTCAAGTAGAATATATGACTATCAAAGAACAATTCACTGTAAGGTTGTGACGTCAGAAATTTTAAGGCAACTTGCTCTTGTTTCCTATTTTGCTGTGTAGTCTTGTCTTGGTTTTGGCTATATTGTCATTTAACACAGTGAGACTCTTTTTTCATCAGAGGCTCCGCAGTGAATTTGTGCTTCTAGAGTTGACTTATGATCCTCCTTATTCTCTTTGGAGATGTGGTTCTGAATATGGGGTTCCAGGGATAGTTGCCTCGGCCACCTTTAAGTTCTTAAAAAGTGTAAAAGAAAGAGCTTGCTTCTGATATTTGCAATTACTGGACCAAGTAGAAGCTCTTCTGTAATTCTCTATGGGGAGTGTACATTGCATTGAAAGTGCCTTTCCCATGGTGTCGTTTGAAGCAAGTATGTATTGTACGTGGCTATGCAATGATTTATACAACCTCCTGGGCTGCTTGCTTGGGCTTCTATGAAATGTTTCTAGATATTCTGCCAGGTTTGACATCAAAATAACTACTGCATGCCTGTGATGAAAATTGTAGACAGCTAGAAGACTGGTAGACGGAAGAAAAAACTGGAGAGTAGTAGTACACAGTCACCTGAGACAGGGAAGCAGGTTGCAGTTGCGTTCCTCATAGAGTATGCAGCAATTAAACCAGGGACTTACTAGTAGGGAAGCTTGAATGTGATATTCAGGACATCATTGGACTCCTACTCTCAGTTCTGAGGTTACACTGTTTTCATTATTTTCATTTTCGACAAACATTAACTGGATTCCTACACTGTAATGATTATAAAATTGTGAGCTAAGAAGACAGTTAAAAACAAACAGTTCTGGACTGACCATGTCACTCAGTAGTAGAGCATTCAGCCAGTATCTGTGAGCTTTGGGCTCAATCCCCAGTACTGAAGAAAAATGGTTCTCTATGTCAAAGGATAAAAAGTATCTAGTGTATAACCCAGGCCAGCTCAGCCTGCAATATGCTGAGTTTAAATAGGAATACACTCACCCTTAAAGAAGTGATAAAAACTAATGGGAGAGACAAGACCTAACCATAGGTCCACCTAACTGTAGGTGCTACTTATGATTTGATACATTATGCCACAATTTAATGTAAATTGAGAGAGCTATGTTGCTATTTTATAAACAATAAAGTATGATTTCAATGACTAAAGCTACAATTTTAACATAAATATTACAGGATATTTTCTCACTTCACCTTCAGTCTGAAGCAGCTCCACAGAATAGTTTTGGAGTTTCCTACTTGAATGTCACCCATATCTCCCCAAAAAATGTTTTAATTTGCCCATATGAATAAAAAGCAGCCAGGAATTCTCCATCAGTATTTTCTGAGTCAGCTCTACGTGGCTCCACAGTTGATACTAAACAAACCAAAGCCCAAGCAAGACGTTTTTCTGCATATGAAAATCTCTCAAAAGCCGAAATCTGATATGTCCTTTAGGCCTGGTACGTCTTGAGGAATTCCTCGGGCATTTTAAGGCTTTCTACCAGTTAACAGACTGGTGACATTAACACAACACCTGAAAAGCTTATGAAGGAAAAATTTCCCTCATTCCAACAGATTGCTAGTTGATTATTGATACTCTTTAACACAGAACTTTCCTCTTATATAAAATCCTTATATTTTTATCCAAGATCAGCATATATATTATAAACCTACCAGATTAAGTAAACAAAGAAAACAAATAAGCCAAAGAAATCTATCATCTCATCTTTGCCTAATGTACACCGTCTTTGTTATTGTATTTGTGTTTAATTTTATAAAACAATGACATATTTAAATGAACCAATGAGGTTAGGGCAAAGACTGCTTTTCTTGTTAATCTAGGTGCAACACTAAGGCTCCATATAAATGAAGCCTTTTTCTTTCTTTTATTTTCAAATTTTATTATTGCATTCTTTAATTCTTCAAATTCAGTTAATAAAAGTTCTTAAGCTAAGTTTATTTACATGAGGTTAAGCCTGAATGTAGAAATGTTTGTTTTGCTATTAATAATACAAAAATTATATTATAGCTGATTCCACAGGAAATAATTTGACTATTTCAGTTTTGGTGAAACGGCATTTTTTTTTTTTGAGACAAAGTTTCTCTGTATAGTTTTGGTGCCTGTCCTGGAACTTTCTTTGTAGACCAGGTTGGCCTCGAACTCACAGAGATCCAACTGTCTCTGCCTCCTGAGTGCTGGGATTAAAGGTGTGCACAACCACCACCCAGCCAGGTGAAATGGCATTGTTTATAGATATAAAAATGGATAATAGGAGAAAAATCCCAATATTTGCATATATTTGTCTGAATATAAAGTAAAATAATATTGTCTTATCACAAGTAAAATTTACACTTATAAAATAGTTCAGAGGACCTTAACACTTATTAAAAACATGAAGATTATCTTCTTTTAATTTTACATTATCTCTTAAAAGTACTTTTGAAAAATTATTTTTAGACTATGTCATTTTAATTAACAAATTGAAACTTCCATTTCTTTCAATTGTTTCCAAATGACCAAAGTTTTACTATACAAAATTTAATAGTTATGCTTGTTATATTTAGGCATGTTTATAGTTATGTGTGTTATGGTTATATTAACAGTTATGTATGTCATGGTTTCCAGGTAAGCTCTAAAAGAATTTTCCATCATGCATAAAAGCATGACATTAGGGACAAAATGTGTTTCAATCCATAGCATAACAATGTTTATACAAATATTAAAGCTCTGATGCTATTCATACACATGAAATTGGACTCCATATGAATAATAATTAAAAATATGTGGTCAAAACTGTTCTTTCTATCATTAAATTGAAAGTATCTTTATGGAATTTTAGGATATTTGGAAATATCCTCCTTGAATACAGTCTGGCTTTAATTTTCTTTGATTTTCAAAATGCAGCTATCTGAAAAAGTTATGAATTTAGCTGTGTTTACTGTAGCTCCAGATATCTGTAAATACATACTTAACACTTGATACCCACTAAACAATCCACTTAAACTTTGAATGTGTTTATAAAAACAAAGATACAAAAACAAAATGATTTGGATTTTTATTTTTGTTTATAATGCAAATCAGTTTGGAGACGGAAAATTTTTCTATTATATGGTTCTCTTTCTACTTTCAAATACAACCTAAGCTGTACAGATATATTAGTTCATGTTTATACTATTTTTTATTTATTGACAAACATTTGCAGACATATGTTTTCTAAGAAACGTTCAAAGGTATTTATGGAGATATGAAGGACAAATTAAATATATCTGAGTTGATGAAAATGAATAATATTTTAAATGAGTAGGTATGAACTATTCAACTCTTGGAGGAGCTATACGAATTTCTTACTTTTTAGAGATTTAAGTAATATCAAAATATGCAGCAATATCTTATACAAATAACGTTACATTTATGCAGAGTGATGGTCAAATTATACGTGTTCAATGAATGCCTTTTTAATTTTTTTATAATCACAAGTAACTACGCACATGTACTAAAGTAATTACAATAATTATATGCTTTACTAACAAACAATACAAATGACAAAATACATTTTCAACAATAGTTTCTTCTGTTTAGGTTATTGCATAGCAACATTTCTAGTGCTTAGTTTCTGTACATTTCCAAAATTAATGACACACGTAAGCACAGGTTATTACAAACCAAATTCACTGACATTGATAATTAGCTACTAACTATGCATGTGTTAATTAGTATTGTGTCTTAAGAAAAACTGAAATGTTATGTATAGAAAAAGCCTATCTGGTGAAATGCATGAAAATTTACAGATTATCTAAAATGCTAGGAGTTAATTTTGAACCGCTTTCTCTGAGATGTCAGCTTGATTAAATTTGGAGTTTGGAGATGAATTGGCCCAAATTCATTAGTGTTCCCTGGGTGCAGATGTTGGTCAAGGTTAAGTGAAGCACATTGACTGTAATGTTAGAGAGATGGGGGGAAGGGATTCCAAAGAAGGGAGAGTCTTAAAAGGTCTGGGGTTACAGCAAGAAACTTTGATACTTTTTAACTTAATAAATCTTGACAGCCTAATCATGGCTAAGCCTTTGCAGCGTTATTGGTACAGATGGCAAAGCTAGACATATTTAAAGAGATCTCAGGGGCGAGTGTAGGAGAAGCTCTGACTCCAAATGCAGCATTGGAATCCAGGAGAAAGAGAAAGAAAGGAGGATAAAAAGCTACATGGCATTTCCATCTCCTGACATCTCCAACAGCCTCAGATACAAAATATGATAAGGCTCCTGCTGAGCTAATAAGCCCAACAAATGTGTGTGTCCGTGAAGTAGATGAAGTGGGATCAAGCAGAGGGAGCTGCTGTATGAAAATAAGCCAGCGCCCAGGGTATAATGGCACTAGAGAAAGCTCCAAGGTCAGACTGATGACAGAGACACCAGTTAAGTGGAGACCCCATCAGTGGGGAAGATTTGCCTGCTTGGTCCAAGACATGACCATTAAAATGAAATGAAGTATCTATTCAAAGGAGGAAGAAAAGAAGGAAAGAGAAATTCTATATGAGGAGTGTGTGTGTGTGTGTGTGTGTGTGTGTGTGTGTGTGTGTGTGTATGTGTTTATTTGCAAGCAGCCTATAAGAATTGGGCTGGTGCAGAATTGAGAATGGGCATGCATTTCGAAGTTTCTGTGCATCTGCCAGTCTATAAATTTAGTGGGTTCACAGTATGCATAAGCACCGCTTGTATAAGGCTCTGCATCTGGGTGGCTGGAGTAATGACCATTTCTTCACAATTCACATGTTTTCCAAAAGAAAAAGATTGCTGTGTAAATACATAGTATTCCTCAACTTTCCACCTTTCTGTTTCCTGTTGGATAGGGAATCTTCTCATTCATTTTTATTGTGAGATGATATATTTTTAAGTAAAATGAAGAATTGAATGAAGCTAGAATTATATAATTAGCAACAGCATAAGTAACAGAAAAGTTAGCCTTGGTGCCTGGTCTCTTATAGCTTTTATTGTCTCAGATGATAAGCCTCATAGTCTTCCTAATACAATCTTATGTTTACTACTGAAAATCCTGTGGTCATGCCTTTTTCCTCAGCAGTGACTGTACTCGCATGGTCAGACTACATTTTTAAGTTAAAGCTAGCCTCAGTCATAAGGTGTGTCTGGCTGAGCGAAAGAGTCAAAATAGTTAGGAAGAAGGGAAGATTAGTCCATAGACAGAAAAGCTTTATTCAGGACAAGGAACAGTCATGGGAGGCTAAATCATCTAATTTGGTTGTTACTTTAATCAAATTAGTTTCCTTATTTCTAAAACTCTCCATTGCATCTTACAGCCATCGCCTCTTATTTACATACACACACATTCTCTCTCTGTCTCGGTGTCTATCTCTCCATCTCTGTCTGTTTCTCTGTCTATGTCTATCTCTATCTCTCTCTCACACCACACACACACACACACACACACACACACACACACAGTGAGAGAGAGAGAGAGAGAGAGAGAGAGAGAGAGAGAGAGAGAGAGAGAGAGAGAGAGACTCACATTGTATAACAAATAGGGTGAATCCTATAAAGTATGATTTTTTCTTGTTTTTCCTAATGATGCAAATAGTCCATCTTAACCCTGAAAGTCAGTGCTGGAGAGGCCACTTTCCAGTCACTTTATTCTGCAAACACATTTCTAGGCCAACAGACACACTAACAGGTTAGAAATAAGGACAAGGGTTTATGGAAATGAAACTCTGATGTTTAAGAAATAGTAATTAACAAATCTCCTTTTTCAAGTTTAGGAATGGTTTTTGCATAATCTGTGCTTTTTTAGTAAAGAAATATTTGGAGTACACTTGAAATTTCAAAAGTCTGTCAAACTGCAACATTAATTCTTCAGAGATCATGTCAATTTCATAATATCTGAAACCTTGTTAAAAAGGTAAAAACCACTTAAATATGTGAGGTGGTTCATTATGCATGTATGAAAGCTTGGAAATTCTGACATGATTATCATGAAACAGCTGATTGAGTGGATGTACATTTAGTTCTAATTATATACAAATGCAAATACAATACTGTTTCTGCCCCTTTTGTCATATTTTGGGTATAGTTTAGAAATAACCATTGACAATAGAAACATAAACTTTATGACTTTGGTATAGCTATGATGAAGCAAAGAGTTGCTTTTAACAGTTGTAGAGATTTTTTTCCTTATGATATATTTAAAGTGTCTTAAAATATCTTCTGAGGATTTGTATAATCAAAAGGAGATAAATACCACTTTCACTCACTTTCAGACTAGATTATTGCATAAAATGTTTAGATGCCAATAAATAAAACTGATTTCAAATCACATAGGAATATTGTTAAAAACACATGTTAATTTGAAAACATGATGGATATCATAAAAAGGAGTCTCAAAGTCCAGAGTCCTTCACTAAAGCTTCTTTCTGGATGGCTGATGGAGAAGGACTGTCTGTGTTGGCCCAGTGTTAATTAGGTGGTAGGTCAGTTTTCCTCTCATCTACACAGCTCTATGGAGATCTATGGCTCAGATGAGACATCTGACCGTGCTAGATGTTCTTATACTGTCTTACAAATTTGTTCTCAGCAAAAGAAGCATTTGTTGTAAGAGAAGAAAGGAAACAGTATCTTTAATCCAGGACAAAGGGCAGATCAGTGCTGACATTACCACAAGTTGTACTAAGATAAAGACTTTAATAATTCAAACGTTTAATAAATAGAAAGCACCATGAAGATAGTACTATTAGCTTAGTTCAGAGATGCTATGGGGAAAAGTGATAAGCAAAGGCAATAACATTAAGACCTGGTGTGCTGCACAGGTCAGTGGCAATGTAGAGTACAAAGAATGCACAGGAAGTACATGGACATTGCTGATACAACATCCAGCTGAGAATTTGTTAATCATATGGTTTCTATTGTTTGCATGTTTTCTTATTTTAGAAAGTATTTTGCTTGCAATTATCAATATTACAAATTTGAGGAGTTATTACATGAAGCATTCCATTAATTATATTTCAAGAGTCTCAAAGACTAGCTGCACATAGTTCACTATAGGGTTTATCAAGTTTATTGAGCGAAATTGAGAGATTTTGAAACTTAGATGTCTCCTCCAGTATAGTTTGCAGTAAGAAAGGCATGAGGGATGTATGAATAAATTTAAACTGCAGAAGGTGCAAGAAATATGGGAAAAGTATATATAACAAGTGCTCATAAGATTTGTACTTTGAAATTAAGGAAGAATGGATCAAACCCTAGCTCTGTAACTTACTGCTTTATTAGCAATTCATTTAATACTAGATTTTAAATATCAAAACTGAGAAAAATAGTGTTGCCTATTTAGGAAGGGCTGTGGAAATATAAAATACAGATTAAAAGCAAGTTCCCTTAATGCAGGGGCAACCAGCTGCACACTTCTTCAACTGAGATGTTAGAAACAGAAGTAAGACATTACAAATCCCATGAAAGACAAATATCACATCTTGCCAAAATTAAGTTTTGTAATCATTGGTTTAATTATTTATTCCATTCCTCAGATATCTTTCTTATTTTTCTCTAAGGCAGCATAGTTCCCTTGAGTTGATGAAGCTGTTTCTTTCCTTCCTACTTCCTCCTAGTTTTCAAATTCACTTCCTTTCTTCTCATTTGTTTCTTCCTCAGTAGTATTTATTCTTTGTCAACAGCTTTGGAATTACATGTAGCGTATGAATATACGTCACTGGCTTTTCTTCTTTCCTAGGAAATTAGCAACTTTTACTAAGGATCAGCTTTCAAGACAGGACATGAAAGTCAAAGATGGATGCCATAGTCTCTAAAAACACATATGAGAGGGTTGAAGATGTGGCCCAGAGGTGACAAGCACTAGCTGCTCTTGCAGAGGACCCAGCTTCAATTCTCAGCACCTACATTCCAGCTAATCATCATCGGCAACTCCAGCAGTGGAGGATCAAACGCCCTCTTCTGTCCTCTGCAGCCACTTCATGCATGTAGAACACAGACATACATGTGGGCAAAACAACCGTAAATATGAATTTAACACAAAGGTAAAATCATTTAAAGCAAATATATGAAACTTGTTGTTGTATTGCTTTTGAGGATCTCTAATTTAAGCATCAAGAAATGTAATATTAACTGTTTTTCATCAAACCTCACATATGACAGCCTCTGATTAGAAGAATAAACCACTTTCTTTCACAAAACTCCCTTTCAAATTCAGTCAGACATTAGCAAAAGTCATTGAGGTTTTAAAAAACATATATTTAATGGTATTTGACACTAGGTAATATCACAAGAGACAATTTTGAAAATAACTTTTAAATTTAGCGAGACCATTAAGGTAGCTACAGCTTTATCCAAGAGAACACTAAGGGCAGTATTTAGCTAGATATACAAGTATGAGTATATTAAAATAAATAACAGAACAATTTAAATACCAATGTTTTAAATTTGTGTCTAATATATGATATAGCATGAAGTAGAGATTCCACTTACATGTGGATATGCATGAACACTGTAGATAGTCCTGTCTAGAAAGACTGGGAAATATGAACTTGATTGTCAAATTTTCTATTTTATCAATCTGCCAACTAAAAATAGAGAGGTACCTTTAGCTAACGATATTGATTTCTCTTCTTCTTTTGGAGCATAGCTGGATATAAGATACCATACTCTACTTGTCACATTCTTACTGAGATTCAGAAAAGACTTGGCTTTTCCTGGTCATACAATTTTATCCCTCAAGGAATTCACTCATCATTTCATCATTATCTGTAGCTAAACCCCAGGAATAACTAGTGACATTTGACACACTAATTGAAGGAAGCAAGATTATTGAAGAATTTCTGGACATACAACCAAAATTTCTTGCTTCCTTTTCTGTAGACTTCCAAATTCATCTTACTTTGGCTTACTTTTCACCTTAACTAAAATCCTTAATGGTAAAATACAGCTTACTTCTTCACTATGAAAAATGTTTTTTTTTAAATCAATGTTGGCTATAGACTAAGATTTAAGCTTTTCAAACTTAGCATACATAGAATACTCTTTATAGAATTAATAATTCTTTACTTTTAAAATTGTATGCAGATGCAAGAATTTTAATTTGATAGAATTTGAGAATGTAAAGAATAAGATTGGTCTATAATGTTACAACAAACTCAATATAAAATGCAGTAGATTTCCGGGGATCTTAGTGAACTTTTTTCTCAACATTTCTCTTTCTGTTTATCAAACCATGATATTGAGATAGTCAAAAGTCAAGTAGCAATAAGAAGCTAATAAAGAAACTCAGTAATTCTTGATTCTCCTGCTCTCTGCTCCCTGAGCAAGCCATGCTTGTGTTTTCTTGGTTTTAGCTGATTCTTTCGTTAATTAAATGTGAAGTTTCAAGTAAAATACTACATGGCTTATTAATTTCACTCCTTATCCACTAAAACTCCATCTCTTAGTATACCTATTTTAGGAAAATACGTAGCCAGGGTTTGTATTATTGTAATTATGGAAATATTACAAGCCACCGTGCCAAGTAGTAAACTATTATTGTGTTTCACTTCCAATATAACTTCTTGCAATTTCTAGAATGGAATGGTCTGCACTTTGCAGACTAAGGCACACACTGCTTCACTTTGGTGCTACAGCACTTGGACTTTGAAATTTGGGGACTAGCTTTCGATGTCAGCTGTGCTATTGCTTGTGACATAGATCACTGAGCTTTGGTAGGTCATCGAATCTAAGCACTAAATGTGCAAGTCAGTAACTCCTTTGAAAAGTAAGAAAAAATAACATGTGTATCTGTCTGCCTATATCTGCTTCCATTGAGTTCCTCATATCAGAAAAATATAGAGGCTGAAACTGGAACTGTCAACACAGGTAGGCAAGAACTCAGGCTCAAGATTACTAAAATTTCATTCAAATGCACCTAGAAGAGAATTTAATGTAGCTGGAGTTTTCCTGCCTGGCCCACAGTCAGGACAAATCTCTCTCACCCGCCAGTCCCAAGCCGCTCAAACCCGACCAAGTAAACACAGAGACTTATATTGGTTACAAACTGTATGGCCGTGGCAGGCTTCTTGCTAACTGTTCTTACAGCTTAAATTAATCCATTTCTATTAATCTATACCTTGCCACGTGGCTTGTGGCTTACCGGTACTTTACATCTTCCTTATCCTGATGGCGGCTGGCAGTGTCTCCCCTCCCAGCTTCCTGTTCTCTCAATTTTCCTCTCTGTTAGTCCCGCCTATACTTCCTGCCTGGCCACTGCCAATCGGTGATTTATTCATTGACCAATCAGCAACACATTTGACATACAGACCATCCCACAGCACCTCCCCTTTTCTTTTCTTAAAAAGGAAGGTTTTAACCTTTACATATCTCCAAAGTCAGCTTGGTATATTTGGGAATTTGGGCGTAGCTTCTCTTACTACTTCCTGCTGGAGGGGGGTGCTGTATCTTCTGGGGAAACAAAGAAAATTTTAGGATCATGGAGTAGTCCGTGAGGCTGTATCATCTGAGCCAGTTGTCTTGAAACGGTTCTGGATGTTGGATCATCTGGGCCATGGTGTCATCCGAGACCTTTTAGGTGGTCTTGGCTGGTCAAACCTGATGTGTCTTAATCTGGAACAAATCCATAGCCTCTGGCTTTCTGTGGAAACAAAAGAGACTCTTTTCCAAAGCAACATATCCTTATATCCAAATTTTGAAGTCAAGGTACCTTTAAAATATACATTTTGGCATAACTCAACAGCTTTTACGATCAAATGTTTTTCTCTAGTTAAAAATCCCAACGACAACACAATCCAGATTCTCTGTGTAATATTCATCTTTACGTGGCTTATTTTTTATATTAATTTTACTGTCTCTTTAAAGACTTTATTTTTTAAAACTATGTATTTGTTTTTATACTGTATATATCACCTTTTTTTTTTTCTCTTTTAAGCCTACGTATATTTTACACACATTTTAAACTATTACATCTGAATCTGTCTTATTGTGAATCTGTTGCTTTAAGCTGCAGCAGCTGTGGCTGCTGGCTCCGCCCACCTCAGCTTCCCAACATGGCAGCCCTACGCTTACTGCCAGCTCTGGGAGCCATCGTGGGTCTATGTTTTTATCCAAGCAGCATGTAGCCCAGAAACCTCTTTTTTTGTTTTGTACCTGCAAAGGCTAAATCCAGTAGCTCAAACCGGCAGCTGCCGCTCATTTGAGAGAGACAATTAGGAAGCTGATTTTAGCTCCGTTTTAGAATCTTTTTTTTCAGGTTTTAGGTGGAAACTCTTGCCACCACGTTGGACGCCATTTGTAGCTGGAGTTTTCCTGCCTGGCCCACAGTCAGGACAAATCTCTCTCACCCGCCTGTCCCAAGCCGCTCAAACCCGACCAAGTAAACACAGAGACTTATATTGGTTACAAACTGTATGGCCATGGCAGGCTTCTTGCTAACTGTTCTTACAGCTTAAATTAATCATTTCTATTAATCTATACCTTGCCACGTGGCTTGTGGCTTACCGGTACTTTACATCTTCCTTATCCTGATGGCGGCTGGCAGTGTCTCCCCTCCCAGCTTCCTGTTCTCCCAATTTTCCTCTCTGTTAGTCCCGCCTATACTTCCTGCCTGGCCACTGCCAATCAGTGATTTATTCATTGACCAATCAGCAACACATTTGACATACAGACCATCCCACAGCAATTTAAGTTGAGACATTCTAATTGCAAGTCAAGGGTTTTGTTCAGTTGAATTGTCAATATACTGTTAGATCCAAATTTAAATTACTGAAATTACTGTATGGAAAATAACTTTCTGTCAATTAATTTGATTATTAATAACTTGTAAGTTCTTTTTCATTTTCTAAAGTTCTATAGCAAGACTAACAGATAGTTAATGTAAAAGCATGATATATTGGTATAAAAAGCTGCATATTATATGAATTCTCAAAGTGGCATGGAATGGCTGTTAGCTTTCTACCAAATTACATGTATATTTAAAGTTTCCCTGGGTTCATGAATTTGATGTAACATGTTGCTACCCTAATTTGAGTATTTTTCAAATTGTAAATTATATAAAAAATTCAATTCTTGGGCTAGATATATCTTTTGTTAAAATAAAATACCTGGTACAGGTATTGGGAATACTAGAATCCCAAACAGATTATTTACATATTAGAGTATAAGGCCATTATTTTGACTTTAATACTTTCTAAACTTCATTCCTCTTAAGGACTAGCTACATGGAAGTAGTGTTAGAAAAACTTGGAGAGTCTTTAAAAGTTGTCTGGTCTTCTTAATGTCACTTTTAGTATCTAACATGGAATATTCCCTTTTTCATAATTCACTAATTTGTGTAAACTTTAATAACACATTACCCTACTTCCTCCAAGAATCTATTTCACTATCTCACTAACCCAGCACTTATTCCCCTGTTACAAGAATGTAAAAGTGAAGTTAAAAAGCTAATAAACCACAGACTTGAGATTCAAAAGCAGAGCTTTTCATTCTAAGTCTGAGAAGCTTTATATTTTATTCTGATCATTTTGTCATAGATATTATATTTGAAACAATGGAATTAAAACTATGAAATAGTATTGCATCATACATGCAAATACATAAACCAAAAGTACTCATCACCACATGAAATAATAATGTTTTGCCTACCACATTATTTTGGATGTTGATAGCCTATGGGCTAGAGGCATTAACCCAAAAGCCGACACTTTTTGTTAATGTGCCTTCTAGATTGAATAGCACCAAAGAGAAAACGTCAAGACTACACAAGGAAACAACTTTGTGTTTGAGTTTTTGAGTGTCAGGAAGTTCTTTCCTCATGTTTTGCTGACATACTACTTCTTGTAACATCCAGTGTATGGCCAGTTCTTTTTCAGAGACCGTACACACTGAATCTGATGTAAATATCACTTTAAATGTTTGAAACAAATTTTGACTTGCCTCTGAGTTTTTCTTTTCCCAACTAATTGCCTCCAATATTTTCAGCAATCTTATGATAAATTTTAACATTTTCTCTCAGTCTTTTCTCCTTCCCTGAATTATTTTCCTGTTTCGCATATTCCATTAGGAGTGTAGCACATGAAGTAAAGATACACAAGCGTTTCATAGTCTTAACCCAGTCACTATTCCTCCACTAGAACACAAAGTTCAAAGGAGCATTTATGAGAATCACAATGTGACCAGCAATCTGTCCTCCACACAACCCATGTCCCTGTCCTCTGGACCCCTGTCTCTTGACTTTCTTAACACGGGGACAATTCTTTCCCTGTTTTTTCAGTCCTCCACTGAAATAGTCTCATCCTAGACTTCCTCAGTCCTGAAAATAGAATCACTTTTTGAAGCCGTATATCGAACATCTCACTCTGGTCACTACATCCAATCTTAATTAACTTTCTCTAATAAGTCTGGAAGTGACTTGGACATTTGCCCTGTATCTTCCTTTATCCACAAGTCTACACTCTACATCATTGTCGAATATACACTTCACACTCTGTCATTTAACCATACCATCACATTGTCTCCATCTCCCTTCTTATTTCATAATGTTTCTTCAGAAAATGTCAACCACAGAAGCAAGGTATCATTTCCCCAACCACTGGAAAGAAGTGCATGATGCTCATTACTTTAAAGTCATCCATCATTACAGACTTCAACTGGTTACATGATCCTTTCATATATTAATACCATGATTCTCTAGGAGTCAGTTCTTTTATTCATCACCTGATAACTCTTTTATTCCATATCTTCCCTTCCAAAAATGTATGCATTTTTCTACATGTGTAGACCAGCCACTGTTCCATGTTTCTCCTCACTACTTGTCATGTGGACCTGCAAGTAAGACTTTTATCTTTATGGCTTTCCTGGAATGCTGTTGTATATTCTGATAGTGCAGTTATCTAAACTTTATTTCTGTTGAACCTATGGAATCATACTCACATATTTTTGGACTCCTCATGAAAAGTTAAGACCTTCCTTGATACTACCTCTCCTTCCTGCTGTGACCCAGGATGGTTTTGTTCCCTGTACAGAAAGCTCTAAAATTATTTAACTCAGTGTATAACCATTTTCATATTTCTCATTATCTATTCTATTCTCACATATCCTATCTTTGTTATAGGCTGGACTTAGATTGTTCTCAAAATACTTATGTGTTAAGGACATGGTCCCCACTGTATCAGTGCTCAGAGATGGGCCTTCTGAAAAGAAATGTGTTACAAATGTTCTGGTCTCATTACTGAGTTCATCCATTTATGAATTCACAATGAATTGAATCTTGGACATTTGAGAGGTAGAAGAAATGCTAGGAACAGAGGACTAGTTAACGGTAGTAGGTGCTGAGGTGTGATCCTGAAGGAAGGGAGGTAAAAGTGTGGGGAAAGTCGGGCAGTGTTGTCACATGCCTTTAATCCCAGTACACAGGAGGCAGAGCTAGGCAGATATCTGTGAGTCTGAGGCCAGCCTGGTCTACAGAGTGAGATCCAGGACAAGCACCAAAACTACACAGAGAAACCCTGTCTTGAAAAAAAACAAAAAAAAGTTTGGGAAAGTGGATCAATTTTTGTTTGAAAATGCCATGATGAAACTTAACACTATGCATAATCATTTTTAAAAATTAAATAATAAATAAATGAAATGTTTTCAAAATAATCACTAAAATAATTATTCACTGAAAACTACCCTTCTATTTCCCAAATTCAGATATCTGGTAGGAAAACTAAAGACATAATAGACTTAACTTTACTTTATGCCACAATTAAAAGACAAAGTTCAGCCCCTGAGACACACATGGTGGAAAGAAAGAACTTGAGATCCACAAGTTGTTCTAAGTTGTTCTCTGACCACTAAACTCACACCATAGCATTTGGGGACAGAGAGACAGACAGACAGACAGACAGACAAAGAAAAAGATAGAAAAGATAGTAAATTAAAAATAAAACAAAATGTTCTAATATTAAGTTTAATTTCCTTAAACTAACAGTAAATACAGTTTTACGTGCTTAACTCCAGAGGCCCCAGCTTTCCTTTTTTTTATTTTTTCAAGACAGGGTTTCTCTGTCTTGCTTTGCACCTTTCCTAGATCTTGCTCTGTAGACCAGGCTGGCCTCGAAATCACAAAGGTCTGCCTGCCTCTGTCTCCTGAGTGCTGGGATTAAAGGCGTGCACCACTACCACCCGGCTTTTATACATATATAAATTTTTATTTCAAAAAATTTTCTTTTCTTTTACATACCAACCCCTGTTTCCCCTCCCTCCTCTTCTCCACCTCCCTTCTTCACATACCTCCATTCCACCCCCATCCCCTTCTCATAGAGAATAAGACCTCCCTTGGGTAGTAAACACAGGCTGTTATACAATGCCGAGGCTCAACTTTCAATGTGTGAATTTCAATCCATAGGCTTTCAGAAGGTACAACCATTGAACTGAGCAACTATTTTTTTTTATTACTTTCTGTGATTAAATGACCCTGTCATTACTTCCTATTATATCTCACTTCATCTCAACTTTGTGACACGCCTTCACCTCTTCCAAGAGTATGCAAATGTTAGAACTGTTAGGAAATAGAGGGAGCAAATTCTAAAACTGCCAATGCTAAAGCTCACAAGCTTTCCCGCTTCCCAATTGCTATGCAGTCCAGAAGAGCTGACCCTAAACAGCTCCCTCTAACCAAGAGCTACTTAAGCAGCTCCCATGGTCCGGTGGTGGCAAATGAGCCTGACACCTCCTCACTCATTAAAACTGTAGCATGCCATGTCTCCCATAGCACTGAGATATAACTGTGAGGGGCATGGTGAAAGCACTCAGACATATTTGACAGGTATTGTGGGAAAATTCAAGACATTGCCAGTAACATTATAGTCACAAGCAGAAGAAGAAATATCACTGTGATTTATAAAAATAATGTTTTTAAAAGATCGTGTTACCTGTTTGAAAAACAGAATTGTATTTCCAAATGCACTGTAGAACTTGAGGGTTTATTAGACAAGGTATGGCAGAAAACCACACAGACATTGAGGCTTGCATGGAGGAACTGATCACTTAAACTTGACATGTACTTCTAGAATGTATTGTGAACAACAGAAAAAATATTGCAGCGTTGATTAAGATAATATAGCAAGAAAAATAGTTAATTTTTTAAATAAGAATTTAGTGAACCTAGGAGCCTTCATTGTTTTCACTTAGGATCCCTTGCTCTTGAGGAACAACTGGAGTACTGAGTATTTCAGTTTGCAGTTTTTAAATGTCCTGTTTTCATTTGCTTTCCTTACAGTCTATAGTGAAAAAATACCCCAGACATTGTACAGTTTTCCCCATATAGATGAGCAAAAGTGTGATCAAGAAAACTAGAATAATAAAATATCTTTGCTAAGATTCTGATACTGGGTTGATTAATGCAGACATACATGTTCATGCATGAGTAAGTATGGCTGTGAAGGCATGAATACATGTACGATTTTAGTAGTTGGGTACATATTAGGAATACAATGTAGAGTGAAGATTTGCTTCAGAACATTTATGATAACAAAACAGGCAGATTTTGTTAAAAGCTAGATTTTAATTGTGAAGTGTGTGTGTGTGTGTGTGTGTGTGTGTGTGTGTGTGTGTGTGTGTGTGAGAGAGAGAGAGAGAGAGAGAGAGAGAGAGAGAGAGAGAGAGAGAGAGAGAGAGAGAGCAGGCATTAAACACAGGGTTTCTTTTTTTTTTTTTTTTTTTTTTTATTAATTTATTTTGCAATACAATTCAGTTCTACATATCAGCCACGGATTCCCTTGTTCTCCCCCCTCCCATCCCCCTCACCTTCCCCCCAACCCCCCCCCCCCATTCCCATCTCCTCCAGGGCAAAGCCTTCCCCACAGACTGAGGTCAACCTGGTAGACTCAGTCCAGGTAGGTCTAGTCCCCTCCTCCCAGGCCGAGCCAAACAATCCTGCATAGGCCCCAGGTTTCAAACAGCCAACTCATGCAATGAGCACAAGATCTGGTCCCACTGCCTGGGTGCCTCCCAAACAGATCAAGCCAATCAACTGTCTCATCCATTCAGAGGGCCTGATCCAGTGGGGACCCCTCAGCCATTGGTTCATAGTTCATGTGTTTCCATTCATTTGGCTATTTGTCCCTGTGCTTTATCCAACCTTGGTCTCAACAATTCTCGCTCATATAAACCCTCCTCATTCTCGCTAATTGGACTCCCAGAGATCCACCCGGGGTCTAGTCATGGATCTCTGCATCCAGATCCCTCAGTAGTTGGATGAGGTTTCAAGCACAACAATTAGGGTGTTTGGCCATCCCATCACCAGAGTAGGTCAGTTCAGGCTGTCTCTCGACCTCTGCCAGCAGTCTGTTGTGTGGGTATCTTTGTGGATTTCTGTGGGCCTCTCTAGCACTTTGCTTCTTCCTATTCTCATGTGGTCTTTATTTACCATGGTCTCCTATTCCTTGTTCTCCCTCTCTGTTGTTGATCCAGCTGGGATCTCCCGCTCCCCCGGCTCTCTTTCCCTCAACCCTCGCCTTTCATTACCCCCACTCATGTCCAGGCTGTTCATGTAGATCTCATTCCATTTTTCTGTCATTGGGTGATCAAACACAGGGTTTCTTGTACGCTAGGCAATCTCTCTCCCACTAGATCCACTTCCATCTTACATTTTTCTTCTTCATCTGAGTTCATTTAGCTTTGCTCTCATGTATGTGTGTCCAGGGCTGACAACTTGGGACTGAACAACATATGTGGAAGCTCATCCCTGGAGGGGACTTATTCCTCCTTTCTGAGAAGCCACTGACCAAATATAGCTTGATAGAGCTTTTGTGGAGGGAAGATGTGTTTTTAATTGGAATACTACCTCAGGTATAGATTGTTGTCAGGAAATACCTAAAAAACTTTAAGCTAGTAAGAGCACACCTCTGAGATTATCTTTAAAGTGATCCTTTGGCTGAAATAAGTAGTTTATTGTTTTAGTACCATTTTTCATTAATAGATGTCTGAGAGAAACTCAGACATGTGATAATCATCACTGCAGTAAAACTCCACTGGCCACCATCCTGCCACTGAGAGGCTATTTCTGCTACTGTGGCCAAGGTAATGTAGGGGTGGGAATAACAGTCATTGTTTATTGAGCAACCAGCATGTGTCAACCATTGTGCAAAGAACATGATTTGCATTATTTCTATTTGATCCACACCATAATCCTTAAAAAATGCATGGTATTTAAATATCCATCAGATGATAAAACAATTTCCTAGGATTTGGGTAACTTGTTTAAATTGTCCTCGAAGTCAGTTTCCAAGTCAGGGTACAGGCAGGGTCCCTCAGCCTCACAAGGAGGCCTGTGTGCTGTCCATCACTCTGCAGTCCTCTGCAGTTTACTCCCTGCCTTGCCATTCATTTCCCCCAGTTGGTACATTTGCTTTGATTTGGTTTGGGTGACAGAGTCTCAAGCATCTCAATTTGGCCTTGAGTTCACTATGTGTCCTAGACTGGTCTTGAATTCCTGATATTCTTAGTTCATATGACAAATGCTGGGGTGGTAGGTGTGTGCCACTATGCTTAACTTCCAAAGAAATTTGCTTCCAAAGTCAAAACTCATGCACATCTGTCTATGAAAGACTGGCCACGCATGGGAACTAACTATAGAGAATTTATGAGCAAATGGTAAAATGAACACACCAACTGAGTAATCAACAAATGGAGGATTTGGGAGGATTGCCATATGGCCCTGAAAGAAGGCTTGTGCCCACCCCTCACAACCTGAGTTTGACCCCAGCAACCCACATAGTAAGAAGAGAGATCGTGCTCCTGAAAGTTGTATGCTGACTTTCACACCCACAATGTGACACATGGCCACACACACACAAACATACACACACACACACACACACACACACACACACACACACACACACACACACATGAAATGTAATGGAAAATAAAAATTGGCATAACTAAGACTTCATTCACCCTCTGATTCTGAAGAAAGTTCTTGTGGATCAAACTAATGAAAGTGGAACTTCCAACTACAATTTACCACCTCCTCAAGCAAGTCAGGGAAGGTTCCCTCACCTTCATTACTATTGCCATCTATAGCCGTGATTACTGAGATATGAGCAGGGCTAATGTGGACCGGGTACAGCCCTTTTATTGCAGGCACTTTAAGAGGTTGGGGACAGTTGTTGGATTCTTGAGAACCCAGGATTGCCAGTTTTATAATGTGAAACAGGGATGATATCTAAAATGTTGAGTACATGCGATTCATTTATAAGGTCAGAATCAAAACCTACATGGATGTCAAATATCCAATAAGTTGAAAGGAAGAATTAAAAGCATCCATAGGGTAAAATTCACCTGAAAAAAAATGCTTCAGTCATAAGACATTTCTTCTTAAAATCACACACACACACACACACACACACACACACACACACACACACACACACACACTTCAGATCATCACATTTGTGTAGTCAGGAGTTATTGTTTGGGTAAACAAAACATCATAAGATAGTGATGGAACTTGGTACAGACCTGCAGCTCCAATTAAAAAGAAAAAATAAGGTTATGCTATGTTTGGGATACAGTGCAATGCCAGTGTCCCTTCCTGTACTGTGTGAAGACCTAGGTTCATACCTAAGTACCCGGAGGAAAACCAAGGTTATGGAGCAGCATCTTCTTGCCTCATACTACATGTTGCTAGCTAGATGTGGTGTCTAGCACTCTTTTGTTTTAAGTGATTGAATAGACTGGGTTTTGTTATTTTGGTTTGGAGATTTGTTGCTACTGTTTCCTGTTTTGTAAGCCGGGGTCTTCTTATATAGTCCTTGCTAACCTAATACTATGTAACTCAGAGTGGACACAAATTCTAATAATTATCTCACCTCAACCTCCTTAAGTGGAGGGCTGAAGGGCTGTGCCCTTACTCCTGTACTCTTCATTGATTTTTAGAATTTTTCTTAAAAGAATTTGCTGTGTTAGAGAAGTAAATGCTCTATCACAGAGACAAAGCTCCAACTCCAGCTGTTTGCAGCTGTATTGTTTTTAACTGACATCCTATATTTATTGAGAAATTTCCTTATGCCTGATATTTCCAAACTGTCACTTATTCTCAGCACCTGAACTCAAATATTCATGGTTTTATTTTACAGAAGAATAAACTTAAGCTCTCTAAAATTTCCTTTACTTTCAAATCACATAGTCAAAAACAGCATTTGCACCCACAACTGTACAAATTCCAGGACTTTTTTTTTTCTTTAAGAAAAGTGTTGACCTAAGGTGTGAGATCACCTGGGCAAAATGAAGAGAGATGTGTCAGGAAATATAGCTTAGTAGATGCAAATAAAAATTCAGGGAAAACCTTTAAAATTATTTAAAGAGTAATACCTTTGAATGTCTGCTTTCTTTCCTGAAAGTTTATCATCTTAACCATAGGCTTCTGAGAGTCCAAATAAGGATCACTGCTTTTCCTGTTGCCATATTACTTCTTTTGAAACAAATGAGTCACTTCCTCTTCCTGGCCAAACTATGGAGTGGAATAACCCCAGGCTATACTTACAGTTAGAATACAAGTAGTACGGAAAGAGAGAAAAGCTACCTCATGAAAATCAAGATAATGAAATAATTATTTCACTGTGAGGAGAATATAGAAAGTTCAGGGAAAAGAAACATACAAGTAAAGACTGGAAATCCTTATTTTTATGTGCCTGTGATCGTTGGAAGCCAAGCAGAGTTGGGCCTGGTGAGTATGTGAGTGTGAACATTCCTCATGGGGGCAGGTATGGTAAAGTGAATATAGAAATACCTTCAGCACTGATATTTTGGAAGTTATAACCTAAAGTTGGAATGTAGTAGCTTGGGAAGACTTGACCAACCCACAGCAAACATATCCTCACCCTTATGAAAGCCACCGAGCACTCACAGAAGCCTGAGCATCCCATTGTGAAATCTGCCAGTGCCTTGATCTTAAGAGTTCTCCATTTCCCTAGTTGTAAGCAGCGAAGTATGTTCTTACAATATACCCAGAATGGATTGAGACAGTGAGAAAACCAACAAGAAACCTTTTGAACAGGATCAGGAGAGGACGCCAGGGGAAAAGCACTTGTCTTGCAGGCATGAGGGCCAGAGTTCAAATCCCCAGAGCCCATGTTCAAAGCTAAACATGTCATATGCTTGCAATACCAACTATAGTGAGATGGGAGACATGCACAGGCAGATCCCTGGAAGCTTATTGAGAGAGTCTCCTGCCCCACATGGCAAAGTTCAGGACAACAAGAGATCCTGCCTCACACAAAAGGTAGAAGCACCTAGGGACAACACCGAAGGTTGTTCTCTGACCTTCTTGTGCGTGTTGTGAATATACTAGAACCTACACGTGCACTCATACACATGAATGTGTGCTCATACACACATACACAAGAAAGATTTTACTACTGCAATGATACAAAAGCTATAAGAGCAAATACTTCGTGACAATCTGTAGATGTAACCAACGGTCTTATTAAATAAGAAACACAGAGCCAATTCAGAGAAGAAAGCCAAGAGGTCAGAGCTAAGAGCCTCGCCCTTCCTGATTCAGGGATCCTCTCCAGCCAAGAGAGCTCTCCAAAAAGGGACCTACTTCCTGTGTGTGTATGTCTTTATAGTCTTTCTGTTCTGCCTTCTCATTGGTTGTAAACCCAAACATGTGACTGCCTCGTCACTGCCTGTATGTACCGCCCTCCAGGTCCTTAAAGGTGTGCGCCACCGCCGCCATGCACTTGCTATGGCTGCAATAGCTCTGACCCCCAGACAACTTTATTTATTAACATACAATTAAAATCACATTTCAGTACAAGTAAAATACCACCACGTTTCCCCTTTTCTATTTTAATAAAAAGGAAAAAAAAGAAAAAGGTTATAACTAACAAAAGAAAAACTATATACAAAAGTACAATGACTATATACAATATATACAAGTAATAAATGTCTAAACAATGTCTAGTCCATTTGTATTTGACAAATTCAGAGAAAATAATTTCATTATCTATCCTATTTTGTTAAGTCCAAAATGTATCTAATTCACTTTCTATCCTAATTAATCTTCAACTATAACTAACTAACCTTCAACTATAACTACCTAATCTTCAACTCTCTCAGAGACCCAAGAAGGAAATAATATTAGCTAACAAAAATAAAAACAGAAAGTACATGCAAGCAACTTCCAAAAAATTTGTGAGTTGACAGAAACAGCCAGCTGCCTGGACAGTCACCTGAGGTTTCTCCACAGTGTTGGGGCATCATCTTCAGCCTATAGGCTTAGCATATCTGACAGACTCATTTGAGAAGTAGGATGTACACAAGGTCATCAGTTCAACCTCACATTGGGTGAGAGCAGTCCATGTACCAGAAACACCTGAATTCCACTAGTGTCATGTCATGATTCAGGATTTTAAATTCTGGAAATTGTTGATGGTTTTTTAATTCAGCTGTCCATTCTTCTTGGCTGTGTATATATGGCTTCATCTCAGCATCCCGTTCTCCACATCCCTCTATCAAATGCCAGTCTACTATTGAGAGGCGTGAGCTTAGTTACTCTTCAAGAATAACTGTTTCAGCTGCTGTTCCATTGCACATCAGAAGCCATCGGCCCACTGCCTGTTCAGCTGCCTTCGAAGAAAAGGGCACTGTACCTTTTCCAAATTGCGAAGGCCACTTCAGGGATGGTGCCATATTGTCCTGGCCTCAGAAGATGCCTTTTGATAAAGCCATAACCACACTTGTTTTGGCAAGAATCAGTAGCCCTTTGTTTCATGTCCTGTCTGTCCATTTTGTCAGCAGTTGATTCAAGGATACTTTGTTGTCCAGTGGCTACCTTTTGCCACAATGAAAGTTAACTCCATATGCAGTTTCTTCAATGCCCATATTTTCCCTGAAGTAGATTGGTACTGCCAGGAGCCGACATGTCTCATAATCATAACAAAAAAGAAAAATTTTCTAAGTTATTAAAACATTTTAAATGCCATATTCTGTAGATCTCTGAAGGGTTTGAAGATGACCTGTCTAAAATATATCTGCTCAATTTTTAAAACATATCTAATATGACTACAAGTTCTATTGTAATGTCTAACTACTAACTTTCATTTCTTTATATCCTAATAGTTGGTAATAATAACATTCAAGGATCAGAAAATTGCATTGTTAAATGAATGGTATAAGTACAATTAGAAATATACATATAGCATTTTCTAACAATATCAATTTCAATATATATAATTTGTATACAATATAAAACAATCCAATCCAATGTAAAGTATTTAAAACTAGTAATTGTCTTTTTCTCCTTCTTTCTTTCTCTTTTTTTTTAAACAAGAACCTTAAATCTAATCTCTTTTGCTTAGCCTTTTTCCTAACCCTTGACAACAACTTGTAACCAACTCCCCTAAACAATGAAAATTATCCCAGACCCAAAACCCATTAAAAAGACCAAAAAACCACCCGCCCCACACCACCTCTTTGGGAATGTGGGCGTCGTATTCTTAAAATTGCTTCCTGCTGGGTATGGGCGAAGTTATCTTTATCCTGAAAGAAAAATTTTAGGTTAATTATCAAATTCTAGGAAAGGTAACCATATCCTTCATTATCCAGTCTGTGTATAATGCCAAAGTTCAGGGTTTATCTCAAGTCTTTATTCAAGTAGTCTTTGAGACTGGATCATCTCAGCTAGTCATCTCAAAATTGCTATGAGCACCTTGTAGTTCAAAGCTGATCTGTAGATGATGTTTGTCAGCTTAATGATGTTATTATTGTCCACGTGGAATTGTTGTTGTTGTGGGGCCCCAACTTCTTCCTGGAGACTTCAGTTGATGTTAGGCCTGGCCGTGATTTCCTGCAGAAAACTGATAAGAGACTCGAACACAAAGACATATAGATGCAGCTAATTGAAGCCTTTTTTCTAGAATTAATTAATACTCTATATGACCATTCATATCTTAACAAAGGTTAAAATGTATATATATATATATATATATATATATATTAATCTTGTAAATTTTGATATAAAATTTATACTTTAAGAAAAGTTTTAAAGAATCAGAATAGAATCAAAGAGTTGAGATTAGTAATAGAATAGTCCCTTAGTTAATTTGGCTTTTCTCCTGTCCCATAGCAGAAGATGGCTCTTTTATTCTGGTATGATACAGGGGGTTTGCATTTTCCTTTTAACAACATGCTTGAGTTTAAAGAAGGAGAGAGGCATTCTCCAACTCTAAAGTCAGCTTTAAATTTTAATTGAACTGGGACTATTAGAAGTTAAATAGTGTTAAATCTTTAAAGAAAAGCAGAAACAAACATTTAGGAAGACATAAAATTTTTTAGATAATATATACCCATATGCCATTTCACTCTGTTTCGGGATAGATGATTTGTCCCTTTTCTTCAGTTGTCTCATTTGTCCAGTGTTCTTCAGATTCCTTAACCTTCATTGTCCTAAAAGACAAAAACAAAAACCTTTCCCCAAGACTAATTTTGGGGATGTTCCTTTTTGGCAAGTTATTATCTGATTAAATGAAAAGACATGTGTTACTGGTATAAGTTAGTTTAAATTGGATGTTCATGCTGGTTGAAGAAATATCACCTCCTCTAATTAAGAGGTTTCTCTTGTTCAAATCGAACCTTTATCAATTTTGATGGTACCCACAACTTATCTTCTCCTGTAGAAACAAAAGCAAAACCTCGTCCCCAACGTAACACATACCCTGGTTTCCATTCTGAGGTCAGCACATCCTTAAAGTATATAGGCTGATTTAATTCTGTAGTTTTTTCTATTATCCAATGTCTCTCTGCAGCTCTTGTTCCTTTCTCATTGGCATTAAGAAAATTCAAAGGTAATAGAGCATTATGCAGTCTGTTTCTGGGGGTTTTTGTTACCCCTTTTTGTTTATTTAGCATATCCTTTAGAGTTCTGTTTGATCTTTCTACAATTGCTTGACCTGTAGGATTATGTGGTATGCCTGTAATATGCTTTATATTGTAATAAGCAAAAAACTGTTTCATTTTAACAGAGACATATGATGGAGCATTATCAGTTTTGATTTGTGCAGGTATACCCATGATGGCCATAACTTCTAGCAAATGAGTGATTACAGAATCAGCTTTTTCAGAACTCAAAGCAGTTGCCCACTGAAATCCTGAATAAGTATCGACAGTGTGATGTACATATTTCAGTTTTCCAAATTCTGCAAAGTGAAACACGTCCATCTGCCAGATTTCATTCCTTTGAGTACCTTTTGGGTTACATCCAGCTGGTAATGGCGTTTGATTGTAGAAGGAACAAGTAGGACATTTCTTTACTATTTCTTTGGCTTGTTGCCAGGTTATGGAAAAATCCTTTTTTAAACCTTTACTATTGACATGATGTTTTTTATGAAATTCTGAGGCCTCCAGCACATTTCCTATCAATAAATTATCAATCTCATCATTGCCTTGTGCTAGAGGGCCTGGCAGACCAGTATGGCATCGAATGTGAGTTATATATAAAGGATGACTCCTCTTCCTGATTGTATCTTCTAACTGAATAAATAGTGAAGTTAATTCTGAAGCATCAGGGATAAATTCTGCAGTTTCAATATGTAATACTACTCTTTCAGCATACTGAGAGTCAGTAACTATGTTGAGAGGTTCTGAAAAATCCATTAATACCAACAGAATAGCATACAATTCTGATTTTTGAACTGAATTATAAGGACTTTGAACCACTTTACTTAAATTTTCTGATTTGTAACCTGCCTTTCCTTGTTTGTTGGCATCTGTATAAAATGTACGAACTCCAGATATGGGTTTTTCCCGTACAATTCGAGGCAAGATCCAATCAGCTCTCTTTATAAGATCAATTCTATCGCTTTTGGGATATTTGCTGTTAATTTCTCCCAAAAAATTGCTGCAAGCTCTTTGCCAAGGTTCACTTTCTGTCCATAATTTTTCAATATCCTCCTTAGTTAAAGGTACGACAATTTCTGCTGGGTCTGTTCCTGCTAATTGACGAAGTCTCAATTTTCCTTTCCAAATCAAGTCAGAGATTTTTTCCACATAAGTTTTTAATTTTTTATTTGGTTTATTTGGTAAAAATATCCATTCTAATATAATATCTTCCCTCTGCATTAATATTCCTGTAGGAGAATGTCTACAAGGTAAAATAACCAAAATGCAATCCAGCTTTGGATCAATACGATCCACGTGTCCTTCATGTACTTTCTTTTCTACCAAGGCCAATTCTTTCTCAGCTTCAGGTGATAATTCTCTTGGACTATTTAAGTCCTTGTCACCTTCTAAGGTTTTGAACAAATTATGCAGTTCATCATTTTTTACCCCAACAATAGTTCGTAGATGAGAAATATCTCCAAATAATCTTTGAAAGTCATTAAGAGTCTGTAGTCTATCTCTCCTAATTTGCACCTTTTGGGGCCTAATTTTTTGTAGCTCTATTTTATATCCTAAATAATTAATAGAATCTCCTCTTTGTATCTTTTCAGGAGCAATTTGTAATCCCCAGCAAGGCAAAATTTTCTTTACTTCTTCAAACATTCTTTCTAAAGTATCTGCATTTGAGTCAGCTAGTAAAATATCATCCATATAATGATAAATTATAGATTTAGGAAATTTTTTACATATCACTTCCAATGGCTGTTGTACAAAATATTGGCACAAAGTTGGGCTATTCAACATTCCTTGTGGGAGGACTCTCCATTGAAATCTTTTAACCGGTTGAGAATTATTGTAAGTAGGCACTGTGAAAGCAAATCTTTCTCTGTCTTTTTCTTGTAAGGGTATTGAAAAGAAACAGTCTTTTAAATCAATAACTATGAGAGGCCATCCTTTTGGTAACAGAGTAGGCAAAGGAATTCCAGATTGTAGAGAGCCCATTGGCTGAATTACTTTGTTAATTGCTCTAAGGTCTGTTACCATTCTCCATTTACCAGATTTCTTCTTAATAACAAATACAGGAGAATTCCAGGGGCTGGTTGATTCTTCAATATGCTGAGCATTTAACTGTTCTTCTACCAGCTCTTCTAAAGCCTGGAGTTTCTCTGTTGTTAAAGGCCATTGCTGGACCCATACAGGCTTGTCTGTTAACCATTTTAAAGGTAAAGCTGTTGATGTCTTTGGAAGATCATCAGTTGTTGTGCCCTGTTCTTGTATAATATGGATGGCTGGTGACCACTCAGAATAATGCCTTCTAATATTTCTCTCAGAAACATGTGCTAGTTTATGATTTGTTTCTGAGATTGGAGGGATGTTAATCTGAGTATTCCATTGTTGTAACAAGTCTCGACCCCACAGGTTCATAGCTATGTTAGCCACATATGGTTTTAATTTTGCTCTCTGTCCTTCTGGACCTATACATTCGAGCCATCTTGCACTCTGTTTCACCTGAGATAATGTCCCAATTCCTAACAGTTCAATGTTTACCTCCTGAAGAGGCCAAGTTGGATGCCAAAATTCTGGTGCAATTATGGTAACGTCCGCACCTATGTCTACCAGACCAGACAACAAAACACCATTTATTTTTATTGATAATTTTGGTCTTTGTTCATTAATAGAAGTTTGACAAAAAATTTTCTTTATGTTTTCTCCTGAATTTTCTATTCTCTCTGTTTCATCATCCTGACCAGCATGACTTATTCCAATAGGCATTTGGTTATTTAATTGCTCTGAGTTGGGGTTTCCTCTACAACTGCAGGAAAGGTTTGAACTAGATTTGCTATTGGGGCCTGCATGAGGCCCCTCTGGGAGTTTCCCGAAGACTGAGGCAAAGGATTACCCTGTCTGTCCCTTGTTGATCTACACTCATTGGTCCAGTGTTTTCCCTTACCACACCTTCTGCATACTCCAGAAGGAAGGGGCAGTCTGTTGCCATTGTTCCTTGAAGAAACATTGCTTCTAGGAATGACCTGTTTACAGTCCCTTTTCAAATGTCCTTGCTTTCCACATCCAAAACATCTAGCATTCCTCAAACCTCTTGAAATTGCTTCTCCTACCCACGTATCATCATGCTCATGAGCTTCAACATTAACTGTGTCTCTAATCCAATCTTCCAAAGGTGCAGATCTTGCCTTTAATGGCCTGATTATTGTTTTGCATGCTGCATTCGCATTCTCAAAGGCCAAAGTTTCAATTATTATCTTACTAGCTTCTGAATCCGGGACCATTCTCTTTACTGCTGAAGCCAGTCTTTGTAAAAAATCTGTGAAAGATTCTTTTGGGCCTTGTACAACCTTTGTAAATGACTCAGTTTTTTTTCCTGGTTCCTCAACTCTGTCCCATGCATTCAAGGCTGCTGTTTGACATAAAATTAGGGTTTGGACATCATATAAACCGGTCCTGCTGCCAAGCCAAGTTAAGCGGTTTTTAATGGATTCTTGTCACGTTGGGCGCCAAATGTAGATGTAACCAACGGTCTTATTAAATAAGAAACACAGAGCCAATTCAGAGAAGAAAGCCAAGAGGTCAGAGCTAAGAGCCTCACCCTTCCTGATTCAGGGATCCTCTCCAGCCAAGAGAGCTCTCCAAAAAGGGACCTACTTCCTGTGTGTGTATGTCTTTATAGTCTTTCTGTTCTGCCTTCTCATTGGTTGTAAACCCAAACATGTGACTACCTCATCACTGCCTGTATGTACCGCCCTCCAGGTCCTTAAAGGTGTGCGCCACCGCCGCCATGCACTTGCTATGGCTGCAATAGCTATGACCCCCAGACAACTTTATTTATTAACATACAATTAAAATCACATTTCAGTACAAGTAAAATACCACCACAACAATCACTTTAGAAAGTCGAGCAAAATCTCCAGAGAAATATCAGGGCACTGGGACACTTTCACAATTCTCCAAAATGGAAGGATAGCAGATCTAGATCTCAGAGCTGACTTATCTTCTCTTCACTAATGCATCAGGGATATAAGGAGAGGTCATCAAAGTTAAATGGGATCTCTATAGTGTTTTGTACACAAATATATTCCTGTTCATCCTTGTTCATTGAATTTTCTTTGTAACATTTTAACAAATATAAAGGGAAAAAAACCTCATTAAATAGTTATTCATAATTAACAAACCACTCTCACAAATACTACATCATTAGATTCTCTCAACTATACTTGAATATCAATCTCAATCCTTTATGTTCCTCTTTCCCTGATAATATCATTGTCTTTCAAATCCTGTGTTCCATTAATGAACTTAATCCCAGTCAAAGATAAGTGTTCTGTACCAGTAGTTTCTGAATCAATAACAATTTGCAGTAGAAATTTCTTTAATTGCTTCTGTTTCTATATCGGTTATTTTAGGATAGAATGAACAACAAAGGGACTTGGTACAGCACTCAACCCAAGGTGAATCACTGAGATGAAAAGGTCTTGTGATAAGCTTATTGTCAACACATGGGTGTCTGGTCAGTAAAAATGTACAGTAGCAGTATGTCTAGGTCCCAAAAGCCCCTAATGCAGTTGGGTACCTCATCTACTCTAGACCATACTTAGGATCTCCTTCATTATAACTGTCTCTGTCTGTCACTAGTGAGAGGAGTGACAATCAGATCACTACAACCACACACTGCCTGGGCATGGCTAGTATGAGCAGTCACATCATTACATTTGACTAAGAGATGCTGGTTCATGGAAGCAGAGAGGGCCTGGAAGGGAGAAAGGGAATGGGAACAGGAGGGATCAGGTTGTGGGGGCACAGAGGGAGAGAGTACTGGGAGAGACAACTGGAATCTGCAGGCATCTCTGGGGTGATCTAGAAACCTAGTGCAACAGGAACTCCCAGGAATCTATGAGGGAGAGTCGAGTTAAGACTCCTAGCAATGGGGGATATAGAGCCTGAACTGGCCCTCTTCTGTAAGCAGGTAAGACTTCCAGGGCAAGGATTGGGGGTAACTGGGACACCAATCCAGCCACAAACCTTTCAAACTACAATTTGTCCTGCCTACAAGATGTGTTGCAGAAATTGTGGGAAAGGTCAACTAATGACTGATGTGGGATGGTCTATATGTCAAATGTGTTGCTGATTGGTCAATGAATAAATCACTGATTGGCAGTGGCCAGGCAGGAAATATAGGCGGGACAAGGAGGAGAATAGAGCGGGGAAGTGGAAGGCTGAGTGGGGGAGACACTGCGAGCCGCCATCAGGACAAGGAAGATGTAAAGTACCGGTAAGCCACAAGCCACGTGGCAAGGTATAGATTAATAGAAATGGATTGATTTAAGCTGTAAGAACAGTTAGCAAGAAGCCTGCCACGGCCATACAGTTTGTAACCAATACAAGTCTCTGTGTTTACTTGGTCAGGTCTGAGGGGCTGTGGGACTGGCAGGTGAGAGAGATTTGTCCTGACTGTGGGCCAGGCAGGAAAACTCAAGCTACAAATGACTGGTCCAGCTGGAGACCCACAGCCTGAGAGGGAACTCACCCCTTACGACCAGGACCCAGAGGCAAGATAACCCAGAAACCTAGGGTAGAACCAAAATGAATAGCAAAAAAAAAAAAAAGAAAGAAAGTCAATGAAATGATTCCTAATGATATTCTGCTATACTCCTAGTTTGTTGCCCAGCCCATCTGTCATCAGAGAGACTTCACCCAGCAACTGATGGAAACAGATGCAGAGAACTGTATCAAACATTAGGCTGAGCTTGGGAATCCCGCTGAAGGGGAGAAGGAAGGATTGAATGAGCATGAAGGGTCAAAGACACCCCAACAAAACCCACAGAATCAACTAACCTGGGCTCATAGAGTCACACAGAGACTGAACAGACAACCGGGGAGCCTTCACGGAACTGACCTAGCCCTCTGAATATATGTTACAGTTATTTAGCATGGTCTTCCTATGAGACTCAGTGAGATCATAGGATGTCTCTGATTATGTTGCCTGCTTTTGAGACCTATTCATTCTACTGAATTGCCTCATCCATCCTTAATAGAAAAGGAAGTGCCTAGTCTCACTGCAACTTGATATACCATGGCTGGCTGAAATCCATGGGAGGCCTGTCTATATCTAAAAAAGACAGTGAAGGAGGAGTGGATGGGCGGGAGGGGAGGGAGAAGAATCTTTAATTAGGATGTAAAAACAACAAAAAATAAACAAAAAAGATAAAAATACACACTTTCTCATTGAGAGAGAGACTGGTTCAGTAAATATGGTAGAAGACAGGAGATGATTCTCAGTATCAAATTTTACCTTTACAGCCACAGGCATACCTGGGCACATGCAGTCACACACATAGAGCATCTACACACACATGTCAAAACATGAATACTCAACACGTGAATGCCACACACATATGAGGAATGGAAAAGGGGAGAGAGTAGTATAAACTGAGGCTTTCAATAAGAGTATAACCAAATATGAATCATTGTCTCCCTAGTTCATTTCTTTTAACATTTAAGCCAACTTATCATACCTACCATTCGCCTATAAACATGACTAAAATCTTAACCAATCTATAAGTTAATCTCTGCCACTGCTCACTGATCTGCTTGCTCCCTCCACTCTGAACTGGGAAGTTTCTATTTAGTGAGTTTTGTTTTCTAGATTCAAGATTAATTTTATGGTATAGATTTTGGGTTGGTTTTTCCACTTTTAATTTAGAAAGAAAATCAGGACATTTTTTACGAATGAATTACACTGGTTAAGACTCCAAATTATATTTTTGAGGACAAATTTTAGTTGTACTTACAAATGAGTTTATTTCCATTTACTTTACTTTACTTACCAGGGGAAATAAAATTCTTATTCCCACGTGCAATATATCAAGTTTTTAATAATTTCCATGAAAAGAACTTTCTAAGGTTATCTCTTTTATCAATAGTTAAATTATGTTATATTTTTAATTGGATTCCACGTCACAGCCTCTAACTTCCCAGAATTGTAATGGCACTGAATTAATTTAAAGGGACTCAGAGGAACCAGATATGGAAGACTGTCACCATTATAATTTAGTTTTATGATTAGATCATAGAAAATATTGTAAAAATCTGAAGATAGCATTAGCCTTTCTATTATGAAAGAGCATCCATCCAGTTTGTCTGTCTTAAAAGGTATTTGAAGAGATTTCCAATTCTGTAAAAATTTGGATGAAATAAATGTCACAATGAAAATAACGGAGAATAGCATGTTAAACGTACACCCAACAAAGTAACAAACACACCAATACTTCTTGCTGCACTGTGTCAGTGATAATAGAATAACACCAGGGATCTTTTCTGTTCCTGGAATCATTAGATACACAAAGTGAAAACACTTCACTATAATAATACAATTATTTTACATTTTATACAGATATAGTAAGGAAGCTTGATTTTTTGTTAAAGATTTTTTCCCAAAAATTCCCCAGAGAACAAAGAAAATTACTTTTCAGCACATGACTACTGGGAAGGTAAAACCATACCAACCATGAGGAAAGTGTTTTCAGAAATCATACAACTATATGGGGCTTATCAAAAGTTCCACGCAGTGGCAATGTAAATAGCAATTATTTATTTAGAAATATTTAGGGGAAAAACTCCACAAAAAGGTATATGCTGTAATATATATATATATATATTTCTCACAACTACATGCAAATCTATGTAATTTCAAAACAGAACATTTATAAAAAAGATAGCATCTTTTTTTAGTATCAGTATGTTGATACATCAATATATACTGAAATATCCATGTGTGTCTATACTGGACAATGAAGAGATATTGCTATAATTATCCAATTATATTTTAGCATAACTGATTCAAGGCCATTCAATATTAATTTTTAATTATGTTGGATATGGAAGGCTATTTTACTATGTTTAAAAAGCTAATTTATAGTGTTGTATTTTAGAAAATTGTAAGAAAATGAAGAAGGAAAGCCTGTCTTAAATTCACCAGTCATCAGAGCTTGGTAGACAAGAATGCAGCCCTTTTATTTGATGGGATGAAAAAGCTAATAATGTATGACAGTAAAAAGGCAGGGGCTTTTAACGCTTTTTTTAACCTTACAAAAAAGGTCAGCTCTGATCTGGAAATGAGAACAGCCAACACATGGGATAGAAGGGCAAAAAGCCAAGCAGAAAGTGCGAAGGAGCTGGTGACAGACGTGCTGAGGATGGCACGTCCCCGTCTACGCTCATGGACCCCAAGACTCGAAAAGTACCTCCAGTCATCCCTCAATTAATTTCGGTTTGCTTCACAGGTTCAGAGGAGAGACAGACAGGAGACTGGAAAAATTACCCAGAGCAGAAGAGAAAATGATTTGTCCTTATTTAAACAGAGAGGGAAAGGGAGCATTCTGTAACCAGCTTGATAGCTTATTGCTTCTAACTCAGTGGTGGATGCACAGAATATTAAACAGCTTGTGAATGTGTTTGTTGAATGTCACTCTATGGCCGTCACTGATGTGGAGCCCTCATTTGACATATGTGAGATATGAGAGAAGAGAAGCTTGCTGAGATCAACCTGTCACTGAGCGCTGAAGCAGATTAGAATCCAGAACTGCTGATTCCAGAAGCCTTGTTCTCACACTGAATAACCAATCCTGAAGGTTTTTACTTCTGTTAGGGGTTTTATACAACTAATCAATCAGTCAACCCATCAATATAATAATGTAAAAAACTCAAGTACACTTAAATGAAAACATAAATTGCCTATTCTTGTTTTTATATTTTTAATCCTAAAGTTTGAATAAGAAAGGATATCCTTTCTTGGGGAAAGAGCTTCCAAGAAGTCATGTAAATGAACCATTACACTGTGTTAATAGAAATAAAATTGGCCTCTGGTGTCATAGTGTTCACAGTAGGGTGAGAATGCTTGCCCTTAGCATCTGCTAGCTGGTCACCCAGGAAACGTGGCATGGTCTTTCTCAGTTTCCAGTTCATTGTACAATAGATGGAGATTACAGTGATTCACATTTGACAGAACAATTAAAAAGACTAAATGAGAAAACTAGTATATCCAACGTACTTAGCACAGTGTCTAATAAGTTGGATACTTAACAAAAAACCCATATACCTACTTGTGTGAATAGGAAAATGAATTGGTATCATATTGAACAAATTGGCATGGTCATCATTATCTACTTGAATGATACAGCATTGTAAATATTGTTATGAGAGATACTTGGTTTCTTTTAGTAAGTACATTTTAAGTGTTTTACAATCATTTATTAATTTTTGGAGAATGAGGCATGTGCCTACCATGGCTCACATATAGAGGTCAGAGAACAACCAGGAATCAATCTGGTTCCCTGGTTCCACCATGAGAATCCCAGGGACCAAAATCAGGTCCTCAGACTTGGCAGCAAGTGCCTTTACCTGCTGAGCTACCTCCCAAACATCCCCCCAAATGGATTTTTTATTATTTCTTTTAGTTTTGATATTATAATATAATTACATAATTTCCCTGTCCCCTTTCCTCCCTCCAAGGCCTCCCATGTACCTCTCCGTCCTCTTTTTCATTAATATTGTTATATGTATAGGTGTATATGCATATACACACATATTCCTAAATATAACCTGTTCAGTCTGCATATTGTTACTTGTATGTATATTCCCAGGGCATCTTAGTTTGGATTCCTATTGCTATGATGAAACACTATGACCAAAGCAAGTTGGGGAGCCAGGCATAGTGGCACATGCCTTTAATCACAGCACTTGGGTACCAGAAGCAGGCATATCTCTGTGAATTTAAGGCCAACCTGGTCTACAAAATGAGTTCCAGGACAGCCAGGTTATACAGAGAGACACTGTTTCAAAAAATTAAGACAAAACATAACAAAAACATAAAAAAGGAAGTTGGAGAGGAAAGAATTTATTTGGCTTACACTTCCATATCATGTCCATCATCTAAGTAAGTCAGGACTAGCACTCAAACAGGGCAGGAATCTGAAGTCAGAAGCTGATGCAGGGGCCATGGAGGGATGTTGCTTACTGGCTTACTCCTGGCTTGCTCAGCCTGCTGTCTAATAGAACCCAGAACCACCAGCCCAGGGATGGCACCACCCACAATGGGCTGGGCCCTCTCCCATGAATCACCAATTAAGAAAATGCCCTACAAGTCTGTACATAGATGTTTCATGTTCTGACTGCCTGTTCACAAATACCTGGCAGCTGCTTACCAAATTACCACACAGAGGCTTATATTAATTATAAATGCTCAGCCGATAGCTCAGGCTTATTATTAACTAGCTCTTACACTTAAATTAACCCATACTCCTTACCTATGTTTAGCCACGTGGCTTGGTACCTTTCTCACTATAACATTCTCATCTTGCTTTGCTATGTTTTCCGATGACTCTCTGACTACCCCCTTCCCATTCCCAGAATCCTCCTGGTCTGGCTTCCACGCTCAATCTCTTCCTGCCCAGCTATTGGCCAATCAGCTTTTTATTAACAAATGAGAGTAATACATATTCACAGTGTAGAAAAAGATTGTTCTACAACACAGGTCTGCCTACAGTCTGATCTTCTGGAGGAATTTTCTTAATTGAGGTTCCCTCCTTTGAGATAGCTCCAGTTTGTGTCAAGTTAAGGCAAAACTATGCAGCACAAGGGCTGACCACTTGTTATTGAATAGACAATTGGCGTGCTCTCCCCTGGGGAATACTTTTTCTGCCATTCATAGCAGTCCTTAGTAGACTGTATTTCTTTGTGTAGGGTTGAGGCCTTGTAGTCTTTCCTCTGTCCACTTTGACATGTCTGTTATTGTTGTCTTTATCAGCTTACGTTTGGACAGTCACGATGGAAAGACTTTATGGTTCTCGACCCAGTACCACATATTTAAATTTCAAGGCAGTAAACCCAGTTCCATCATCTGTAATGTGGAAGACTTTCAACGATGACATTTTTTTCTCCTAGAATCTTAGATCTTAGAGCAAATGAGATGCATACATGCCGCTGCACTCCCCCACATTACAGCCTTTCTCTCTGACCCAGCTAGAGATTGCTGCTTATCCTTAGTCCTCTACTCTTTAGAATGCCAGCACAGAGAACCTGTGCTAGAAATGCACTGTCATTGCCAGTGACCTTCTCTGCTTCCACTGGCATGCCCGTGGTCCTGCTTTAGTGTGTTGTGTGCCTGACACTAGTCATATGACCCATATACAGCACCTACCAGTCTACTCTTCTTAAAGGTTCAAAGGACTGAATCTGAAAGGCCAATCTGTTCATCTGGCTGTGTCCAGTCTTTGCTCAGAATGTCCCTCGGCTCTGCTGTTCTAAGGAGAAAACCCAAATGCCATAACGTAGTATGAAAGCACTTCTGGATCCTATTTCTGATGAAGCTGTTGGACTTCTCCTGCCTCAGCATGCTTTCTGATTTTCCATGCTGTTTTTGCTTTCTTCTGCTCCATTTCATCAACAAGATCTGCTATCTTAACTGTCCAACTACAGTTAACCTTGCAAAGCTCAAATTCAAATATGCCACTGCTAAACAACTTCTCACATTTTCATGTATGGGTGAAAAGCATATCCTGAAAGCCTCAGTTTATTCTTTTCATCATGTCTGTTCATGATGTCTCTGTAATTACATACGAGATTAATAAAAGTTACATCAAAATATACCTACCTCTCAGAGACTTGTCCCATAGGTGATTCTACATCTCAAGTTAGTAATCAAGATTAATGTCTCAGGGTCATATTGCTTTTTCTCATTTAGGTTCTGGTTTGATTATTTCCCTTCTCTCAATTAGAATCTAACCCTTGTGTCTTCTTTGATGATTACTGTATTCTAGCATCCAAGAAAATATTTGTATACCGAACCTCAAGTCAATCATTATTTTATCCCAGCAAGTTATATAATTTCTTATCAAAATCAATAGAGATCTTTAGCCATGTCAAATCTGTTTGTGTTTATTGATAGAGTGTATCCATTAAAACTGTGAAAGGTTTAGAGATTTTGAAAAGCAGACTTAAATATAGAAGACGATTTGCCAAATTAAAAGTACTGAATTTCTGAGGGCTGGAGAGATTCTTCATTTGTTAGGAGTACTTGCTGCTCTTCCAGAGAACCTAAATTTGGTTCCCAATATGCATGTCAGGCATCTCACAATGGTCTGCAACTCCAGCAATAGTGGATCCGATGCTGCTGGCCTCTATTGGCACCTGACCTCAGGTACATATACCCACATGTAGATATAAACATACACATATTTTTTCAAAAAGGATTATTAATTTTTTTAAGATCCAAAACAAGATGCTACCAGGGATAGATCCTGATCCCTGGTGCATGAGCTGACTTTTTGGAGCACTATGGTGAGACACCTTGTACTGCCTTGATGCAAGGGGAAGGGGCTTGGACCTGCCTCAATAAATGTACCAGGCTTTGCTGACTCTCCATGGCATGGCAGGGCTTACCTTTTTGGAGGAGGGGATCGAGGGTGGGTTGGGGGGAAGTTTGGGGAAAGTAGGAGGAGGGATGAGAGGGGGATCTGTGGTTGATAAGTAAAATGAATAAAAAATTTCTTAATAAAGCAAAAAAAAAAGATGCTAGCTGCTCCTTCTAATCTATCCCCTTATCATAGTATATGCACATTTATAACTGGAAGGCAGCTGGCTGCCATGGATTGTGCTCTTCATATTCTCTCCCCACACCACGTGGTTCTGTGGAGCTATTTCCTATCTCTGGGCACAAGGGAAAAATGGTACACATGGCCCTTCTAGTCAGCTTCCTCCAGGACACAGCAGGTAACATAGAGAACCAGTGGATGGCAGACACTGTGCAGAGAACAACACCTCAGCACACTGCTGGGAACGCAGGTGGTATGCCGGTTCACCGAGTTGCAGCCCTTTTCCACTGTGTGCACAGTGTTTGTGAGCTTTGACCAGGTTACTCCAAGTAAACTTGTTTTAAGTTTCTCAGTGTTCCTAGAGGAAATTAAACTTCAAATTTAAGAGTTATGTAACATGTTTACTATTCTACCCTAACATATATTCATTACAAAACAAAACAACAACAACAAAAACCTGGTGTATAAGTTTCATGAAGCCTTCTTACTCTGAAAGTTAAAGCCTCATGTTTGGAAGAGAAAAATACAGAACTATTTGCTGAAATCAAGATAGAATTGAGTGGGTGATGCACATTTCCCACCACATTAAGCAAGTACTCGTTCTGCCCAGTGAGTACCCACAACAAATACCCACAGCAACTGACCAGAGAATGTCATTCAAAAATTATTTGTACTTTTATTTTAGAAGTTTTAAGTTATGCTTCTCATATAAGACTATTTCAATCTTATATTGGTTTTTCGAAACAGGTTCTCTCTGTATAGTTTTGGTACCTGTCCTGGATCTCACTCTGTAGAACAGGCTGGCCTTGAACTCACAGAGATCCACCTGGCTCTGCCTCCCGAGTGCTGGGATTAAAGGCTTGTGCCACCACCACCCAGCTCAATCAAAATATTTATAATTTCCTAAATCTTTTCTTTTTTGGCTTCATGAATCTTAGGTTCTACATGAATTATTTACTTAGCTTAACATAATGACACCTTTTATTTAATTCTTTGTTAGAATAAAGCATTGAAAAGGAAACTATGAAATGAATTTGTTAAATTCTTTATTGAATTAAATCTAATTTGATATTTTTAGACAAGTATGCATATAGTAATGTGTGCTTTCTCAAAGTCTTTGTCACAGTTATTCTAGTCCATAAATATATCTAAACTATATAATTAATTCACCCTTATAAAAAGAAGAAAACTTAATACAGTTTTCATTACCCTGAGTAGAGAAAAAGAAACAGAAAAGGGTAGTCAGGAGGTAGCCATGTGATGTTGAGAGTACTTAATGGGCTACATACAAATACATGTTCCAATTCTACTCCACTTGGGATAACTTCACATTCAAGTCACCTCCCATCAACTCATCAAAAAAATGTCTCTCCAAAATGCATCAAGAGCAAAGGTACTATATTCCATAGGAATTTTGAAAAAGAATAAAAGTATTAGGATTAAAATAAGAGTTCATCACTTCCTCTATTACATCTTAGGAGTGTCTTGTCTTTGTTCATATTTGGTTTAACATCCTGTGGTACAACAGGGTGCCTAGGACCCAGCATTGCTCTATTTCCTACTGCCAAAAAACAAGTATATTTTGCAACACTGTAAATCATCTACAATAAAGGAATCATTTAAAGTCCCATGATATTTGTTATAATTGTTCCTAATGTGCTAGCTTCCTATCAGAATGTCAGTACAGCTCTGAGAAAACACTTTTCTTTCATATTGTAATACATATTGATTATTAATTTATTTAATTGATGCTGATTTATTTGATGCTGTTTCAAATTATAATTGCTACCTGAATGTATTCATGGTATTTATATTCTTCTGATATCTAAAAATGTATCAGTATGGCACTCTTTAACTATTCAAGACCATTTTCAAATATATGTAATTTTATAAATGTAACTGACTCGTGAAATGAGTATTGTAAGAATAATTATAACCATAGCAGGAATTATTTGAAGACAACTTTAAAGAAGATTTGATTGCCTTAGGTAATCAAAATTGAATAAATTTATATCCATAAATAATTACACGTAAGTATATATGTATGATAATATGCAATCTCAAAAGTAAAAGAGTACACATGTGCACAGATAAAAATAACATACCTACACATATATGTATGTATATATCACTCGCTTAAAATAATTATTATGTTCCTATGGTGTGAGTCATACTTGTATGTTAGAATGTTGGATATATGTGGTGACAGTCAGATGGTTGTTTTTGTTTTCTTCTCTCTTTTTTATGACTTAATTTAAGAATTTCATGCATGAGTATTACATTTACATATTCCCCTCCTCTTCTCTCCAACTCTTTCTGTGTCTCCCTACCTCCTGTCAAATCAATGGCCTATTTTTCTTTAATTATTGTTGTTAAGTATATACATATTGTATAAATACAAATTGCTAAATCTGTTGAGTGCTGCTCATACATACATGTTTTTAGGGTGATATTTGATAATCTATTAGGGAGCTCATTGCTGATTGGCTTGACTCTCCCTCTCTGAGCAGTCATTACTTGGCTGTAGTTCTTCATTTAAGATTGTAGTCTGATGAGATTCCCCCTTCCTCGTCCACACTGGCAGGCCAAATAGTGGTGTCCTTGTTTGGTGCCTGTCCTGGATCTCACTCTGCAGACCAGGCTGGCCTTGATCTCACAGAGATTCACCTGGCTCTGTCTCCTGGGTGCTGGGATTAAAGGTGTGTGCCACCACTGCTGCCCGACCCTCAGGTCTTCTTTGGGAACTGTTTGTTGAGTTTTCATGAATGGGTGAACTGTCTAATGAAAAAGACACAATTCAAAACAGGTTCCCTGGTCCTCTAGCTCTAAGATTCTTTGCATCCCTCTTCCATAGTGTTCTCTGAGCCTTCAGGATACAGGTTGCTTTTCGGATATACCAGTTGTAGCTGGGTGCCCCATGGTCAGTTGTTCTCTGCATTTTAATCAGTTGATTTTTGTAATGATATCCTTCTGCAAAAATAAAACAAAACAAAAAAAAAAAACTTCTTTGATGAGAGTGGAGGACTACAACTATCTTTGCATATAAGACTATGTGTTTAGAATGCAGTTGGAGATTATATGGCATGGGAAAGTGGCAGCAAAAAGGTCTCCTCTGCTCTCCATGGCCTTACCAGTCATGAAGAGTTGGCTAAGTTTATAGTTCCAGGCACTAATGTTCTTCTATTAAGCAGGTCTTAGCCGATCAGAGGGCTATCAATACCCCACAGTTTAAGTGACTCTATTGCACCCTTGGGACTATCTCACCACAGGTCATTGCTGTGCTTGCAGGATTACAGCTGGGTAGGACTAGTGGTTGTCCCCCATTGGCAGCTTCCGTAGTACATTTTGATACTATGAGAGCTAGGGAGGAAGTGTCACGGTCAAACACAGATGAATTCCTTCAAGGCATGTGTTCCAACTATGTGGTATCTTCAGCAATAGAGACTTACCTTCAAGTTCTGGGAGGCAACCAAGGACAAACGGCAATGGCCTGTATTGTTTAGAGCATCTCTTGAACTCCCCTGACCAACGACTCAAAAATATTTTTTATTCCTGGTACTGAGTTTTTGTTACTCTATTGTACTTTGTAGAGCATTATCATTCCAAGTGGCATAACTTTATATATGTACATTATCATAATGTAATTTTATGTAAACAAAAAATAATATAATTCCCTATTTTCTTGAAATACTCCTGGTGTTATTCATCCCTCCTCCCTCCTCCCTCCTCCCTGTGTTACTAACTCTCTTCCTCCTCCCCAATTAAAGCCCTCTACCCTACCTTGTTATTGGTGGAAGTATTGAGGCAACTCCACGTAGTTAAAAGGGAGGTTTATTTTGTGGTGTAACTTATAAGTGAAGGGATAGGTTACAGGGTCCAGGAAAGGTGTAGTGCAGTCCAGCGGTGTTCTCTGGAGAACTCTGCTCGATCTACCTCCAGCGTCCAGGATCCAGGAACCAGGAGAGCTGGCACATCCAGACCTCAGTTCTTAAGGGCTCCTGTCTTGGCCCTGCCTCGTAGGCGTGACAGTTACCAGAAGCTTTAATGGGGGTAGTACTTCCAGGTCAAAGCTGGAACGGCTACCCACTACACCCTGTTGTTCCATTTCCCCTTTGTTGACACTTTTGTCTTACCATATTGATTCATCCAGGTCTCTTTTTCCATCTTACTTTTCAGTTGTCTGTGGTTTCTCCAGTTGTATACACACATGTAGAGAATCAGAGCTAGATTTCATTCGCTATGTATGGGCATAGTTTCTTTTTTTTTTCTTTTTTTTTAATTAAGAGATTTTCTATTCATTTTAACATACCAACCACAGATTCCCCTGTCCTTCCTCCTCCAACCCCCCCAGCACTCCCCCCCGACCCTCCCCCATTCCCACCTCCTCCAAGGCAAGGTCTCCCATGGGGAGTAGGCAGAACCTGGTACACTCAGTTGAGGCAGGTCCAAGCCCCTCCTTCCTGCACCAAGGCTGCACAAAGTGTCCCACCATAGGCATAATTTTCTTAAAAGATGAACATTTAAAAATTTTAAAAACATATATTAATTTGCATTCAATGCATCCTATATTTTGACCACATTTATACTCAAACCCACTACCCTTTTCTGGTTACCTCACCACTCCCACTAGACTTATTCATTTAATCAAATAAGTCCTTTTCAACTTTGGTATCATTCATATACATCTGTATACAGATATGAAACATACCTGACTTTCTGAGTTTGACTTATTTGGCTTAATATGAATATCTCCAGTTCTATCCATTTCCTTGATGATGAAATTTCTTTGTGGATGAGTAAAATTGTATTGTGTATATATACCATTTCTAGTTTATCCATTAGTCTGCTGGCGGGTATTGAAACTGATCCTACAACTTGGCTATAATGAATAGTGCATTAATATATATGAGTATGCAGATGTCTCTGTACTGCATTGAAGGAGCTTATTCAACAGTTGATCAGACAGTACATTCATTTCTATTGTAACTTGGGTTCCTCTCTAAAGCTATATTACTTTCAGGTATAATTTACTATTTCCTACATGTGCAAAATTTACCAACCTCATAATTAGTCACTTCTATTTTTTCATTGTTTTCATCCTACATTTAAATAGAGTAATATATCTAAAAGTTTGAAATCATGCTGTTTGAGACTTTTCTTAATGAGTTCATAATACCTGATTATGTGGCCAATTAATATACTTTATCAAATTCTTGTTGAAGAAACATTTTGTGTGTTGTATGTGTTTCAAGTTTTCAGTGTTGTCCTCAACACTCCAACTCTTTACCATATACTCATTCTCAAACAGAAAAAGAACACTTACTAGGGACTTCCTGAACATCAAGTCAGCCCTTCTGTACCTCACTGTCTATTCCTCATCTCTTGTGGGCTCTGAGAGGAAGACAGTGCAGTTGATAATAAAGATTATAAGATCTGATCCTCCAAACTCAAAATCTTTTTTTCCCTACTTGGTGAAAATTGTAAGTGCAATACCATGTAACCAGCCTTTAAAATGTGTGTGTGTGTGTGTGTGTGTGTGTGTGTGTGTGTGTGTGTGTGTGTGTGTTTGTGTGTGATACAAATTAAAATGAATTTGTTGTGCTATAGGATAAATCATTCAGTATGACCTTTTGAAATTATTTGACATTTGATTTTGAAAAGACATGCAGAATTTGGACAGTAAAAAGAAAAGAGAGTGACGAAGAAAAGCAGGTTAAAGTCATTTAAGGAAAATATAAGAAAATGTAGAAAAGTACAAGCGTTGACCTACACAAAACTTCTCCCTTCCTTGTAATACAGTGCCATGACTTCTACTTGCCCTATGTCAAAACTAGACAAAATATTATATAGAAAATTCTAGAGATCAGCAAATCATAAATATGAAATTGCATGTTGTTCTGAGTAAAGTAAAAAAATGTCAAGCTGTTTCAGCTGTCATATCTGGAACAGAATTCTCTAGTGTATCCACAGTATGTCACTCAGTTGTTATCATACCCCAGGTATCAGATAAATTGTAGTGATACCACAGTGGTTATGTTGAGTAAATGTGTTTTGGGTTTGTTTGCTTTGTTTTTTACATTATTATGCCCCACAGAACATATGCTGACAATTTGAATTGGTAAGAAGAAGCAATAAAACATTTTTTGTTTTGCTTGTTTGTTTGTTTGTTTTAAGGAAGAAAACAAAAAGTACTTAATGAAAAAAGAAAAATATAAAAATATATAGTATGAACAAATCTACTCATGAACTTATGAAAAAGAAAATCACGTGAGGTTTATTGATATACCTCAATCTTTAAAATGTGTGGCAACAGTGCATGTAAGTGCATAGTTACAAAAAAAGGAACATTAATTTAGTGAGTAGAAAGCTAAATAGAAAACATACTCCCATAAATGGCGACATATCACATCAGAAAACATTAAGCCTATGTACAAATTACAATGGGGGATGCCCTCAAATGAGGGAAACTATAAGGAGTAGTTACACAGATTAGAAATAAGTTTGGATTTAAAACAATTATTGGAGAAGCAGTAATCTAGATCCTGGTGTGAAATTTAACATTAAAATCAACCACATTACATCATCCAGGCAACACTTTGATGGTTTAAAAATAAATAGAAATCTACTTCTCATCACAATGTTCTTTCAAAAGATCTCAGAGTGGGGAGGGGAAAAAAAGATCTCAGAGTAAAAATCTTGAACTGTAAATGATGACCAGTCATCCACATCAGTGTTTCTCAATTGTGGGTCACAATGCCTTTGGCAAACCTCTATCTCCAAAAACATTTACATCATGATTCATAACAGTAGCAAAATTATAAATATGAAGTAACAACAAAAACAATTCTATGGTGGGAGATCATCACGACATGAGGGACTGTATTAAAGGGTTGCAGCATCAAGAAGTTTGAAAACCACTGAGCCACACCATCTGCTTCTGACATCCAATCAACCAGGGCATCCAAAATAGCCTCTGAAAGTCAGTGTTTCCTAGCAACTCATCACAAAGCCTCTGTCATTGACCTGCTGCCACCCCTTAAATGGATATTATATCATCCCTCGTCATTGCAATATAAATAAATAAATAAATAAATAAATAAACAAACAAACAAACAAACTACAAGTCCAGAAAAAAGCAGGTGTTATAGCCAGAAAACATTTATTGTAAAAGTATTCTAAGTATTGCTCCATTTTACTACTATTTATTGTTATTATTCTCTTACTGTGACTAATTTGTCAACCTTTATCCAAAAGTATATAATAGAAAATTATATCATATTATATATTACACAAACACATTATATTCTTAGAGTATTCAACACTGTCCTATGTAGTAAGCAGCATTTGGGGTCTTGATACAGATACTCATTGATTAGAACTACTAACTCTATAATTAGCTGGATACGGACTGGGAGAAATGAGTAGTGTGGTTGGAAATGAAACCCACAAAACTAAGACAAAGTGACACAAGAATGGTAAGTGTGTATATTGTTAAGGTGTACAGCATACTCATTACAGACAAAGGAAGTCATTCAGTGTCTTCTGAGCTTCAGTAAAGAAAGAGAAGAATGTTACAGCAAAGTAACTGGAGCCAAAGCAACAGAAATAGACTAGAAGTTTGCTCACTTCATTGTTCATTGGACCAACAATAATGCATTCACTGACTACTTGCCACAAATTTAGAAACATAAGTAAGTGTACAGAAACAATCAATGAGGATAAGAGTGATATAGACATGTTCTGAACCTCAAGAAGCTCACTGTCTATAGGCATGGGGGTAAAAGGAAAAATGGACAATTAAATAATGCAATTCAATACCATGTATTATTTATTTTGATATAGTGCTGATTAAAATAAGAATCTGCGTGCCAAATAAAGTGTGGAAGAGTAAAAGTAAAACAAAATTGAAGAAAACATTTATTTAATTTGACCTTACAGAAACTTAACTACCTGTGTGAGTTCTACCCAAGCCTGACTGTTAGTGTTGAATAGAAGTAAGTAGGATTTTTGGATGAGACATCTTGCTAGATAGAAATTTGATAGTTTTTATTGAAGACATAGAGGTGAATGAGGTCAACTTAATCAGAATATAAATTAATGTACAGTGTATCATTTTTTCCAAATGTTCACCATTCAGTCTTGCCACATGTACCTTTATCAGATTACTCCTCTGGGGAAGCTATAGTTTGTTTCATTAAAGTAATTCTTGGTCTTGTGATTTTCTTTAGTCAATGAAATCTAAGAATCTAAATGCAAAACTTTAAAGCCCATGAAGTCATTCTGCCTTTCTTCCAGCTGTGCCTCAGCACCTGCAATGACTACTAGGTGAAGAGTCAAAGATGACCCAATATGAAAATCTGGAGCACACAGTGTAAGCTCAAAATAAACATATTTTTATAGGTTGATGCAAGAAAATAATCTTATGAATGGATGGATATGAAAAACATAGGTGGCATAGAACAATTGGTAATTATTCTAGACTGTAATTCAGAGGAACTTCATAAGTCTAGGCTTATAAGTTTTGTTTGGATTTTTGTTTTGTTTTGTTTTGTGTTTTTGAAGGGGGAGAGAACATGAAATTGAGTGAATAGGGAAGTGGGGAGGAACTGAGAGGAGTTGGCAGAAGGGAAAGACTATGATCAAAATATATTGTATGAAAATATTTTAATTTTAAAAAATGCTAAGAAAAAATAAAAACCAAGAATTAGATAGAACTATCCAGGATGTAGAACAGATAGAACTTCAATGTATTTGAAATGTGGCGTTATAAATGAACGCAAAACGACATGGATTTTACCTGAGTTTGTGGAATTGTCAATTTGTTGTAGGGTAGGGACATTGTTTCTATTTTCACAGTAATATTCAAATTTGCCTTGTAGTCAGATAAAAACCAAAGCTGTGGACTTATTGTGGCTTAGCAAAATGAGGCATCCCAGGGAGAGTGTATCCAGTGGGGTTCCTAACAAGGATAACACTGTTGAGGAAACTGATTTTTGAAGGGAAAATAATGAGAAGACTAGGAAATAAACAAAAGTAGAGATGAAAGAATATCACATGGATAATTGATATTTTATAAACCTAAGAAGAATGGACATTTTAAGAAATGTGGTTGATTGTGTATCCCACTACAGAGAAATAAATAAGATGAAAACTTTGAAGAGATCATTGGTGTTTACAGTGAAGGAATGGATTGGAAAAGTACATTTCAGAATATCTACCTGAGATGATAATCTCATCTCATCAAATTATTCCAAGAAACCTCTTAAATCATCCTCTGTCTTCAGTACTGAGACTGTGGAAACTCAAAACACAGGAACTAAATTGCTTATTTTCTATTTGAAATGGGGTTGTTGTGACTTTGCAACCACATTAGAAGAGGTGCAAGCCTGTTTTCAAGGGTGTTAGAGTGCACATTTGGATAGATTCCTCTCACTGTTGACCTAGAAATTATAGTTAATTTACAAAGTGATGAAGTCATCTTTGTAGGAAGTGCATTGTCCAACACGTTTACTTTGTCTGTTTGTTTTTCATTATACAGACTTTGTAGTCGAGGCTGGTCTCACACATGCAGTCTAGAGATTATATCTAAAGTGCTGGGATTACAGATATTTGCCACACTACCTGTCTATGTCCATGACTTTTCAAAGATGAGCTTCAATAGTGGGTGTGTGTTGAAGCCTACCAGTAATGAAGAGAATAATAGATTGAAGAAAGCAACTTCAGAGAAAGACAGAAAGAACACAACATGGAGTGGAGGCTGTTGTAGAAATGTAAGCAGAGTCAATGAGCATGCTTGCTTGCTGACCCAGGAAGGATGCCAGAGAAAGGTCTGAGATTGAAGACACTGGAAAAGGAGGAAATAGTTGATTGCAAACAGTCTCATGTGGAACAAGAAAGAACAGGGCCAAGAGTCATTAAAATAGTAATAATTAACAATAATGATAATAATAATACCATGAAGAATGCAAAAATAGAATCTCTTTGTCTGGAATCTACGTGAATATAAATATATATCATTAATTATGCAAATAAATTCAATATTGGCACTAGCAGAGTTATGCTTGAGAACCATTTCTAAAGTCTGAAGTACTGAACAAATATGTTCACTATTTTGTTTTCATTTTAGTTTCACTGACTTGCCAGGAATGCAGACGGGAGCATGGAGACAGAGTTAGAAATGAAATGTCTGTAGAAATTGATGGTGAAACAAATGAAAAGTAAAAGAAGTCTCCTGCTTACAGCTATAGTGAGAAAACAGAGGGCCAAAGGGAATGCGCTAAGTTCCTTCTCTGAGTACATGATCAGGAACATTGGCACACTAAAGAAATCAGTGCTTACAAAAGTTGGTAACACGGTTGAGAGTCTAAAAGGCAAATGTCATCAAAAGGAGGAAACAGTCTCACAATGACTAACTCATCACTGAGCACAACACTCACCTCAGCGGGTAGACCCTCTCTCGTGACTGTTGGTAGACTACTAAAAGCAGGCTAGGGTCAAGAGCGTGCAACTGACAAGAAGGGAACCCCATCTTTAATCAGACAGTCTTTATTGCTGCTGTATGTGAAAAACCAGATCAACCAACTGGGAAGAGAAACCCTGATGGGCCAGACAAGCTGTGGTCCTTGTGGAATTGATACCACTGCCAGCAAACACATCAAGAGGCAAAGTTCCCTCTAGAAGAAAAGAAAGATTCCATGGAAGGACAGATCCAGAAGGGTGAGAGTGCTTAGGGATCCAAGAATGAAAGCATAAGACCAAGAAGTCTACACACACAACAGTTTCTCTGGCTGAGAACTATAGATCTCACAGTGCGGCTCAAGCTCACTGCTCTCCTTTTTCTTGTGTTATCATTATGGGTCACAGGCTGGCCTGTAGTTTCTGACATTCATTACCTAATTTTTCTGTCCTATGTTTGTGTTCTATTGCTGTGATAAAAGCATCATGGGAAAGGAAGGTTTAATTGACTTACAAGTACCCACCACAGTCTATCATAAAGGCACTCAGAGATTTACCTGGGGGCAAGAACTAAAGCAGAGACCATGGAGGAGTCCTGCTTTACTGTTTTGCTCATGATGGCTTGCTCAGTCTGATTTTCTTTTTTTATTCAGTCCAGGATGACCTGCCCAGGGGCAGCACCACCCACAGTGGCCTGGGCCCTCCCACATCAATAATTCATCAAAAAATTCCTCACAGACATACCTACACAACAATCTAATAAAGGCATTTTCCTAATTGAGGACTTGTTTTCCTCATTGAGCCTGGCTTGTGTCATGTTGACAAAAAAAACCACTAATGGTCATAGATTCTGTTTTCCTTCTTGACCAAATCACTATCTACATATCTGTGGAGATCATTTTTTTTTTTTGGTTTTTCGAGACAGGGTTTCTCTGTGTAGCTTTGCACCTTTCCTGGAACTCACTTGGTAGTCCAGGCTGGCCTCGAACTCACAGAGATCCGCCTGGCTCTGCCTCCCGAGTGCTGGGATTAAAGGCGTGCGCCACCACCGCCCGGCTGGAGATCATTTTTTAACACCTCTTCAGTCTTAATAAGTTAGAGCAGCATCTGCCTCAGGACTTTGTTCTTTATCAGTTCTTCTCCATATCTGTTAAGTTTTTCAAAAACTGCTACTTCCGTCTTTCTAAAACAAACAAAATCCCTGTTGAGTGTCTACTCTATATGGGGATATAGGTTAAACACTATATAGATGTTTTTGAGGGTTTTTTTTCTTCCTGCAATATTATTACATAGGAGTTTCCCTTTTCATCTCAAACAGTCTAAGAAACTTCCCTGAAAGCACAGGAATGCCTAATGGTGGAGCCCAGAAGTGAACAAGGTGATCAGAGCATCCAAGCCTCCTGGACTATGTTTGGACATCCATTATGTTGGATATTTTTTCTAAAATTTCTTTTTTTGCAAGATCAGAATCTCAGGCTCAACCTTGTGAGCACTGCTCACACAAACACCTTCTTTTTTTTCCCTTAATATTTTTTTCATAGACCCACCAAATTCTGAGGCAAGCTGGTTCCTTGTATTTCTCATGCCGACTTGCAGGCTGCTAAGTGTTGTTGGAGAAAATGAAATAGCTTTGCTGATTGCTTTCATTACATTGTCATGATGTGCAACCTCAGCTGGGCCTTTGCAAACATTGGCAATCCCTCTGCTCCTCTCTCGACAGCTAGTTCCTATTTCCCACAGCATCTGTTCCAAATCTGTAGAGTTTTCCTCAAGTCTACTTTAATTAAAAACATTCTTAACGTGGCTTATGAGGCTCTCCAAACTTTGGCTCCTTCCCATCTCTCTGGTCTCCCCACGGGCCAGGCTCTCTCTTGTTCTTCTAGATTCTTGCCAAACTGATACTTGTAATTCCTTTTTCTTGTCCCCTTTGGACAGTCTGCTCACTGAGCTGTGAAGGCCCTCCCTTGCTTCTTTGTTTAATTCACTACTCATCTTTCATTGTTACATCATGTGATGAGCTTTCTCTGACATCCAAGACTAGCTCAGATCCTATCATTTTTAAGATTGTGCGTATTTTTCTTGATTTATCTAAAGTCAGTGTTTCTCTTTAGGTGACTATATGCACATAGTGACAGTATTAACTCACTCAATTAATATGCTGCTGTCATGTCACACAATGCCTAATCCTTGGAAGGTGCTTTAAGCTTGGTTTTATATTTAACTGGAATCCTAACTTTGACATTAATCATCATATATAATCTCATTGCTGAATGGAGAGACCTGCAACACCTTCTTCATACACTGAGTCCATGAAGCATACAGATTACTGATACACACAGTTTGGGTTTTCTCAGGTTGACAATAGGCTGGAAAATAAAGAGTTTCTCAGACTAGATCTCCAGCTAGCTAAAATTGCGAGCAGCAGATGGGTGCTGTGGAAAGGTTATTCTAACTTTACCCTGACCGCGAGGCACAAAGATGGTCTGTAGGAGAGTTTGTAACATAGTGTTTATTTGAAACACTTGCAACACCAGGAAATCAAAAGTATGTGACAGCCCTTGAGGTACTGCTGCAACTATTGAAAGGCTACATGCTGTAAGAAAGGAAGAGACAAATAAACTCGTGAAGACTGGAGAAGAGGGCACAGGTCTGTCCTCACTGCAGTCTAGGGGTCTTGACTGATTTTCTATGCCATCTTCTGCAATGAACATCTCTCTCCCCAACCTTGTGACTGAGTCTTATCCTCTGGTGACAAGACTGGTAACATGCTACAGTAGGAGTCAGAATTGCTACTATCATGAGAAAGAAGGTGAGTAAAAATAAAGGAATAAGTGATGCCGGTAAGAAGCAATGGTCACAATCTGCACGGGACCAAAGTAGGCCCTCTGAATGCGGGTGACAGTTGTGTGGCTTGGGCAGTTTGTGGGGCCTCTGGCAGTGGGACCAGGATTTATCCCCAGTGCATGAACAGGCTTTTTGGAGCCCATTCCTATGGAGGGATGCCATGCTCAGCCTTGATGCAGGAGGGAGGGCCTTGGTCCTGCCTCAACTTGATATGCCAGACTTTGCTGACTCCTCACAGGAGGCCTTATCCTCTCTGAGGAGTGGATGGGGGTAGCGTGGAAGAGGATGAGTAGGAGGAGGGGAGGGAGGGGGAATTGTGGTTGGTATGTAAAATGAGAAAAACGTTTAAATAAATAAAAGAATAAAGTTATACAAATAAGAGGAAATAAAAAAAGCAATGGTCAATTGAGTGATCAACTTCAGGATCAGTTCAACATCAGCGACTCATTCAAAACTGGGAGCCAAGGAAAGAAGAACAGCTGTGAAAGAGAAAAGAGAGCCATGGCTGTCTATGCCTTTTAAAGAACTCCTGCCAGAACAAGGCAGAAAAGGATTTTTCTTCATAATTTTTAAGCTATGCATTTCTTCATGTGTTTCTTTGAATTTTTCTAAATCGGGTTATTTACTTTCTTCCTGCTGTGTTGTATTCGTCCCACAGCAGGGTAGGAAAACTCCACAACATTTGGCCGGTCCTCCACACCATGAGAAGGAACCCATATCTTACACTGCCTTGGTAACCAAGAACCAGAGACGAAGCAGCCCAGAGACCTAGGGTAAAAGCAAACACTACTGGTGTGTGTGTGTGTGTGTGTGTGTGTGTGTGTGTGTGTGTGTGTGTGTGTGTGTAGTGATTCCTAATCATATTCTGCTATACTCATAGATGTGTGACTTATCATTGAATTATCACTCATCATCAGAGAGGCTTCCTCTGGCAGCAGATGAGAACAGATGCAGAGACCCACAGACAGACATTATGTGAATAGAGTATGACTAGGAGGTCTTCATCAAATCTCTCCCTTTAGAGCTCAGGGTACCCTTGGAAGAGGAAGTGGAAAGATTGTAAGAGCCATAGGGGATGGAGGACACCAGGAGAACAAGGCCTTCTACATCAAATGAGCCAGGCATATGTGAACTCACAGAGACTGAAGCAGCAGGCACAGGGCTTTCATGGGTCTACACAAGGTCCTCTGCATATATATTGGAGCTATTGGCTTAATATTTTTATGGGACTCCTGACTGTTAGAATGAGTGTGTGTCTAACACTTTTGCCCGCTCTTAGGACTTTTCTCCTCCTGTTGGCCTGCCATATCCAATGTCAATAAGAATGTTTTTACTTCATCTTTTTATACTTTATTTGTCATGGTTGGTGGTCATCTCTTAGAAGCCTGTTCTTTTCTAATGCGAGACAGAAAAGGTGTGGATCCGCAGGGGAGAGGAGGTGGGGAGGCACTGAGAGAAGAAAAGGGAGGGCAAGCTATCATCAGGATGTACTATAAGAAAAAATAATCTATTTTTAATAAAGGGAAAAATTCTGAGCCGTCCTCACCTGTATGCGCTTAAGTCACTCTAAGATAGTACAATATGAATGAAACCAGCCTAGTGAGCCCTGAGGTTTAGCTACCAAGAAATCTACCAGCACTGCTCAATAGCATCTCCTTAACAGTAGGGTCAGAATTCAAAGAAAACAACAAGAATTGTTCTTAAGCCTTCCTTGTTCACAGGCAAAGTTTATTGACCTAGCCATGACTGACATCACATGTGTTCCTGGAGATAGATGAAACACCAGACGAACAGCTCAGTGCTCTCTGGAAGTGTTTAGCAAAAAGATTTTGGAGTATTTGAGTCTGAGTATACTAAACATTTATTATTCTTGAATATTTTGGTTTCAATAGAAAGACACTAAATTAAAATTGACAGAGCCAATTAAAATGGGGGCCTCTTTACTATTTTAGAGAATTGTAAATTCAGAGGAAGACTGTTGAGCGCACAGGAATGGACCACTGGCTTGGCTGAATGCAGAGGCTCAAATGATGTCACCAGGGTCTGCTCTACCTCACAATCTACAATTAGCATTACAGAGAGAGGTCCCAGCATATCCAACAGCACATCTTCCTTGTTAACTAGCAACACAATGAAAGGACTTATTTCTTTTTTTTAATATTTTTTTCATTTTTTTATTAAGAAACTTTTTTCATTCATTTTACAGACCAATCAAAGATCCCCCTCTTCCCTCCTCCCACCCCTCAAGCCTCCCCTTCCAAACCTACCCCCAACTCCTCCCAAGAAGGCAAGGGCCTCCCATAGGGGGGCACAAGCAGTAGAGACAAGCCCAATCCCTTCCCCTGCCTCAAGGCTGCATCATAGGTAGTGGGCTCCAAAAAGTCTGCTCATGCACCAGGAGTGGATTCTGATCCTACCACCAGGGGGGCCCCCAAGCAGATCAAGCTACACAACTGTCTCATAGTGCAGAGGGCCTAGTCCAGTCCCATGCCAGCTCCACAGCCATTATTTCAACTTTCATGAGGTCCCACTAGTTTGGTTTGGTTGTCCCTGCAGGTTTTCCCATCATGATCCTGATGAACTTGCTCATAGAATCCCTCTTTTCTCTCCTTGACTGGACTTCTGGAGCCCTGCCTGGTGTTTGGTTGTGGATCTCTGCATCTGCTTCCATCAGTTACTGGAGAAAGACTCTATGATGACAGTTAGGGTATACACTGGTCTGATTCCTGGGGTAAGTCAGTTCAATTCAGGCACCCTCTCCACTATTTCTAGTCGTCCAAGCTGGGGTCATCCTTGGGGATTCCTGGCAACTTCCCTAGCACCCAGTTTCTCTATCCCCATGGTATCTCCCTCTATGGTGGTATCTCTTTCATTGCTTTCCCACTCCATCCCTGTTCCACCTCAACCATCTCATTCCCTTAAGTTCTCATCCCCTCTCCCCTACCCTCCATTGCCCACTCCTCATCCCCAGTTTACTCATGGAGATCATCTATTTCCCCTTCCCAGAGCAATCCATGCTGTAGCAGGAACCTTAAAAGTTCTTATTAATAAAATCAAACCTGAGGCCAGTTATTGGGGTGAATGCTAGAAGATCAGAGAAGCAGAACAAGCCACAGCTACCTCACCTCATCAGTTCCTCAGCTGATTCTGTTTCCTCAGACTGGAAGCCTCTTAGTCCTTATCCAAATGAAGTTCAGCTGAACTGCTGCTCGAAAGCCTGAAAGCTTAACCAGCCAAATGCTTCTAGTTTCTGATCCTCACGCCTTGTATACCTTTGTGCTTTCTACCATCACTTCCTGGGATTAAAGGCTCGTATTCTGGGATTAAAGGCATGAGTCATCACGCTTGGCTGTATCCTTGAACACATGGATTTCTGCCTCTGGAATGCTAGGATTAAAGGCGTGTGCTACCACTGCCTAACCTTTATGTTTAATATTATGGCTGTTCTCTTCTCTGACCCCAGATAAGTTTATTAGCATGCACAATATTTTGGGAAACACAATACCACCACACCATGCATTCATCTTTGGGTCTTCCTTGTTAGCTAGCTTCTCTGGAGTTGTGGGTTATTGCCTGGTTTTTCTTTGCTTTACAACTAGTATCCACTTATGAATGAGTACATACCATGTTTATCCTTCTGAGTCTGGGTTACCTCACTCAGGATGATATTTTCTAGTTCCATCCATTTGCCTGCAAATTTCATGATGTCATTGTTTTCTCTGCTGAGTAGTACTCCATTGTGTATATGTACCACATTTTCTTTATCCATTCTTTGGTTGAGGGGCATCTAGGTTGTTTCCAGGTTCTGGCTATTACAAATAATGCTGCTATGAATATAGTTGAGCATGTGCCTTTGTGGTATGATTGAGCATTCCTTGGGTATATGCCCAAGAGTGGTATACCTGGGTCTTGAGGATTGATTCCCAGTTTTCTGAGAAATGGCCACACTGATTTCCAAAGTGGCTGTACAAGTTTGCACTCCCATCAACAGTGGAGGGATCCTCTCCACTTGCTCCACATCGTCTCCAACAGAAGTTGTCTGCAGTGCTTTTGTTCTTAGCCATTCTGACAGGTATATGATGGTATCTAAGAGTCATTTTGATTTGCATCTTCCTGATGACTAAAGATGCTGAGCAACTCCTTAAATGTCTTTCGGTCATCTGAAATTTGAGAATTCTCTGTTTAGCTCTATAACCCATTTTTAAATTGGATTGTTCCTTATGATGTCTAGTTTCTCGAGTTCTTTATATATTTTGGAGATCAGCCCTCTGTCAGATGTGGGCTTGATGAAAATCTTCTCCCATTCTGTAGGCTGTTGTTTTGTCTTATTTACTGTGTCCTTTGCCTTACAGAAGCTTCTCAGTTTCAGGAGGTCCCATTTATTAATTATTGTTCTCTATGTCTGTGCTACTGGTATTATATTTAGGAAATGGTCTCCTGCGCCATTGCATTCAAGATTATTTCCTACTTTCTCTTCTCTCAGGTTCAGTGTTTTATATTGAGGTCTTTGATCCACTTGGACTTGAGTTTTGTACATGGTGACAGATATGAATCTATTTGCAATCTTCTACATGTTGACGTCCAGTTATGCCAGCACCATTTGTTGATGATGGAAAGGACTTATTTCTATTCTCTGCTCTAATGGAAGTATCAGATATGATTTCCAGCACCCCAAGTTGGACCTTTTGCCGATCCTGGTCAGTGTCTTGAACTATGATGAATTCCTGAGTCCTGCTCAATACCCTGACCCTTCCTCTTGAAGCTGGGTCAGATTTATATGAGGTTAAATAGGTGGGGGACTACTTTCCCAAGGAAAGATAGTATATACTTATGAAAGCTGAGGATTTGAATGCGAAAAATACAAAAGGTGTTCAAAATTGAGATGTTCATCGGAAATAGATATGGCATGGCACACTACTGTGAGATGACCGATACTTCTCTGTATCATGTGTGATGTTGTCATGAGATCTGGAAACCCATCCTACCTACTCAAAACTAAAACCCAGTGACTCCACGGACCAGTGATAGGAAGCATGGAACTGGCTTTGGGAATTGAATACAGGGAACATAATTCTGCTGCTTACTTTCCTTTTACTTTATGTGTTTTTTAGAGTTTCTCCTGACATTTAATTTACTTCACACAGTGAAATGGTAAATGTGATTCCCTGGACCCATGCTTCCACCGGTTCACAAAAGTGAAAAGGAATTATCATTTCATTGTCACTTCTAGCTTGAACAGTCAATATAAACAACATCATTCCAGCTCCCTTCAGTCTTTACTTTTTACTGATGAGGATATGGGAGCCCACAAAGATTCCAACTTGTGGTTGTTTCCATTTTGACTCAAGGTCAGAGAGTCAAAGTTTATGTTGCTCTCCAAGGCTCCATAATAGGATGTTTTGGCCAAAGGCATGGATTCCAGGTGTCTTTTGATTCAAGGCCTAATTACAAGAAGGCATGGTTACCAGGTGTTTAGAGAATTAAGAAAGGTTCTACACTTGTTTGTGCTTTGTACTTTGATCCTGAAAGGTGGAGGTCTTTTGCCTCTCCCCTTGCTAGTGTATAAAAATCCGACTACGAATAAACTCAAGGTGACTGGGTATTAACCCAGGGTCCTCCCGAAGCTATCCTGTGTCTCTATCTTTTTCTCTGTCTATGTCTATATTTTTTCCTCTCTAGCATTTCTCAATTCCTCACTTCCCCCTTCAAGGACTGTTCTACAGGTCAGGGCTGGATGCAAGTCTATTCCTAGAAATCTAAGCATTTGCCAGATAATGCTAATATTCACAGCACTGACTCTCATACTAGTTGTATTATAGATATATTTGACAATCTGAAGGGAACCTTATGACTCCATGCAAGAATAATGGCTTTATGTTTTGAAAATAGAGTGTATAAATTACAAAGGAAAACTATTTTTATAGAATCAATTAGCAGCATATTTAAAAAAGAACAATGATATAATAAAATATTTGCTTTATTAATAATTTGTTTAATATTTAAGAAGTGTCAACAGGCATAATAATTTCTTCATGCAATTTCCAGACTATAATAATCATACATGTGTTTGCCTAGTATATGATGTTATATAAAAATCTGTGATTATTGTTACTTTAAAATTACCATGCTTTTTTCAATAGGTCAAGTTATTTGTTTGTTGTTTGTTTGTTTTGAGATGGGCTCTCTCTACATAATCCTGGCTCTTGGAATTTACTATGTAGACAAGGTTGGCCTCAAACTCACAAACTCACAAAAAACTCTGCTTCTCCCTCCAGAGTGCTGTTTAAAGATATCGACCACCAAGCATGGTCTATGTGAAGTCAAGTTTTAATCAAATTAGGCATTTCAGTTTAGAACTAGTGATTAAGGTAATAATTTTTTCAGTTTATTACTCTGTCCCTCTGAATCTCTGGCTGGATCACACCAGGACCATAGCTGCTCAACTCACGAAAACAGGAGTTTGAGAAAATCTGTATTAGTCTGATTTCTCTAGTGGAATAGAATATACACATAATTTACTAAGTTAGTGTACATACTACGCAATTGCAACAACAGCAGAATCACTCCTGAGAGCCTGAGAAACTAGTAGTCATTCATTCCAAAAGCCTGAGTGTCCCAGCAGTCCCAATCTGGCACTGAAAATCTGGAAGTTTCCTGTCGAGCTACAGTGATGGAAGCCTAGAAACACTGGTTCTGTTATCAGCAAACAAATCAACAGCAACAGACTAAACTAACTCTGTGACAAGAGGGAAGGCCGATCAAGAAAAGGGGAATCATCTTCCTTCAGCCATGCCCTTTTTTATCTGGACTTCCACCAGAAGGTGCTGCCCACATTTGAGCTGAGTCTTTCTACATCAATTAAAGCAATTAGAATAATTTCTCAATTGAGATTCCTTACAGGTGGTTATAATTTGTGGCAAGTTGACATTAAAACCAACCATTGCAGAACACTAAGAAAAAGATGAATGTCAGAAGCCACGGGAGCAGGTCAAGAGTCATTTTCTGTCCTTGTCTTTCATATTTTTCCCTTAGTACAGGAGAAGATCTCTCTCTCTCTCTCTCTCTCTCTCTCTCACACACACACACATACACACACACACACACACACACACACACACACATTTGTGATACTACGTATTAAACTTAGACCTCCTGCAATCTAGGCAAGCACTTTGCCCTTCATTTAGCTTCTTATCCCTTTTGTACTTTGTATTTTCATAGGGTAGTTAGTCTTTACCTGGACATTTACACTGAAACATCCTTTCATTTAAATAATTTCATAGACTAGACCAGGTGCTTAGTGATAGTGTGCCTGCTGGGTATGTTCAATGCCCTATGTCTGACCTCTAGGACAAAAATATATTAAAGATCCAGTTTCCTTAATGTTATAGTATCCACAGTTCGGGGAAAGATTGTGTTATGAATCTTTCACTGGGATAGCTATTTCCATTTTGTGTTATCTAGAAATGAAATGAATTGTGATACTATTCTTTGAGTCAGTCAAAAATCTCTAATTCAAGGATCCAAATGACTTTTCTTTTTTTAAGTTTTGAGATTATAATACATTTAGTTCATTTCTGTCTTCCATTTCTTCTCTCCAGACTCTCCTATATGTCCCTCCTTCCTCTCTTTCAAAGTCATGGCCTCTGCCTTTTTTTTTTCATCAATATTTGTTACATGTGTATTTGTATATGTATATACATGATATTTCTAAACATGACCTGCTCGGTCTGTATAATGTTACTTGTGTGTGTGTTTTCATGGCTGGGTGTTTGGTGTTGGATAACTGGTTGGTCCCGTCTTCCCCAGAGAAGACGGTGTCTCCCGTTCTCAGCATTCCATGGTTGCCTGTGGTTTTTGTGTAGGTTTGGGGCCTATGGTCTTTTCTCCCATCCACTTTGGCATGTTTATTGTTGTCCTTTTTAAATGTATTCATTTTTCCTTTCAGTTTTTAAAGTCATTTATGACTCAAGTCTTCTTGAGCTGTTCTTAAAGGAATCAAAATAAATGTCAAAGTTTGGGAAAGACTTTTTAGAGAATAAAAGATATACCACTGTGGAGGACAATCCTGACCAGGCTGACTGCCTTGTGCCCCATGAGTCATGCAGGAATGGATGAAGGCCACCCGGCCATCTAACCTTGTAACCTTTGGGTCTTTTCCTCAGCTTTTGAACAGATTTCAACACAAAAGCATTTAGCAAAACAGGGAACTCACTATTGTGAACTCAGGTGAAGTCAAAGACAAAATATCAGATGCGAGGAAACCCGAGTAATGATTGTGAGCCTGACATCATGGGATGGATTTTATAGATATTGTCTCACTTAGAACTGCTCCTGACTCATGAAATAGCTATTATTGCTTCCATTTTACAGGAGAGAAAATTCTGAGAAGGTGAGTAATTTATTGACCATCACATAGTAATGAGCAAGAGATGCCCAGATGCCTAACTATAAACCTAGGATCTGCCTTTTCTGCTGTAAATCCTTTCAAAATGGTGGGTGGGGGGCACTTGTTCACTTAGTCACTCTGTGTGTCCATTGGCTGGCTTCCCTGGGCTCCAGGAAATGTGCCAATGGAAGAAAAAAAGTAAGAAATCATGAAAAACCTAGGAATCAACCTTATATGACCCCCCCCAGCATATGTCCTAAGTTGCTTTTCTCAAAGAAAACTGTTAAAATAGTAATGAAGTAGCCAGTACAAAAGTCTAGAATTTTTCCACATCCTCACTTGAGTTGTATGCACTTTTGAAAAGGATGACCCTAATCATTGGCTTACAGTGAGATCAGAAAAGAATTATCTACTGCATCTCTAGCACCACACTGGGAGTCATAATGGGAAACATATGTAAAGGTATCAATTTTCACAAAACAAACGTTTGTCAGCAGGGAGTGGCAAAGAGAGAGAACTTAAGGTTAGTTTGTTGAACCCCAGATGGATGGAGCAATGTATAAATGAGCATAAGGCTAGATTGTGACCAGCTAGGGCATATTGGCACCTTCTCAAATTAATCCAGACATTTAGACCTTCAAAGGGGGTCACTAGTTTGGTGTTTTGTTGTGTTTGTGTTTGTTTTTTTTTACTGTGGCAACAATTCACAAATCAATCTGATCACTGAAAATGATTGATTAGCACCTTTTGTGAAATACATTGCAAATAGCAGTGCTAGTTATGGGAGATAAAATTGTGGGTAGATCTTCTTTTAATGTGAATTTTTGCTCAGTTATAAACAGATCTCCTGCCCAGCTTTATCCCATTTAGTATTCTACGGGCAGCAAAATACTTAAGACTGACAAAATATCTAGTCTGTAACCTCTATTGGAAAGGCTTGATTACAATAAAATTACACAAAAATGTGTCACTAGAAGACATTGGACAGACATAAAATCTAACCTTTTGAGCTGAAGAATACTTAATATTCTCTTCATGATCATGCATGGGGAAATTCTTTGCTATGGAATAGCTATTTTCCTGTTAAGCAGGCTATTTCATCAATGATTTATTCACACAATGTAATAGGTCGTTTAAAATGGTGGTTTAAAAGTTGGGCCTTTTTGTTTAATTTTCTCACAGGCGGTTGGTAATTATCATGGCCCTGCAGTTTCTCTGGAATGCCATGGAGGGTCAAATGCCAATGGAACCCTGCTTTATAGGGTAATTAAGACAGTCGACATGGTTATTAAATACATCATGCTAAACTAAACTGGAATGCTGTGAAATAAAATCCAAAATCATAAATAAAGCTTGGGTATTCCAACAAAGGGAAATGTGTGAAAAGGCGGAACCTTGTGCTCTTCGAACTGTGTGAAATAGCTCTTACCCACTTAGACTAGAATCTGCCCCAGGAAAGCCTCGAAATTCTCCTGGAATATGGACAATGTATTTTCCATGTAGGCTGGCAGTTCTTCTTCCTTCCATTTCACATTGCGTAAAGCAAGACGAGAATAGTGAACTGTGCTTCTTATTTTCCATGTGGCAACAATCAAAATGCTGAAAGACAAGTAATGTTGAGGTTGATATTGTTAACAAATGAATATTAGATAAGATTTAAAACACACACAGAAACACACACACACGCACACACACTCACACCAGACACACTTCCCAAGGTCTTTCCAATGACTGATCCCCAGTGTGGGTTCCTGCTGCCTCACAGAATTCATCTGCAACCTGCACAAGATGAGACTATAATGACTCCTCTAAAGAAATCAGGAATGGACTATTTTCAGGTCTGTGAATACTGATAATTCTAACCAGTAGTGATAGGTAAATATTGTCATCAGTGGAACTGTAAGCATTTCAAATATGTGTCTATCTTGTGGCCATAAGCTTTGAAACCTAAGAGCCAAAGGCTTTGGTAATTTAATTTCTTTCCAGAAAATGTGATGAGTACACAAAAATGCAGGCAAAAGGGCTGGACAAAATGAGAACAGAATAAAATACAATCTTTCCAAACTATAATATGCTGCCTACAAGAGATTTTAAATTATCCTCCCCCTGCGTATTGCCTGGAAGTCTCTTTCTCCGTATGCATGTTTACAGGCAAATGCATTGGTTTACTAGTCAAAGGAAAAGAACCAGTCTTAAAGGGGGAAATAAATATTTCCAATTCTAGCTGTAAAACTAGAAGCCAAAATGTGTAGTTGACAGGCACAGAGCCAGCTAACTTCAGACCACTAGCCTTTCCTTCAAAATCAGTCTTCCTATTTCCACATGGAACACATTTTAAGTTAACAATGTGTAGCTTGGCAAAGGGATTGTTTTTCTTTGGCATGAAACGGTTGTCTCATTTTGGGGGAAAAAATGTATTTCTGCCTGCTTCTCTATACAGTATATGTCCAGGTTCTTTTGAACTTTGGAAACTATTGTTACATCAGGAAAGTTTTAGATAATCACTTTATTTTTGTCTAAATAGGAAAATATATGTTTAATATAATCAAATACTCATGTGTATGCTTTACATCATTCTGAATATTGCTCAAGTACGCCTTAAAATGTATATTGAACGGTGACTTAACTATATCATATACTCCGAGCGAACAGGCCTTGGAGAGGCATTTGAATTTGCTTTGATGAGCATTTTTGCAGGGTTTATGGACAATGGACAATCTGAAAATGAATCCAGCCGTTTCCATCTCGTCTCACTGTCAGGGTTTTCAAATTGAGTCATTCTCTCCACAATGTATTTATAGCCCTGAAAACAGCAGAATGCAAGGCTACCCATTCAGACCTTCTCAGTCTATTTCCCCATTTCTTGCTCCTGCCAGAGAAAACCCAGAAAAGCAGAAATGCAAATTTTCAGACATTGGTTCCACATGAAATGGGACCGAGTGCCGCCTGAGCTACTGTTGTGAGACCAGATAGGGCCACCGCTACCTACACATAAAGAAAGCCATTAAGGAGAAGTTGTTTATTTCTGCTTCTGCAGAAATCATAAACACCAGCCCTGAGCCTGACAGCCCAAGCTGTGCTGCAGTAAATTCTAGTACTTTGCTGCCCATTCTAAGCTGCCCAGTAAAAGTTACTGTAGCTAAATCCCATATACATTTCAGGAAATAATCCTTCTCAGAAGATGGCATCATATTCATGCACAGCAGGGTGTGCAAATGCCTATAAATCATGTGTAGAATCTAAAATATCTATTTAAAAAAAATCTGTGCAAATGTAACCATGACCCGTTTGCCAGACAATAGGTCTTCATGTGTTTGCAGCAGCTTAGCAGACACACAGGAATTTTGTTTGGAAGTGATAGCTACTGTCTATGTAATATTTAGGACCTATTCATGAAGCATCTGGCAGAAAATAAAAGGGTTTTCTGCACTAACATATGCTAAAGAAGGATGTGGCCCTGTGCCGGCTCCTCCTCTTCTGATTTTTTGCAAATAGCACAACATAAGAGACGGTTGTTTCTGGCGGCCCTGCTGCGTGTCATGGCTGCCAGGCAAAATCCCATGAATTATTGCTCTTCCAGATGTAAGAGATTTTCAGGCTGCCTTAAACTGCCTGTGGTTTGTGGTGCCGGAGAGGAGAGAAACAAGATTAAACTTCATCTCATCAGTGCAATCTGAAAAGATCACACAGAGGACGGGTAATCAGGGACTTCTCATTCCAGAGCCAGACTGGAGAGCTGCGTGCTTTTGTTTCAAGGTGATGTCACATTAAGCTTGTTGGAAGACAGTGATTAAGGTCAAACAATATTTGAGGAAGATCAAAAATAAAAGAGAAAGTGTTCAACTCTCTTCTGAAGCATCTTTATTGTATTGGCTTAACGGAAAAGGACTGATCTCACCGATGTTAGGGGATGGGAAGTGGGTTAGTCTAGAAACTCAAAGTTGTCGTCGTTTCTCTACACAACGTTAATGTGAGAAAATTAGAACTGTTCCTACAAAATCATAGCTCTGTTGTTCATTGTAATTTAGAAGATGCATTCATCACCATCAAAAAAAATATCAAGTGTCAGTGTTGTTATCTCTAAAGGTCAATTTTGAAGTCTTGGTGTGTGTGTGTGTGTGTGTGTGTGTGTGTGTGTGTGTTTCTTTGAACACTCCACATAGAGTTCATGAATATTTATTTAAAACCCAGTGAGTGATAGTAGCGTGTTATGATATACAGATTTTTAAAAGATAATTCAATTCAGCTTTCTCCTATAAAGGAAGTAGTCCCATATTCATCGGCCAGTTCAATAGCCCAGGCTACCAACATTTAACTAAAGCTTTTCATAACTGTTCCCAGAATGACTCAGAAAATAAATCGCACCCTCTCCCATTACATACAGTTAAAGTCCTCAGGGAGTAAAGTTATAACTCATTACATTTCGATTTCCTTTGATCAAATACCATACACAGCACCTGGATATTATAATTTTAAATAATAGTTGTGACACAAACGAGGATAATGCTTAAAAACCCAAGAGTCGTAATATGGTTACTATTAGTCCTTATCATTTATGGCGTGGAGAAATGGTGAGTGGGTTTTTTGAGGCATTTTCTCGAGTTCCATTAGCAAAATATTAATTATAGATCAAGAAAACATGTTTTTCAAGAAACACCTGGAAGTAATCCACAAACATATATGTCTTAGATCAGAACATAATTGCCCCAATCCAACCTGTATAACTTTTCCCTTTTTTTATTTTAGATGTGGCCTATTTAAGTAATGGGGTAGGCTACCAGATGTAAAACCTCCCGGGCCAGCTTTTCTTTCCATTTCAGCTAGGCACCTCACAAAGGTTCCCTAAAGTAAGGGATCCCAGGGAAACGGTGATGAAAACCATAGGTCCAAGTGGCTTACATGAAAGCATTTACTGCTTTTTCATGCAATGCATTTATGGCAGAGTGGGGGAAGAAAGTCCTTTGCTGAAAATGCATTAATTATTTGACACTGGTTTGCCTCAAAGACATTTCTACTATGGATGCAAGTGAAAGCTCACAGCTAAAAAAGACCATTCCTACTTGAGGCAGGCTCACACAGTCCTTCCTTATGTTCTGTGCGAAGTTGTCTTGAACTGAAACCTATGCTCCTCGAGGATTAAGGGATTGCCAAGCAAAGACCGAAGCTTCTGTAATTTAAACCCAGAGATTCCCAGGCACAAAGGTGCAAAATGGGCTAAGCCAGTCTGACTCTTGCCCCAGTCCGTAAAGAAATGATTTTCCTTCAGGAAGTTTTACACTATTAACATTCCAACAATGTTATCATCTTTAAAGCAAGGGCTCCTCTACTGCCTTCCCAAGCACTGAGTGCCTGCAGACTGGAGGAGTGGATGGAGTTTTACATTACAGTTTATGAATCTATCATCAATACTTTATATTTGAGAAACCTGCAAGCATTTTAGAGGAAACTGCATAACGATTATCAGTGACTCATGTTTTCTTTGTGAAACTAGTATTTTATTCCATTAACTATTTCCAAGGAACCCAAGCTCCTGTTTTTGATCTTTTGTTCTGTTTCTAGAAAAATACTAGCTGGCCAAGTCAATGACACTAAAAACCTCATTTTGAAGCAAATCAAAACCACTCAAAGGTGGACATCTTACTTCCGGAAGAGGGTCTGAAATATTTGAAATGAAATCTCGAAGAGAGCTTTATACATTCACTGGTCCAATCTTATATTGAATAATTATGTTTAAACACTTCTTTGAAATGCAATTAGCATTCAGGCTCAGTGGTACTAAAAGAGACAGTCTTGCCTTTTTATCTAGTCAATGATCAGTCCACTAAACTAATAAGAAAATAGCTACTTAAATTATAACTGTGACACAGGCTATAAAGAGCATGTATGGAAAAAGGTCATGGGAATGTGGACTTCATACAGATGTGATTTTCATAGCGCTGTGGCAGCATAACTTTGGTATGAGGATATGTGGTTTACCCCAAGTAAAGGAACTTTAAACCTTATTGCTATAGTTTCTCGAAACAAACAAAAACTGTAAATGAAAGATTTAGTAAGGATGGAATTGTCCTCTTCTGGTGCCAGCATTCTGGGTTTCATAGTGTCCCATGGTAAGTGGAGAAAATAGTATCAAGAAACAATAAAATATTTTTTCCAAATGATTGCCAGTAATTACAGTTGATCTCCCTTTAAAAAGTTACATGGTAAAAATGGATTAGCTTAAAAGATCTTAAAATATAAAAGCAAAACTCTCGATTACAGAAGATGAAGTTCAGCTCTTCCTTTCTTTGCATCAGGGTTCTACCAAGACCTTCCTTGATTCCAGCCTGCATCTCTAGCTTAATTTTAGAAGGCAAAGTAGAGCACTGGTCTTCCACACCGAATTTCGATGCTTCAAACCTTGGTCATTACTCCTTGAGCTTTGTTTTTTCTTCATGGTGCTATTTCTGCCCGGCTGTTATATTTGCAGTTATCAAGTATTCTATTTTGACTATTCCTTGAGAATTTTGAATAGAATTTCGATCATGTTCACCTGCAATCCACTTCTCCCAGATCCACCCTCCATCCATACCCACACAACTTTGTGTTTTCTTATTTTTATTTTCACCCATGTAGTCTGATTTGTGCTGTCCATATATTCTTGGATGCCTGGTCTCCTACTGGAGCCCAACTGATCAGTAGCAACAATGTTAAAGAAAACTGAGTCTCCCTCTCTTAGCAGCTATTAATTGCCTATAGTTCTTTGGATAGGGGTGAGACATAGTGCCCACTTCCCCTCTCCAAACTAGGATTTGGTCTGGATTAACCTGCGGCTTGTGGTTGCTGTCATAATACTGTGAGTTCATATGTACAGCTGCCCTGAGGTAAACAGAAGGCGCTCTTTCCCCTAGTCATCCACAACTTGTTATCTCTTATAGTCTTTGTGTTCCCTCTTCCACAATCTTCCTGAAGCCTAGGAAGAAGGAGTGTGATATAGGTGTCAGATTTAGGGCTGACTACTACACAGTCTGCTTTCTACTGCTTGGCCAGTTGTTGATCTCTGTGTTAACAACTGTCAACTGAAGACAGAAGCTTCTTTGTTGAGGATGAGAAATGTGTTAACATACAGGTATAATGACAAATCATTAGGAGCTGGTTTAGCACTATATACTTTTAGCAGAATAATAGTAGTAGGTTCTCCACTACAGCATCAGGCCAATTTACCCACAGATTCTTGGACTGTCAGTGGTGCCAGTTATAGATTTCATCTTGTGGAGTACAACTTAAATCCAATAAGAAAGTGGTTAGTTAATATTGATGCCACTATTATACCAGTAGGCATTTCTTGCAGACCAGACATTATAATAGCTCACAGCATTCACCTCTGAGCAAGATACACGATTCTTTTTCTCCTCCAGTGTCATGCACAACACTTCCTACCACTGTGAAAGCTAGCCAGTAGGGATGAAGATTCCAGGTCAGGACCAGCTTGATATTTCTAGGTCATGGGACTTGGGTATATGTGTCTTCAGCAGTAGGGATTACCGTGAAGTTCTGCAGGGTAACCAATAGTATTGGTAAAGTTCTGTAAAGTTTGGGAGTCTGTGGTACCTCACTGACAAACAACTCCAAAGGAGGTAATTATCCTGGTCCTGATGGTGTCTATCCAGTAGGGGCATTGTTATCCCATTATCCTCTCCATATCTGTTCCTCTACTTACAGTGAAGTATTCTTAAGGAGTCATTTTATGACTCATCATTTTGGCCATGTTCTACAGCATCATGTACCAAGGTCATCTATGTCCAGATATCAATCCTCTCTTGCTTTTTCCTTCTTCCAATCACCCAGTGCAATTCCTCTCGGCTCCTTTCATGTTCCCAGCCCCTCTCAGCAACTTCTCTTAGAACTGGATTAACATTCTTCAGCTCTATCGAGTTTTCCTTCTCTCAACATTTGAAACAAATTACTTACCATGTGCAATTTCTAATTTTGCTTTTTAAAAACATTTTAAAGAGTTTTCTTTTAAATGACCACATATAGTTTTTTAATGGCTAGTGGACTTAGCAATTTTTATACTTACATAAAGAATAGTATAAATATGTATAAAATCTATGTTGTTATAGTATATTGTATTATTCAAATATATACATATATATATAGAGAGAGAGAGAGTTTATGGGTAAAGAAGTTGAAAGGAGATGAAACAGCAAACTTTATTCATAGCTTACTTTTCCTTTTTATTAATTAATTAATTTTCCCAGTCTGATCACAGTTTCCACTCCCTCTCTCTTCTCCTCCCAGTTTTTCCCCCCAACCTCCCTTTCTCACACCCCCTATCCCCTCATCCTTTCTCTTCATAAAAGGGCAAGCCTCCTATGTATATCATCCAGCCATGGCATATTAAGTTGCAGTGGGACTAGGTACCTCCTCTCCTACTAAGGCTGGACAAGATAACCCAAAAGGAGGAAAGGGTCTCAAAAGTGAGTAACAGAGTCAGAGACAGCTCCTGCTCCCACTGTTAGGAGTCCCACAAGAAGACCAAGCTACACAACTGTAACATATGTGCAGAGGGCCTAGGTCAGTCCCATGCCAGTTCTCAGGTTGGCAAATCAGTCTCTGTGAGTCCTTATGAGCCAAGATTAGTTGATTCTGTGTGTTTTGTTGTTGTGTCCTTGGCCACTCTGGCTCCGATAATCCTCCCCCACTGCTCCCCCACCCCCCACTTCTACAGGATTCCCCGAGATCTGCCTAATATTTGACTGTGGGTCTCTTCATCTGTTTCCATCAGTTCACAGATTACTTTTCTTAGTTAAAAAATGGATAGGCCTAGGGTGTAGCTCAATGGTTGAGCAATTGTCTAACTATATGAGACTCTGACCATAACTGAAAAAATACATATCTAATACATACAAGTTTTCATTTTATGTCAGAAAATGGAGGAAAATATTAACTAAAATAACGTGTAATCCAAGCAAAGACATTAGCTCAGTATTTTTTTGTCATGATGTGCTATGGTGTCTCACATTATATGTTATCTTTTATGGCATGATATATAACCGGTTATAATAAAGTTCTTATTTTTATATACTTAAAGTTATAATCCATTCTCTCCTCCAGAAAGCTAAGGCCTCCCATAGGGCCTCAGCAGAGCCTGGTACATTCAGTTGAGGCAGGTCCAAGCCCCTCCTCCTGCATGAAGGCTGGGCAAGATGTTCCACCATAGGTAGTGGGCTCCAAAGAGCCAGCTCACACACCAGGGAGAGATCCTGATCCTACTCCCAGAGGGCCCGTTAACCAGACCAGGCTCCACAGCTGTCTCGCTGCATAAGACATTTTATTTTTTATGTTATGATCACAAATTTCCACCCTTCTTCCACTCTCCAAACCTTCTCATAGATCCCTACTTACTGACCTTCAAATCCATGCCCTCTTTTCTTACTGGTTGTTATTGCATGTGTATATGTATATGTATTCCTAAATATAATACGTTGAGTATGGACTGCTACCTACGTGAATGTTTTCAGGGTTGACTGCATGGCATTGGACAAGCAGTTGGTGTGCTCTTCCCTGGGAAGGACCACCTCTCCTGCTCCCACCTTACTCCATTGCCTGTAGTTCTTTTTATAGGGTTGAGGTCTCCTGCGCTTTTCTCTGTCCGGTTTGGCATTTGTTCGTTGGGATAGTCCTTGTTCATCTTACATTTGGTCAGTCACATTGGTGAGACGTTACGGATGTAGTTTATGACATTACTAGGTGACACCATCTGACATAAAACTCCCTGGAATGTTGCCTGTTTTGGAGGGCGTATCATTGGCTCCATTGTGTCATATTACTCAGGATGGGATCACTAAACTTCACAGTTGTCCTGTTGTTAGCAGTACTACAACCAGATGCATTTAAATGGTGGTTTTGCTTCTTTAAGTTCATAAAAAAATAAATATTTTACAAATTGATGTAGAGGACATTCCAGATAAAAGCCAAATCTATGAATCATGTAAGCCACACCAATATCTCAAATTTTTATATAATTTTAGGAATAGACAGTGGCTTTCATACAAGATTATGGACTCTATCTGTAGACATTACTTTGGCCAACAATGCCCATTTACAGCCCTAAAATCCTATCTTGAAGGTCAGACACTCTCCTCCAGAAGTAGAAGTAATTCCATTTCTACAGTCTATGTGTCTCTTGAGACCAGACCTGTCAGTAATGCATAATTGGGTCAAAGATTGTGGGGAGTACCCGTTTATCATACAGGCAGCTGACACAAAACTTCTCGCTTGTCTGAGGTTGACTGTGGCTAGGTTTGGAGATGAAAGGTCAGTTCCTTATCCACCAAGGCCCCTAGACATTCCAAAACCCCCTGTGCATTACAAATTTGAACAGTTTAAGCTCTCTTAAATAAAGGATCTCTTTTCTGAGTAAAGTATACAGTGTATATAGATACAGCGGACAAGAAACATGTGAAAGGTCATAGCTTTGACCTTTTAACATCAATTGTTTTATTTATAGCTAGGCATTTAGTCTATAGGGCTTAATATAAAAGCAAGAAGGGAGACAAAGTATCTGGTTAGCTTTCTAATAGCTACCCAGTTGTCTGAAATTTATCTTTTGACATGTGCTGGAAATAAAAAATTATAAATAATTAAGGTGACATCTACTTTAAAGAATAGTTTCCAATAATGTTTAATTGAACACATTCTGTTTAATTATAATAAAACCTAAAATAAGTTAACAGATTTTTAAGGAATAATTTTTTTCACATGCGTAATTCATTTATGAAAGACAGAATAATGGTAGTTGGTTTTCATTACTGTCTGTCTTCTCACCTGTTGGGTGTCTTGCTATGTAATAAATTATGAGCCAGAGCCTTACAGCTTATAGTGGTCAAAATGCTGTTTTCTGGATTGCAAGCATGCTAAGAAACTTATCCAACAAGCCTGCATGCATTTCTGTTTCCAGTGCTATTCAGGCGTATCTTTAAGACAGTGGCTTTGGGTCCGAAAAGAGGATTGCGATGAGAGAGAACAAGGCTGCAGACCATGTCAGCTGACAGGCGACAGGCAGCAGAGAGGGTGGTTCCTCTTGCAGACAGTGTGGACACCATGAAGCACAGTGCTGGTACTCAGGTGACTGTTCTGAGGAGACAACTGTGGCCAATTAGTATTCTGTTGTCACTCAGTGCAGAGATGATTGACAGCTCTGTTTCATCCATTCACATAGGGAAATAATTTAAGCCCAGAAATTATTCTCCGTGTGTGTGTGTGTGTGTGTGTGTGTGTGTGTGTGTGTGTGTGTGTGTTTGTGTGCACACGCAACATGAGATAACCCATTAATTTGTATACTAACATAAAACAAAAATGAATAATAAAAATGAAATGGTTGCCTTCTCATTGTAGGGATGATTTGAGTTTCTGAAGACCCCCAGAAAAAAGGTAGCCTCGTTTCATTGCTGTGACAGCCTTTAGGCAGTTTCTTACCATCCATTAGTTTAATTTATGCTAAATCATAATGGAAACTAACAGATAACATTTTCTTTTTAATTAATCTCTGAGTAACCCATTCTCCCCAAATGACTGTATTGGTTAGTGTCAGCTGTTGTTATCTGTATGTAGATTATTCAAAGATGCCTTTCCACATTGTATTGTAACATATATAACACTTGAAGCTTTCATCTTCTACGGACTGTATGTAGTACTGCATTCTAGCTCAACTACACATTGCAGTGCAGCAGAGAAAATCTCTGTGAGTGACCACCAGCAGCACAGAGGCGAAACACTCCTGGCTTCTATGGTTTGTTATGAAAGAAACGTCCATTTTGCCATTAATGTCGAATAGTAAAATTCCAAAGGTGTTGAGTATCCAATGAAGATAGCTCTGGTTCAGAAGCAGGCAGACCTGGGTTCAAAGACCCACTTGGCTTGTGATTGTCACCTGTAGCTGAAATTCTCTGTTTCCTTTTCTTAACATATGGGGAACTAGTGATGTGAGTCATGATAATGGTGGAACTCTGATCTGCCCATTACATACGTAACAAGGCTGGTTTATAACAAGCATTTACTTAATGGTTACTAGTTACATCAAATTTTTGCCACATATAAAGTGGAAAATCATTTAAATCAAGGTTGTTGATAACATCTAGGCAATTAAATATTGTGAACTATATTGTGAAGTGGCTAGGGATGTAGTTCAACAGAATGCACACATCTCAAGGTCTGTCGTCACATGAACCAGGTGTAGTGGCATACACCTGTGATCCCAAAACAAGGAGATGGAAGCGGGATAATGAGGAAGTCAAAGTCATCCTCAGCTATACTCTGAGTTCTAGACCAGCTTGTACTACATGAGAACCTGACTCCAAAAGGACAAACAAGTAAGAACATATACACAGTTAATTAGCTTTATCATTTATTTTGCATATGCCTAATTAAATACTTAGTAATTCTAAATCATGTGTAGAAAAGCAAAGATAAAATATTAACATTTACGCTTCTGTCTGTAAATTACAGCATCCTCTCTATTTTCATCTCCCTTGGGAATGAAAGAGGGGAAAAAATTGCCCAAACAGATTTGTGCCAGGTCATATTGAACAATGACTCTGGCATCCTAACAGAAGAAGAAATAGTGTGCTTACCAAGTGACTCTTTCCTACTGTGGGAAGCTACAGCCTTCTCTCCTCCTCCTCTGGGACATGATCAGGAAGGCTGGCCCAAAGATCAATCATACTGTATCCAGAAAGTCCATCGCACCTGCCTCCTGAGGAATATTTGCAGGCTCTGATTCTTCTGGGGTTTCCCTTGTCTCCCTTTTCTTTTCATTTTTATTAATGAATGTAATTATTGAATATCTACTATCCTCCTGACCCTGCCTTGGCCCTTAGGCTGAAGGGAACAGAATCAGACCTAATTCTTACTATGGATGAGTGTTTTAGAGTCTAAATAAGAGACAAAAACAAGAAAAAAAGAGGAATCTACCATCACCCACAAACTATTATCCCTTTACATTGGTCAAGAACAAAAGGAAGGCTTCAGTTTGAAATGTGGATTTTATGCTAGACAGCAGAAGGTATTTACTTTTAGTAACTGCAGGCTAACTTTGAAAGAGCTTATTGTTGTCTTTATGTTGTGTTTCTGGGACTGAGAGTAGACTTCACAACTTTGTTCAGTTTTTGAATAAATCATTGTAATGAAATTTTCTTAAATATATTAACTTCAATTAAATTTTTATAAAACATATATATTTTTTATTCCTCACAGGGCAGACATTTTACAAGTATCCCTTAGTCACAATAAATACTTCTAAGTAGGGTACAGTTCAAATTTATAAAGAAAAAATTTAAATGTCACAACTTATAAACAACCATGAAAAACATCCTCATTCTTACAGATGGGTTACTATGCCAAATCATCAATTATTCTATTTGTAATAATTGGTTTCTATTCAAAGCCTCTAAGGAAATACCCATACTCAGGAAATATTACATTCCCATATTTGGCCCAAAAGCCCTCGCTATCAGGAAGCTCAGAATACTAGTTGTTCTGAAACATCCATGGGGGTCTCTTATTTTTTTGTTTTTTGCATCAACAAGTTTATTCAAAGATGTCAAGAGTGTGCAGTTGTGTTTACTGGATCTCAGGATGACAATGTCAACTGTTTTCTCTCTCACTTTTTTTCAGTTTAAAATGCTGACTATAAAATATGCCTAATCACAAGAAAAAATATAGCATTGAGCAAACACTTAGATCTGTTTTGAAATTAATTCCACAGATATCATGTAATTTTGCTTCTAAATATACTTCCCGAAAACAAGAAACAAACCAGGCTAACGTTTGCTTTTTCTGGAGTGGTTAACCCTGCTGAAGTATGACTCACTGGGGTTTCCGTAGATTCCATGACAAACAATTCATTGTCTCTAAGCTCACATTCTAGGCTATTATTTCTCTAAATGTGATGGAAAAAATAGGATTCTGATTCTATAACATACAGTAAACTCTTGACACTTGTCCCAGCACTACCGAGGTACCAGCTCTACAACTTTCACTAGTCAGTCTTTACTCTTCATCACAGGGTTACATGACATTACCTCAGTTTTAGTTCCAGAACATGCAGTTCTGTCCTCTAAGACCAAGTAACAAGGAAGGATCTCAACCTATTGGTTCCAGGTACTTCTAAAGTATCCTGCTCAAAACTCAACTGTCTTCCATTAAATCTGTTACTCCCCACCTCATCCCAACCCCTGCCCTCAAGCAAACCTCTGGGTTTGTGCACATTGCTTAATGGTAGTCCCTGTCCTGAATGACTTTCCAATATCCTCATTGTACTTTGTTCCAAAACTCCTCCACAATGCTGTCCATTTATTATTCTTGATACTTATAACCATGTACCCTTCGGGAAAGTAATCTGCAATTTCCCATTATGAGTGATTAACAATTGGTTCATTCAGTAACTCATCATACACATAGGCTTTGGAAAGTCAATGACAGTAGAGGAATAGATCTTTTTCTGAACAAACAATGTCTCAAGGAACAAAGCACACAAAAATGGCCTCCTAACATATACGATCCATTACAGAGTTCAAATGCCTTGTGTGTCATGTAAATGTTCTTTAGAATCTTGCTCTGCACAATTCTCCTGCTTCATTTATTCTGTTTTCCCAGTGTGAACTTCACTCCAGGCACCAAGGACTGCATGTGGATCTCCAATGAGCCTTGGCCTCCTGCCTTTGGGTTTTATTTCCTCCGCTGAAAATTGCCTTCTTGCCAGTGCAGCAAGCCGACCCCAGAATTGTGTTCTCTCTTCCTCAGATAGTTGGTATCCCAGCACAGATCCAATAGTATGCATCCAGATCTAACATCTGTCACTCTATTTACTGTCACTCCTCACTTCCTGTTCCTAGAAGCAGCTGCATGAGACAGTGCTGAGATTCCTTGTGCCCTTAAAATTGGTGTACAGCATCCCCAGCTTCATCATACAACTGTTAAACATGTTAAATTACTTTCTTCTCTGGGATTTAGTTTCATTATAGGATAAAATGAACAGTAGTAATATTTGACTCAAAGTCTCCTGTGAGGGCACAGTAATATAATGCAAATGAAATGTTTAGGACAGTGCTCCTTATCAAGCCATAGAAAACAATCAATATGCCTGTTTAAAATTGATATTTATATTACTGTTTTCTTACATTTTACAGTTGAATTTGGGTTATAAGAGACAATAATTCTGAATGAAAGGAAAAAACATCATTTAAGAATTTATTCTCTATTTGCCACATGTAGTTAGATTACCTCATTGATCTTACTTTTGACATGAATAGAGTAAGAATTATTATTTTCAACTTACAATTTATAGAAGTGAGTCTCAAAGACCATGACTCATTGAAGGGTATAGAATTCTGGCTGTGAGAAACATTGTAGGTCTTCCATCACAAAGTACTGTAGCCTGGGTCTACTACACAGAAATTATTTTGGATGCACGAAGGTTGGAAAGACACAAGTGGTGTAACTTAAGTTGGTTGCTCTTGTGGGTTGTCCTCTTGACTTACAGATGGTCACTTCTCAGTCTATCCTTACTGTGGAGAGCAAGAAAAATACAACTTTCTCTTCCTCTTCCTCTTCCTCTAGGGCCATCAATTATACTGGATCAAAGCCCCTTAATACCATCATTTAGCATTAATTGTCTTCTGAAAACTTTATTTCCAAATATAGTTTCCTTGAGTATTAGGCCTGAAGTATGCAGATACTGAAGACGCGATTCAGTACATAGCATGCTTCTTCTTTGCAATGAATCTAGCTGCCAAGTGCATGATGTGAACCAACATCACTGCTGCTGAAGTCACTGCTGTTAACACATGAGGACAAAAAAATCTAGGTCCAATATGTGCAAAAGATTTAGGGCTTTCAGCCATATTCTATTCCATATTTTATTCTATTTTATTTTATAGCCTATTCTTGGAGCTTCTCGGACAGTCAAACTAAGTGTCAATAAAGCAAAAGCATGGATACTTTAACCACTGTACATTCAAAAGGGATATGCTGAAAAAACAAATTATTTTAAATGGACCAGTCTCTGTCATGAATTTTTAAATACCCAGTTCTGCATGGTAGTCACTAAGGGTGAAAGGCTTGGACTGAGGAAACACTGCAGAAACTGATAGAATAATTCCTAATCTCATGGGAGGATTGTATAGGAAACACTCTAAAAGCTAATGAGCTGGGATAGAGTATAGCGCTCTTCAGGACTGTTGAGTCTCAGCCAGGCTACTAAATGAGCCAGTGGTAATGAGTCTTGGGGATGTAAAGATCAAGGGAAGAGATACCACTGTTTCTCAACACCTCTTCTTCATCCACAGCACCCCACTGCCCTTTAAATTCATGCTAACAGAACTCCAGAAGCTTGAGCAGGAAGGCCTCTAATGTGGACTCACAGACCTACACAATGTCTAAACCAAGAATAGACTTAATAATGAACAGAAAAATGTCAGACAACATAAGCATCTCTCCTGGTAAACAAAGAAGAGAGTCTCTTTGACAATCAGTGGATGTTCTGGTAAACTAAAGCTGAGCTCAACCTATAGGTTTAAAATAAGATGCTAAATTATTTTTTAAGACAAGGTTTGGCAAATAAAGGATTGCTAATAAAATTTTTTTCTTTTATTAATGTATTTTTTAAAATTTTCACACAATATATTTTGGACATATTTCCCCCTCCACCAACTCCTCTCAGATATCCCCCTCCTTAACAATGCAACTTCATATTCTTTTTAACTACAAAACAACAACAACACAAAAACAAAACAAACAAAGCACTAACAAATAAAGAAACAAAATAGAGACAGACACAAAAAATATGGAGTCTCTTTTGTATTTTGCAACTATTCTTTTGCCTACCCTGGAATATAGTAGATACACGCAGTGTCACTCATTAAGGAAAACTGACTTTCCATCTCCCAGCAGCTAACAATTGCAAATAGTTTTTTCTGTCTCAGGGAGGAGGCCTTCCTGTGCAGTTCCCTTTCTTCTCCCTGCAGGGATTTTGCCTGGTTTGAACATGTTCATGTCTTATGCATGCTGTCATGGTATCTATGGGTTCATGTGTGCATCATCTCTGTTGTGTCTCTAAAACATTATTTCATTTGAATTACTTACCACCCCTGGCTCTTACGATTTCTCTGCCTCCTCTTTTGCATAGATCTCTGAGTCTTGAGAGGAAGAGGGTGTAATTTCAATATACCACTCTTTCTTTATATATTTTTATTTATTTATTATTTTTTTCATTTTACATACCAAACCCAGTTCCCCCTCCATCCCCTTCTCCCACCCTCCCACCTCCCCCAATCCCACCCTCCATCCAATGCCTCCCTTGGGGAGTCAACAAAGTCTGACATCCACAAACAAGTACTGGGCTAAGCTCCGAGACTTCAGTTGAAGAGAGGGAGGAGGGATCACAGGAGCAAGTGAGGTCAAGATCATGATGGGGAAAACCACAGAGACAGCTGACCCAAGCTGGTGGGAGCTCATGGACTCTGACTTGTCAGCTGGGGAACATGCATGGAACTGAACTAGGCCCTCTGAATGGTGACAGTTATGTGGCTATATCTGCTAGGGGAGCCCCTGGCAGTGGGACCAGGATGTATCCTGGGTGCATGAAATGGCTTTTTGGAATAAGTTCCCTAGGATGGGGTGAATACCTTGCTCAGCCTTGACACAGCAGGGAGGACTTGCTCCCACCTCAACTCAATATACCACTGTTAAAAGTCACGATGGCGAGTGTAAAAATGCAAGGCTGGCTAAGGAGCTAACAATAAGGGCCATTTGAGCACTTAGCTCTAAACAAAGTGTTTATACTATCTCCTCTAACGCTCAGGAAATGCTGTGGGAAAGGGAGCACAAAGAACATAGAACCAGAAGATAAAGAGAAGAGCTGAGAAAGGCTATCTTGGGTCATGCACAGACATTGCAATCATGATGTCTTAGCCATCATGCACTGGGGCCTGAACAAGACACAGGCTATTAGTCATATAGTTAGAGATTAAAATGAAACTCATAGGTCCTGTCACTCTCTACTGAACTATTGGATATCAGTGAATTCTGGAAGAGGGACAATCATTGTCTTCAGTTGCAAACTTATTGATTAGCTCACTAGGCACCAATAGATATTTCCAAACCCATTATTCTAGTTTGCTTTCTATTGCTGAGATAAACACCATTGCCTACAGCAACTTGGGGAGAAAAAGGTTTGGGACATGCCTAAAGACCAATGTTGATGGAAGCAATTCAGCTGAGTTTTCCTCTTCCATTGTATGTCAAGTTGACAACTAAGATTAGTCATCACATTCATGGTCACACAGACGGCACTGACTAAACTCAAAACAAAACAGAAAGACATGCATACAGGAAAGCTACTTGCAGAGAGGAGAAGGTTGGCAGGGATGGAAAACGGGCAGAAGAGGAAGAGTATGCAGGTAAGAGGAATCAAAGTTTTGTTATACTGTCAAAGAGCAAATTATTTATTTTGAAACATAAAATGAAATATTCTATTACATGAAAATTACATATAAAATATTTACATCATCCTTACAAAGTAAAATTTATAGTATATAAACATTTACATATTATATAAAAACACAATTAGGTATAAAATATATAATATTCATTTCATGTTACATACCAACGGAAATGAATACAGTGAAGCTTCATGTGACAATGCGGAGTTTTAAAGATCTCATAAATGTAATTTTAGAAGCCTCAGAGCCCAAAGTTTCATATACATAATACTGAGTGAAAAAATAAGACTTGACATTATATGATTCCATTTGCATGATGTTAAAAATCAAACAGGACTGAAGAAACAGATTAAATGCCAGAAGAATGAGCGAGCATCCCCACGGGTAGCTATTGACTGGAAGGAAGTGAGGCTCTGGCTAAGGCTGGGTTTTGCTTTCCAGTTAATAAATGATAGAGCACATACTTATGTGGTAGCACATAATGTTTTGATATGACGACTACACATTGTGGTATGTTTAAATCAAGTTAAACATAATTCTTCAAATGTTTGTAGTTCGTTCAAACTCTTTTCTTCCAATTTTTAAAGTATTGTATTGTTTTCATCTGTGCTTGGATCTTCTGAACTGTACAAACCATGGACTAATTTCTTCTATCTAAATACTAATTAGCACCTGTTGACCCACTTTCCCTTCCTGCATCTCCTACTATCCCAGCCTTAGGGAACCAGTCTTCCACTGTTATCCTCTCCAACATCAACTTTGTGCATTTCACCTATGAGTGAGATGATGTATGACTTGCTTTGATGTGCCCATCTTATCTCATAGACAGTAATGGCCTCAGCTCTGTAAATGTTGCAGATGAAAGAATTTCATCCACTTGGGCTGCATATTATTCCGTTGTGCTTAATTGACACACTCCATTCATCTACTCATCAGTTGGTTAACAGTTTGATATTTTTTTGAACTGATACTGAAACAGCTTAAACTTGAGTAAATCCAAAGGCCTGTGTGTTAAATGTTTACCACTAGATTGATACTATTTGTTGGTGGTAGAATTTTTTTAGGCAAGACTTAAATTTGGGAGATGTACTCTCAGTGGCAGTGGGACCCTGGTCACTGCCCAGCTAGTCTGTTTCTTTTCCATCCAGCAGTGAGGTGAAGTAGGTTTGCTTTACCACATGTTCCCACCGTGATGGGATTCCAAAGGGAAAGCTTCAGAGCAGGGAGCCCTAGGAAAGCCTCTTCCTTTTGTAAGTTTGATGGCTCAGGCATTTGCCATAACACAATGTGAACTAACAGCATGTTTGTGAGCAGTGCTGCAGTAAACATGGGCGTACAGAAATCCATTCCATATACCATTCATTTTCTGTGGCAGTTTTCAGAGGATATTCCATAGTGTTTTCCTTATTGGATGTGCCAATTTACATTCACACCCACAGTGTGAAGTATCTCTCTTTGCTCCACATCCATCCTACATCTGTTGTTGGGGATGTTTTCTTCTTATTACTAGCTATTTAAATTAGTTGAGGACCTATCCCATTGTGCTTTGGATTTGTATTTCATTGACAATTAATGCTTAGCCTCTTTTTCATATACCGCTGAGTGAGAAATTTTTATTTAGCTCTTCTTCCGATTTATTAACCAGACTCTGATGGAGAGCTGTTATTGAACTGAGTCTCTTAAATATTGCCACTGTCACCTGCTTGCCAGATATATAGCTTACAAAGATTTCTGGCATTCTCCAGGTTGTCACTTCACTCTGCTGCTGGGCAGAGCTTTCCAGTTTGATAGAATTCTATTTGTCTATCTTTGCTTTTGTTTCCTGTGGCTTGCACTTTATAAATAAAAAATCAGATTGTGCTTTTGGTCTGCCTCTGCTTAAATGCCTTTGTTGACACAAGCCCATTTATTAAAATGTATGCTGATGTTCTATCCACTGTGTGTTATATTTCAATTAAAAGGCTTGAAGGACCAAAACAGTACTGCTTCTTGGTACATAACTAATAAAAGCAGAGAAAATATGTGTAGACCCATTGTATTGCAGCACCACCTATAAAAGTCAAAAGTTGAAAATAACCACAATGCTATAGCAAATGGGCATCCAGAAAAAACAAGGCAGTATATACACTCCATAATGTGCTACTCAGCCTTAAGAAGAAATGACATTCTGATAGATGCACAAGGAGGATGGACCTTGAAGAGATTATACAATCAAATAAGCCAGAAGAAATATTATACCACAAACATGGGGTACCTGTTACGATCTAATTCATGGAACTAGACTATAAAACAATTGGTGCTGTGAGAAGTAAGAGTTATGTAGTTTTGATTTGGGTGATGAAAAAATAGATGGTGGAGACAGTTATGTGAGCATGCAGATATGCTCTATGCTACTGGATTGTACCCAGAAACTGGCTCTGATACCAGATGGTATTTTCTAGGTAGTTTACCATCATAAATTTTAAAAGAAACTAACACGGATGGAGTATTTCCATCTCTCCTGTCCCACTGGGACCTTATTGACCTGCCCACAAGAGCCTCAGACAATGTCCTCAGACTCCTCCACCTGACCTACTCAGGACCCTGCTTCCATCCATGACTTTAGCCATCTTTTTGACATCCAAGACACATTTCAGAATTTTTCTGAGCTGATTTCACTCAACTTTCATAGTAAGAGAGAACATTTTCTAAAGCATCTAATTGTTAAGAATGTTTCCTACTGAGTGAAAAATGACAAGATTTGTTCATGGCTCACCTGTTAGAAAACAAAACCAAGATGAAAATGAGTCGATTTCTTAAAAGAATAATTTAAGAATCATTGTTCACCCATTTTAAGTTATTTTCATTTCAAGCAGTACCAAAATACCCATCTCACTGTGCTAAACTATTTATTTTTTCCTGCAGAGCATCAAAAGGTTGAATGCATGTTTCAGTTGATTCCTCTTTTCACTGAACTTCCTCATATTGGTATCACTGTGTATCTTGATCTTCTTCTTATATGATGATTACTATGTATATTTTATTGAGATACAGGTATACGGCATAACAGATATTAAAATGATATAGCATCTCAGAAGATGAGAAAGTGAATATCTTTTTAGATGAGGTAGTCTTTGTATAGCTTTGGGGTGAACAATAACAAGCTCCCTCTTCCTCCTTCCCTTCCCCTTCCCTCCCTCTCTCCTCCCTCCCTTCTCAGTACGTGTGTGTGTGTGTGTGTGTGTGTGTGTGTGTGTGTGTGTGTGAACACTTGTGAGCTTCAGAGCATCAGCAAATAATTTTTTATATTGCAAATGAGCAAAATATTTTACTAAGCATTACTAGAAAACTTTGGGAAGTTTTGGTTTATTTTTGTTCTATAAGTCCACATGAGATCTTTATTTATGTGTACTTGTGTGCATGTATATGCACACATTAGAAAACTTCACCATGTCTTCTAAAGAACTTGTATAGAACACTGATGTCTACAAACAGAGGGTGGGGATATGGCTCAGTTGTAGGGCACTTGCTGAGAATTCACGTTATTGTAGGCCTCAACACAACAAGAAAACAACAACAAAGGCTAAGATGTCTCACTCTGACGTTCTTCTAACTTCCTTCAGTTTTCTGGTCTGCATTATAGAGGACATAAAAGCTATACTTTCTTTGTAGAATATTAAATTTAAAAACAGACATTTCACAGTGTCATGCTAACTAATGCGTAAGTAAAAACAATTTTAATTCTAAAGTGATGTTCTACACCACTAGTTTGGGGTCATCGGTCTTAATCAAATTATTATTCAGCTGTAAAGATAAATGTAATTATGAAATTTGTGGGTTAATGGACAGAACTTGAAATAATCATTCAGAGTGAAGTAACCTAGACACATAAAGACAAATGCTGAGATGCTCTCTCGTATATGGATGTTAACATTGAATTCTTAGATGTGTGTGTTTAAACTGCAGTACCCATAGAGGTTAGAAATTAGAATGCAGTCATGGGTGAGGAGGCAAGGAAGCAAGGTTAGATGGTTGAAGGGATAAAAGGGAATAACAGGCAGAAGAGGAGTTAAGTCGGCAAAGAGTCATAATACACAGAAAGTATTAAGTGGCATGTGAGATCTGGGGGCAGAGTACAAATGGACAGGAAGGAATAAACAATACTAAAGGTCTCTGAACATGCTATATACAATATTACTACTGTAGGTGTTCCTTAAAATATACACATATATAGGAGTTTAAATAAAGTTACCCTATATTGGGTAGACAATGCGATAGGCTATCTCTCAAATAGGCTCTCTCAAATACCATAGGCTACCAAATAAGAAGCCAATATAAGGTAAGGGCTATATCTTTTTTTTTAGGTTGAAGGTCAGGGGAGCCTATAGACACACCTGCTATTAACCATTGCTATTGTTTGTACTCTAGAACTTAAGGGTAAGATCCTACTGCTGAAATACCATGTTTTTGAGTTATGGAACATGGAGAAATAGAGCTGATACCATCCTGGAAGTCTTATACCTACTGAATAGCTTTCATAGTGCTAGAATGTGCTACTACTCAGTGAGAAAAGCAATCAATAGTCTCACCTAGCTGTGAGCACTGTGAAGTAAAATAGTGACTGACGTGGAAAGACATGCTCACTGGTGCAAAACTGGCATGAACGCTCTGAGAGGAACCAACCACTTTCTGATTGTATCTAAGCCCAGCTCCACAAGACAGAACCTATATCTTATTCCATTGACTGAGTCAAAACCTGTAGCTGGTTAAGTCATAGGCCTTAGAGGTGGTTTTACTACTATTAGTCTATTATCCAGGTAAATGGACATAGTAATAAACATCCCCAAAACTCTTATCGTCACATTCATGGGTTAGTGCATCTCTCAGCCCCCAGCAGAAGAATGTATATTTTGTAGTAGCTAGAGAATAATGCTGAGACCAGTAACTGGTAAGTATGCATGGGGAAAAAACCTGTGCAGTACTTCATGGATATAAAAGTGCTATTTCACGGATGAACCCATAACCATGACTGCATAGCTGAAATCAGCACAAGGCCATCCCTGTCAAATCCCAACATGCACTAGGAGGAAGCTCATAAAGGCCCACCCCCTGCTGAGGAGCTATTGATATTTGATGGCTACTCATGCTCCAGTAAATGGTTAAACACACATACCCCTACAGGTAGCACTAAGTGGACTCAGTGGATTGAAAACAGGAACACATGAAGTTAAGAGGCAAAAGTGATAATAGGGAGAAGTGAGGTGCTTACAGGGAGGCAATGGGGTAGATTTGATCAAAATACACTATATGCATGTATGAAATTCTCAAATAGTAAAATATATACACATGATGCTACCTGTATTTGCATTTTCTTCTTTTTTGTGTTTTAAGTTGTGCCACATTACAGGCAGATCATGTCTCAGTCAGTGCAGAGAATGGAGCAAGCCTAGGAACACATATCAAAGAGAATTTTGGAAGGAGATGTAATAGTTGTGGAAAGCAGGCACCAGAACCAAAATTTAATAATCAAGAATTATTTCATTCTCAATTTAGGAAGGAAATCCCAATCTTTGGGAAAGCATGAGTTTGAAAGCATTGAACTGATATTGTAGAGACCCTACTTTCTCCCTCTGTCATAATGTTGAGACACAATTTGGGCTGATTAAATTTGATAATGGAAGAATACATCACTCCAGTTTACTCATAGTGAATTGCATGTACCTTCCTTGTCCATAGTGGCTCATTGGCTCAGTACATGTCAAGTACAATGTTGATGATAATTTTCTAGCCAAGTGTGTTAGAGAAAGGCTGGTGATGCCAGCTTCTCAAGAAACTGAGACAAAAGATTCTGAAGTTCAGTGTCAGGCTGTATACCATCACGAGGCAGTACCACAATATCAAAACTAAAAGTTTGTGGATATAGTTCAGTTGCAGAAGGTACTTCTAGCAAGCATGAGGGTCTGGATTCAATATCCAATACCTAGAAGAAAACAGTACTAGTTGTAGTAGGACAGGCCCATAGGGTCAAGGAAATTGACTCAAACCAGTTGCCACGGCATGCACATAACTTACTTCCTTATGAGCCAACCTGGAGGCTGCCTGAGGGCCTAGCAACAGGTGCTTTCAGAATTCCTGATTGCTGTCAGAGTTCATGATCATGCTCAGCCAATGAGGGACAACCACACAATACCATCAAATTGGGACACAGTGTAGATGCTGGGAGGAGAGTATATAAGGCCTTCCCTGTTATTAAATAAATGAGTCTGCTGTTCGCCTTCAACTGACTCCTGGTGTCTGTGTCATTGATGCCGCACCTTCTCACCCCCTCTCCCAAGGGGACCATTAAGACCAAGCAATATCTAGTATTTGAGTGGGTTTTCTTAACTGTCCAAGTTAGTGACCCAGAATTAATGCAAAAGACAAAACAAATGTATTTTCTTAAATGAAATCTTTCACATTCCCAGTTCATGAACATGTGTACTTCCAAGCCCTTGGTTTAGGACCCACAATATATCTATTGCTGGTAGATGAATGACTTTTTCTCATGGTCTCTTTGTCTTTCTGAGTTCCCAGAACTCTGAAATGTATGAGTAAGCTTTCTAAAGGAAATTCAAACAAAACTGCCTTCTCAGAAGCATTCTTGTTGCATTCCTAACAAGTAACATGTCAATGGCTTAATACACATCTCTGCACCCTCAAGGACTGTATATGTTCATTCTATCTTTTTTCTCTGGAAAGCATAGATTTTTTTTGTCTACATTTCTTTGTTTGCCCAGAGTTTTCAAAGCTCCAGAGTAATATATTCAGTTCTCTCTGCTTTGCTTCGGAAATGTATGTTACAGTCACATTTTTCCCACATCAGGGTTTTACTTTTCAGCTAGTTTATATAGAAATAATGAGCTTGATTTACATAATCCTCCATATTTTCCTCCCTAGCTGTATGTCAGGGAATAGGGATGGGATCTTAGTGTAGGGAGTTTCCTAACATTGTATCACTAATAATTTTAAACTGAATTTCACAGAAAATCCTCATTCATTTGGCCTCCTTTTTGTCTTGAATACTTTTTCTGATAATCAAAGCTCAATCCCTTGTACTTATTTTAGATATTCATATCTTAATGTATGACTCACTACTGAGCATCTATGACCAGATTTAACTATTCTAGTTTTTTGATAAGTATCATTTGTGATCTTTTCTGAATGCACACTAAATTAGACTTTGAATATATATTAATGACAAAATTATCTTCCTTGTTTTTCCTTCTTTTATCCTATCACCTAACCCTTCCTATATTCTCCAATTCATTCAATTAGGCAAATTTCCTATTTCTTTTATTCAATACTTTATTGTGTCTTCAAAAGGATGCTAATTCCAAATCATCCCCCTTCAGTTTTTTATACTAGTTTTATATTATGTGAAAGTTATATTAGCTATCTTACAAAAGGCTAGAGGAATGGGAGGGGACTTTTGAAGTCCACTAGGGGTGAGAGCATGATCTTAGATTAAACCAGAGGATGGAAGTCTAAAGAATACATGAAAGTAAGGTGAGGCTATTATAGATGCACCATTCTGGGTGTAAAGACTCCTGAAAGGATAACTGCATGATTCCCCATAAATAATGCCTAGACCTGAATCAGGATGCTTTGCTTAGCAAAAGACCCTGGACTGCTGAAACATGAAAAATGGAGAGAGATAAAAGTTCCAGTCTTACTTTGGAAATCAGTGTGGTGGTTTTTCAGAAAAATAGGAATCAATCTACCTCAAGACCCAATGATACCACTCTTGGGCATATACCCAAGGGATGCTCAATCATACCACAAGGACACTTGCTCAGCTATGTTCATAGCAGCATTATTCGTAATAGCCAAGCCTGGAAACAACCTAGATGCCCCTCAACCAAAGAATGAATGGATAGAGAAAATGTGGTTTATATACACAATGGAGTATTATTCAGCTGTAAAAACAATGACATCATGAAATTTGCAGGCAAATGGATGGAACCAGAAAATACAATCCTGAGTGAGGTAACCTGGACTCAGAAAGACAACATAGTATATACTCACTCATAAGTGGATACTAGAGGCAAAACAAAGGATAATCATCTTACAACCCACAGCACCAAAGAAACTAGGAAACAAGGAGGACCCTAAAAGGGATCCTTGGTGCATGAGCTGGCTTTTTGGATCTCATTACCTATGATCAGAAACCTTGCTCACCCTTGATACATTGGGGAAAGGCTTGGTCCTGCTTCAACTGAATGTACCAGGCTTAGCTGCTCCCCGCCCCCTACAATGGGAGAACTTACCCTGTTGGAGGAGGTGATGAGGGATGGGTAGGTGGAGGTGGAGTGGGGGTTGGGGGGACCTGGAGGAGGGATGAGAGGGATCTGTGATAGGTATGTAAAATGAATTAAAAAATTTAAAAAGATTATTACATGCTCAGCATTAGCCAAGAAGGACTGGAGATCAGAGCTTCTCCAATAAATACAGCAGGAGCTAGTGAAGAACAGAGTGAAGCCTGTTTCAGGGACAAATAAATCAACTGCAGATGAGTAGAAGAATATCTACAATCAGATTGAAGACACAAAATAACTACATACTTCTTTACATCTGAAATATCAGCTGGGATATTTTTGAAATGTCAGTAGAGGTTTTCTAGGGTGGACCTAATCTTGTTTGTTTTTGGTTACAAACCAGCCAGACGAAATCCTTTGGGGTCTGTACATTGGTATCTAAGGAACAACTATGGAAACACTCCCCAAAAGTCCAGTCCTTTGAAGATTTATATGCAATTTTATGAATGACTCACATTGACTTAGTGACTCTTTCACTGAAAACCATTTATATTGTTGTCATCTTGACTTTGTTGGTGTTTTGTTGTGTCCTATCTGGATTCCTAACTAAAGAATGAATCTCTAGGAGTGAGTGCCTTCTTCAAAAAAAGATTTCAGTGTTTTAATCTTTGTTAGTTCTGAGACTGTCTCATCAATGTATATATTCCATATTTTCAATTATTTTATGGACATCTTGTATTATCAGAAATTTAATTGATTACAAATTCAATATAGCAAAAATATATATGAATATTTGTTATGATCTGGTAAAATGTTTCCCCAAAATTCTCATGAATTGAAAAGTTGGCCTCCAGCTTACTAGCACTGTTTGAGGAAGTTCTGGAAACTTCAGAATGCAGATCATGGCTGGGAGAAGAAGGTCACTGGAGATAGTTCCCTAAAGGTACTCTCCCAGGTCCTTTCCGGTCACACTGACTGTTTCCTGATGAGCGGTTCTTTTCATCACATTCTTTCAATACAGTGATGTTCTGCCCAAGCACTGCAAGCTGTGTCACCATGACCCTCTGACACCTAGAACAAACAAATCCTTCTTTCCTTCGGTTGTTCCTATCGGGTACTTTGATCACAGTACCAAAAGGAGGAACCCATCATGAGTTGTTAATAGGTAGCTGACACAAGTGAGGTTGAGACATTTTCTACCTTCTTAATCTATTCACATCTCTGTAATACACTACAGTTCACTATATTCCTAATTCTAATAGTTTTGTTATTCTTGAGGTAACAAATGGTCCAGTATAAGACATAACCATATTAAATTATTTGTAGAAAGAATCATTTTCCTAATTTATGTAGTTTATTTGAGTGTTTTGAGAAATTGCATCATTTTATATTTATAGGTATATAGATGTACAAAGTAGGTAGGTGAATACTTCTTATATGTCTGCTTTGAAGCTCTATTAACACATATTAATTGTACAAATATATATAACATATTTATAATATATATTTTATAATATAAATATATATTTCATATTATATAGTATAGTGCACATATATAGTGCATTAATTATGTCTACCTTCTTACTTTTCCCCTAATGCCCTCTCCTCCAACACTCCTTCTTCTACCTGCAGATTATCTTTATTTTTCTTCCTTATTTTACGTTCCACATATGACAGAAAACAAGAGATGTTCATCTTTCTGTGTCTGACTTATTTTTGCCACTGTGATGTCTTATATTTCCATTCATATTCTTGTACATGAGAGGGTTTCATTTTTTATAACTAAACAATACTGGGCTGTATCTTTATTTTGTGTTCATCTGTTGATGGGTCTTGAGATGATTCTATATCTTGTTCGGTGTGAATAGTGTTGTAAACAGCATGTGCATGCATGTTTGCCATGCTGGTTATTGTCGTGGTTCACAGGCATCACTGTTGGATAGGACTACTAATTGCTTCCCTCCCTTGGCAGCTTGCATAGGATTTTCTGCTACCTTGGAAGCTAGACAGCAGGAAAGAGGCTTTCAGGTTAGATCCAGATCAAATAGTCTTGAGTTCTATGTCCTAAGCGTGAAAAGTCATCAGCAACAGGGGCTTACCTTGAACCTCTGAGAGGCAATGAAGGGCTACTGTAGTAGTTTTGGTTTGTTTGTTTGTTTGTTTTGTTTTGTTTACTCCTTGGGGGACCACCACCCAGCTCCCAAATAAATCACACAGAGACTTGTTCTTACTTATGAATGGCTGGCCTTAGCATGGCTTGTTTCTTGCCAGCTTTCCTAAGTTAACTTAAATTCATCCTGTTTCTCTGTAACAACATTTTGCCTCTGAACTTTTTAACCTGTCTTTCTTCTATATATCTTTCTTTCTTTCTTACTCTGTAGCTGGCTGTATGGCTGGGCAGCTGGCCCCAATAGTCTCCTGTCCTTCTCCTTTTCTCCTTCCTCCCTCTGTTCCCAAGCCTAGATTTCTCCTCCCACTTACTCTCTCTTCCTAGCAGCCCTTCCCAACCATCTCCTACCTAGCTATTGACCACCACTCAGCTCTTTATTAGACCAATCAGGTGTTTTAGACAGACAAAGCAACACAGTTTTACAGAGTTAAACACATGCAACTCATCTTTGCATCATTAAACAAATATTCCCCAGCATAAATGAATGTAACACATCTTAAACTAATATTCCACAGCAGGCTACATTAATAACCTATGTTATTTGTAGAGTCACATGGACTACATATTCATATATATGTGTGTCCATAGTATGTATAATATGCATACATATACATTATGTATAATTTATGAAAGTATAAAACAATATGTTTCCTTGAGGCTTTATTAAACAACCTTGGTGTGATTTGTCACTCATTCCGGCTTCTACTTCTATGTTCACCTCCTCCTCGCCTCCTCCCCAGTTGAGACCTCCTCCCCATTATTCAAATTCACCTCATATAAACTGTAGTCTGCTATTCCCTTCTCAGTACCCTCACAACTCCCATCTACGGTTCCTTTACACTTTCCTGGTTTCTGTGCTTCCTCCATGTTGTACACATATATGTGAGGATCTGACGCTAGGAACCACAGATGAGCATGTGACATTTGTCTTTCTGGGTCTGGGTTACCTCACTCAAAATAATCTTTTCTAAGTCTATCCATTTGCCTATTATTTCATTTTCTTTTATAGTTGAATCGTATTTCATTGTGTACATAGGCACATTTTCATTATCCCTTCATCTGTTGGAGGACATTTAGGTTATTTCTATAGCTTAGCTATTTTGATTAGGGCTTATCAAATGTCTTGGAGTGGGGTGTTGAGTTCTTGGGCATATACCAAGGATGATATAACTTGGTAATATGGTAGACTTATTTTTAGATTTTTGAGGATTCTCCACCCTGATTTTCAGAATGACTGTCCCAATTAGCATTCCCACCAACAGTGAATGGGCATTCCTCTGACCCCACAGCTTGGCCAGCGTTTGCTGTCAGTTGTTTTGTTGGTCTTAGTCATTCTGACTGGGATGAGATGAAATCCCAACATGGTTTTAATTTGTATTTCCCTAATTGATAAGGTTGATGAACACTTTTTGAGGTATTTCTTGGCCATTTTTATTCCTTTTATTAAAAGCACTCTGTTTAGATTCCAAACACATTTTTTTAATTCTTTTTAACTTTTATTGATTTTCTGTGGATTTCACAATATGCATCCTGATACCACTTATCTCCCCACCCCCTTGAATCCATCCTCTGCCCTTGAAATCCCCCTCACCCTCGCCACAAAACAAAACAAAGTTTAAAAGAAAAATCAAAAGCCAAATCAAACGAAGGAGAAGAGGAAAAGGAAGAAAAAGAAGAGGAAGAAGAAGAAATCTCATTGTAGATGCTGTAGTATGGCCTGTTAAGTCACACAATATTCCCTTTAGTTCATTCATCTTTACTTGTAAGTGTTCATTGCTGTGAGTCATTGGTCTGGTTTGAGGCTTCTGGTTTCTACTCCACTATCAGTAATGGACTCTCACTGGGGCTCTGCTTGCGTATCTTGTCATTGTCCTGTGTCATGGAGATCCTGCCATTTTGGATCTGTAGGTGCGTGCCTTTCACGTGCTCCAACAGTTCACAGATGAGGTGGCTGTTGGGGTGGTCTAATCCATAGCCCTGGTTTTGGACCTGGGATAGCTGGATTGGTCAGCCTGCCAGCTTTCCTTCATTGTCACTACCCAGATGAGCTCTCCAGCACCACCTAGGCTAGCTCACCCAATGCAGCCTGCATCAAGGAGCAGGGCCAGTTCTGCTCTCAGATCCTCAGATCCAGCTCAAGGGGACTCACACCACCAGGGCCAGCTCTGCTGCTTTACCCAGGCGAGGTGACTCTCTTTCCTGGCTGATGTAGGGGGTGGGCAGGGTCCGTCCACCCCTTGCTACCTGCAGCTGGCCCCAGAGGTCATGGGAGTGAGAGAACTAGACATGCCCCTCAACAGCTGCAGCACACAGGAGAGCAAGCAGACCCTGCACCCCACCTGAGCAGCGTACTAGCGCTGACCCTGTTGTCAGGGTGCAAGTGACCCAACACATTTTTAACTGACTCATTTGTTGCCCTTTGCTCTTTGGAGATCTTTTAATTTTTTGTATATTCTGGATTATAACCTTATGATAGAGTTTACTAGGTTATAAAGTATGTCATGTCAATGTATCACTGTATCTAATTTGTGGCGTCCAACGTGATGGCAAGAGTTTCCACCTAAAAACTGAGAAAAAAAGATTCTAAAACGGAGCTAAAAACAGCTTCCTAATTGTCTCTCTCAAATGAGCGGCAGCTGCCTGTTTGAGCTACTGGTGGGTTCCTAGAATGCGTGCTCGACCTGCAGTATGGCGGGAATGAGGCCTCTGCAAGTGGCACATTAAGCTACATGGTGGATTTAGCCTTTGCTAATACAAAACAAAAAAGGGTTTCTGGGCTACTTGCTGCTTGGATAAAAGCATAGACCCACGATAGCTCCCAGAGCTGGCGGTAAACCGCGGCCATGTTGGGAAGCTGAGGTGGGCGGAGCCAGCAGCCACAGCTGCTGCAGTTTAAGGCAATAGATTCACAATAAGATAGATTCAGATGTAATAGTTTACAATGTGTGTAAAAGATACGTAGGCTTGAAAGAGACAAAAAAGGTGATATATACAGTTATAGAAACAAATACATAGTTTTAAAAAATAAAGTCTTTAAAGAGACAGTAAAGGTAGTATAAAAAATAAGCCACGTAAAAATGGATATCACACAGAGAATCTGGATTGTGTTGTCTTTGGGATTTTTAACTGCAGAAAAACATTTGATTGTAAAAGCTGTTGAGTTAAACCAATATATATATTTTAAATATACCTTGACTTCAAAATTTGGATATAAGGATGTGTTGCTTTGGAAAAGAGTCTCTTTTGTTTCCACAGAAAGCCAGAGGCTATGGATTTGTTCCAGATTAAGATACATCAGGTTTGACCAGCCAAGACCCCCTGAAAGGTCTCCGATGACACCATGGCCCAGATGATCCAACATCCAGAACGGTTTGAAGGCAACTGGCTCAGACGATACAGCCTCATGGACTATTCCATAATCCTAAAATTTTCTTTGTTTCCCCATAAGATACAGCGCCCCCCTCCAGCAGGAAGTAGTAAGAGAAGCTACGCCCAAATTCCCAAATTATATGTAATTTTATTTTGTTAAGGTTAAAACCTTCCTTTTTGAAAAAAAAAAAGGGGGGGGGGGGAAATGCTGTAGGATGTTCTGTATGGCAAATGTGTTGCTGATTAGTCAATAAATAAATCACTGATTGGCCAGTGGCCAGGCAGGAAGTGTAGGCGGGACAAGGAGGAGAATAAAGCTGGGAAGTGGAAGGCTGAGTCAGAGAGACACTGCCAGCCGCCATGATGACAAACAGCATGTGAAGATGCTGGTAAGCCACGAGCCATGTGGCAGGGTATAGATTTATAGAAATGGATTAATTTAAGCTGTAAGAACAGTTAGCAAGAAGCCTGCCATGGCCATACAGTTTGTAACCAATATAAGTCTCTGCATTTACTTGGTCAGGTTTGAGTGGCTGTGGGACTGGCAGGTGAGAGAGATTTGTCCTGACTGTGGGCCAGGCAGGAAAACTCAAGCTACAAATTTGTTAACACGTTATTTATAAATGTTGTGTTGCTTGATAAACTAAATTGAGAAATGTATATTTTTTGGCTTGCTTTTTATTTTATTGCTTGCTTTTTCTGTGTTTCCTGGTTTTAACATTATCATTATGCCACTCTCAAGAAGTAAATTTTGAATAGTCTTCCACTTTTGATACTCAAAGAGAATTTAAATTAGATAGCAAGTGCATTCTTTAGAGAACTTTTAAATTCATATGTAAGATCCTCTAAGCCTGCTGAAACAAGTGTGTCGTGTGACTATTTTGTGGAAAGAAGATACTGGGAAGGGACTTTCGATGTTTCACTTTTTCACACTTGAACTTTCAGGAAAACTTTGTTCTTGAGTCCTAATTTTCGTTACTCTTTCTTAGGAAATAAACTGTGCAGCTTTTCAAAAGAATTGATTTACACAGGCCATACCTGCCAGAGGACCAGGTATGTACACATATTTCTAAACAGTCGTATTAAATAAGAAACACAGCCAAATACAGGAGTGACAGCTGAAGAGATCAGAGAAATAGTGCATAGCCACCGACTAACCTTAGCTCACCACATTGCCATAGCTTCCCAAGCGAGCAAGTGACCCAGCTTCCGGTCTAACCTGTGCCTTTATTGCCTTCCTGTTCTACCTTCTCATTGGCTTTTAACCCAGCCACCTCATTTCCTTGTCACTGCCTGTCTATAGAGACCTCCAGGTTTCTATGGTTGGTACTGGGATTAAAGGCATGTGTCACCACACTAGGCTGTGTCCTTGAACACACAGAGACTCTGCCTGTCATGTGATTTGATTAAGGGCATGTGCTACCACTGCCTGACTTCTGTTTATGGCTGGCTGTACGACCTCTGATCTCCAGGCAAACTTTACTTATTAACATACAAATAACATACCACATTTCAGCACAAATAAAACACCGCCACACAGGTAAGCTTCTGATAAGCCATCCAGAGCTGGCCTTCCCCACTCTCTAGCTTCCATCACACCTGGTCCTCAGTTGTCCCTCCCCACCTATTTGCTATACCCCAGCCCCTGAAATCCAGCAGACAGCCCCTGCCCAAACACAGGCCAATCCTGTGACAAGACTAGATAGGCTGCCAGCCCCTGGGCCTCCTCCACTCTCCTACTGACACACACACACACACACACACACACACACACACACACACACACACACAATCCACAATCCCCTCCCCTCCTCATGGCCATATCCTAGCCAGCAACTCAGGCAGAGACTCCCTGCTGGATCAGAGGCCACACTGGCCGCCAGACTTCCAGCCTTGAGTTTGGGCAGATACTCCCAGAGGGATCAGAGGCTACACAGACTACCAGAAGACCACCCCCAACTTGGGTGGAGAACTCCTGCTCAACCACAGATCACAAAGTCCAGAAGAGCAGAGAGGAAAGAGAAACCAAGGAACAAAACACTCATCTAATGAAAGCAAACCCAGAAATGGACACTTAGGCCTATAGTCATCCCAAACTCAGTTGCCTAGATGCCAGTGCAAGAGCACAGTCAGCAATAATGAGGGCAATATGTTACCACCAGAGTCCAGCCATCTGACAGCAATCCCTGAGTACTACAAGAGAGATAAAGAACAACAAAAAAGACCTTAAAAACAACTTTATGAAGATGATAGATGTCCTTAAAGTGAATAAAGCTCCTATAGAAATTTAGGAAAAAGACAAGCCAAAATTGGAGGAAATGAGTAAAAAGCCAAAAAAGTTAAAAAAGAAAAAAGAAAAAAAACAGCTGAAGGCAATGAATAAAAGTTCAGGACCTGAAAATGGAAATAGAATCAATAAAGAAAACACAAACAAAGGGAATTCTGGAAATGGAAAATTTAGGTAAGCTAACAGGAAATACAAATACAAGAATCACCAATAAAATGCAATAGATGGAAGAGACCGTCTCAGGTGTTAAAAACACAATAGAAGAGAGAAATACATCAATCAAAGAAAATATTAAATCAAAAAAATTCCAGTCAAAACAGATCTAGGAAATCTGGGACAGTATGAAAAGATCAAACCTAAGAATTATAAGAATAGAAGAAGAAGAAGAAGAAGAAGAAGAAGAAGAAGAAGAAGAAGAAGAAGAAGAAGAAGAAGAGGAAGAGGAAGAAGAAGAATCCCAGTTTAAATACTGAAAAAATACTTTCAACAAAATCATAGAAGAATAATTTTCCAATCTAGAGAAAGAGATGCCAATAAAGATGTAAGAAGCATACAGAACACCAAATGGATTGGACCAGAATAGAAAGTCCCTCATCACATAATAATGAAAATAATACAAATACAGAACAAAGAAAAATATTAAAAGCTACAAGGGAAAAAGAGAACATAACATAAAAAGGTAGACCTATTAGAATTACACACAGCATCTCAGTATAGACTCTAAAACCTAGGAAGGCCTGGACAGATGTCACGCAGACTCTAGGAGACCACAGATGCCAGCCCAGACCACTATACCAAGCAAAACTTTCAATCACCATAGATGGAGAAAACAAGATATCCCATGATAAAGTCAAATTTAAGAGTATCTATCTCCAAATACAGCCCTACAGAAGATACTAGAAGGAAAACTCCAACCCAAGGAGGTTAACTACAGCCATGGGAATAAAGAAAAAAAAACAGGAAATAAATTACCTCATACCAGCAACCAAAAGAAGGGAAGCAGACAAACATAACAACAACAACAGTGATAACAAAAACAAGAATTAACAATCATTGTTCATTGATGTTTCTCAATATCAATGGTCTAAGTTCCCTGATAAAAAGACACAGATTTAAAATAAAGACGCAGAATAACAGAATGAATACAAAAACAGGATTTATCCCTTCTACTTGATAGAAGAAACACACATCAATATCAAAGATGGACATTACTTCAGATTAAAGGGCTGGGGAAAACTTTTTCAGATCAAATGGAACAAAGAAAGAAGTTGGTACAACTATTCTAATATCTAACAAAACAGATTTCACACCAAAATTAATCAAAAGGGACACTGAAGAACAATAATTCATATTCATCAAAGGAAAAACCCATCAAGATGATCTTTCATTTCTTGACATCTATGCCCCAAACATAAAAGCAGCACCCATGTTTGTTAAAGAAACATTACTAAAAGTTAAATCACATATTGACCCTCACACACTGATAGTGGGAGACTTTAATACCCTACTCTAACCAATGGGCAGGTCATCCAGCCAAACACTAAACAGAGAAATTCTGGAGCTAGCAGACATTATAAACCAAATGAACTTAACAAATATCTACAGAACATTTCACCCAAAATCAGAAGAATATACATTCTTCTTAGTCCCTCATGGACCTTTCTCCAAAATTGACCACATACTCAGTCACAAAGCAAATCTTAACAGACACAGGAAAATTGAAATAACTCTGTGGACTAGGATTTCCTCACTATGCTCCCACCCCTACGTTTTGGAATGGTAAAGTATATCCCATGCCATTATGTGTTGGCAGTACATGATCTGTTTTATCATTTTGATTTTACAGGGGATTATAGTTAAGAGATTGAATGAATCTCAGAAGAGACTTTAAACTTGAGTCTTCTAAATAAGTTTGGGACTATTATAGACTGCGGAGACTTTTGTAGTTGGGCTAAATGCATTTTTGCATTATGATATTACTACAGTCTTTGGGGGCTAGGGAGTGGAGTGTTGTTGTCTGAAGGAAAATGGTCCCCAAAAGGAACAGCACAATTAGGAAATATGACCTTGTTGGAGTAGGTGTGATCTTGTTGGAGGAAGTGTGTCACTGTGGAAGCAGGCTTTGAGGTCTCATATATGCTCAAATTACACCCAGTGTCTCAGATCACTTTCTGTTGCCTGTGAGTCAAGATGTAAGAATTCTCAACTCCTTTTCTAGCATCATGTTTGCCTGCATGCTGCCCTGCCTCCTGCCATGAGTCACCACAATTAAATATTTTCCTTTAAAAGAGTTACCCGGGTCATGATGTTTCTTCACAGGAATAGAAACACTAAGACAAAGCCCCTATATTCTGTCAGATCACCATGGATTAAAGCTGGATTTTAACAATAGAAACAACAGAGAGCCTATAAACTCATGAAAACAGAACAACTCTCTATTGCATCACTACTAGGTCAAGATAGAAATAAAGAAAAAAATTAAAGACTTCCTAGAATTCAATGAAAATGAATACACAATATGGCCAAACTTATGGGACACAATGAAAGTGGTACTAAGAGGAAAATTCATAGCACATACATGAAAAAAATGAAAGAATCTCATGCCAGCAACCTGAGAGCTCTAGAACAAAAAACAGCAAACTCATCCAAGTGTAGACAGCAGGAAATAATCAAACTGAGGTCTGAAATCAATAAAATAAAAACAAAGCAACACAAAGAATCAATGAAATAAAGAGTTCTTTCTTTGAAAAAAGTTGACAAGGTAGACAAACTCTTATCCAAATCAATGAAAAGACAGAGAGAGAATATCCAAATTAACAAAATCAGAAACAAAAAAGACGACATAACAACAGACACTGAGGAAACCAGAGAATCATCAGGTCATACTTTAAAAACCTGTGCTTCACAAAATTGGAAAATCTAAAAGAAATGGATAATTCTCTTGATAGATACCACTTCACAAAGTTAAATCAAGATAAGATAAACAAGTTAAATGGACCCATAGCCATTAAGGAAATAGAAGCAGGCATTAAAAGTCTCCAAACCAAAATAAGCCCAGGGTTAAGACAGTTTTAGTACAGAATTCTACCAGTTTCAAAGAACAGTTAATGCCAATACATCTCAAGTTATTTCACAAAATAGAAACATGGGTAACATTGCCAAATTCCTTTTAGGAGACCACAATCACACTGATACACAAACCACACAAAGATTCAATGAAGAAAGAATTTCAGACCAATTTCCTTTATGAACATAGATGCAAAAATATTCAACAAAATACTCACAGACTGAATCCAAGAACACATCAAAAAGATCATCCAACATGGTCAAGTAGCCTTCATCCCAGAAATACAGGGGTGTAGTAACATATGAAAATCAGTCAATGTAATTCACTAAATAAACAAATTGGGGGAAAATAAAGCATGGTCATCTCATTCTATGCAGAAGGAGTCTTTGACAAAATCCAACACCCCTTTATAATAAAATTTTTAAAGAGATTAGTTATACAAAGGGCATAGCTAAATATAATTAAGGCTATTTACAGCAAGCCAATAGCCAACGTCAAATTAAATAGAAAGAAATTCAAAGCAATTCCACTAAAATCAGGAATAAGACAAGGCTGTCCACTCTCTCCATATCTACTCAATATACTACTCTAAGTTCTAGCTAGAGCAATACAACAACTGAAGATCAGGGGATACAATTCCAAAAGGAAGAAATCAAAATACTGTTGTTCTCAGATGATATGATAAATGACCCCCCAAAAAAAATTATATATACCTCCTATACACTAATGACAAACAGACTGAAAAAGAATTCAGGGAAACCATGCCCTTCACTATAGCCACATATAATATGAAATATCTTGAGGTAACTCAAACCAAGCAATTGAAAGACCTGTATGACAAAAACTTCATGATTTTGAAGAAAGAAATTGAAGATGATATCAGAAGATGGAAAGGTCTCCCATACTCATGGATCAGCATGCTCATGGATCAGTAGAATTAATGAAGTAAAAATGGCCATCCTACCAAAAGCAATCCACAGATCCAATGCAATCCCCATCGAAATTCCAACACAATTTTTTACAGGCCTTGAAGAGACAATAGTCAATTCCATATGGAAAAACAGCAACAACAACAACAACAAAAAAAAAAACAGGATAGCTAAGCAATCCTAAACAATAAAAGAACTCTGGAGGTATCATCATCCCTGATTTCAAGCTATAATACAGAGCTATAATAATAAAACCAGCATGGAATTGACATAGAAACAGACACACTGATTAGTGGAATCAAATCAAAAACATTGATGTAAATCCACATACCTCTGGACACCTGATTTTTAATAAAGAAGCCAGAAATACACAAGGGAAAAAAGAAAGCATCTTCAACAAATGGTGATGGATGTCAGCATGCAGAAGATTGCAAATAGATCCATGTCTATCACCCTGCACAAAACTAAAGTCCAAGTGGATCAAAGACTTCAACAGAAAACCAGACACACTGAACCTGATAAAAGAGAAAGTGGGGGATAGATAGCCTTGAATGAATTGGCACAAGAAACAATTTCCTAAACAGATCATTGATAGCATGGGAACTAAGATTATCAGTTAATAAATGGGAATTAATGAAACTGAAAAGGTTCTGTAAGACAAAAGACATGGTCAGTAAGAACAAACAGCTGCCTAGTCCTATTTAGAAAATAGGAAAGGTTTTCACACTCCACATCCAATAGAGGGCTAATATCCAAAATACATAAGAAACTCAATAAACTAGACATCACAAACCAAACACTCCAATTACAAAAATGGGGTGCAGATCTAAGCAGAGAATTATGAATGGGGGAATTTGAAATGACTGAGAAACACTTAAAGAAATTTTCAACATCCTTAGTCATCAGGGAAATGAAAACCAAAACTATTTTGAGATTCCATCTTACACTTATAAGAATGGCTAAGATCAATAACACAAGTGACAGCTCATGTTGGTGAAGATGTGGAGCAAGGGAAACACTCCTCCATTGTTCATGGGAGTGTAAACTTCAGCAGCCACTGTGGAAATCAATATGGAGGTTCCTCAGAAAACTGGGACTTGATTTACCTCAAGACCTAGTTATACCACTCCTGGGCATATACCCAAAAGATGCTCCATCTTACCATAAGAATACTTGCTCATGTATGTTTATAGAAGCTTTATTCATAATAGCCAGAAACTAGAAATTATCTAACTATCCTTGAACTGAAGAATGGATTAAGAAATTGTGATATATTTACACGATGGAGTATTACTCCACTGTTAGAAACAAATGACATCATGAAATTTGCAGTCAAATAGAACTAGAAAAAATCATCCTGAGTGAGGTAATCCAGATTCAGAAAGACAAACATGATATGTACTCGATTATAAGTGGATATTTGCTGTTCAGTAAAGGATCATAACACTACAGTCCACAGACCCAGAGAAGATAAGTAACAAGGGGGGGGCTCTAGGGAGATATGTGATCTCCCTGGGAAGGGGAATTAGAATATATTTTTCTGGTGGGCTGGAGACAGGTGAAAATGAGAACAGGAGGAATCGGGTGAGGCAAGGAAGGATGGAGAGAGAATGATACTGGAATAGGTGGGCATTTAGAGGGTGATATGGAAACCTAGCGCAGGGGACACTTCCTGGATCCTACGAGGGTGACACTAGCAAGGACTCCTAACAATGGAGGATATGGAGCCTAAAGAGGCAAACCTTTGTAACCAGGCAAGGCTTCCAGTAGTGGGCCTGGGACATCAACCCAGCCATAAAACCTTCAACCCACACCTGTCCTGCCTACAAAATATGCTAGGGCATTGGTGTTCAAAGCTTCTGAGAGTGGCCAGCCAATGACTGATCTAAGTTGAGGCCCAAACCATAAGAGAGAACCCATGCATGACACAGGAACTGGATGGCTCAGGGACATAGGGTAGAACCAAACACTTCTAATCAAAAAAAAAATTTTTTTAAAAAGTCAATGAAATGATTCCTAACAATATTCTACTATACTCATAGATCAGTGCCTAGCCAAATAGTCATCAGAGATGCTTCCTCTGGCAGCTGATAGGAGCAAATGCAGAAATCCACACCCAAACATTAGGCAAAGCTTTTACACCACAAGAACATGGCCCACTGAATCAACTAAGCAGAGCTCATATGGGCTCAAAAAGACTGAAGCAGCAATCATGGAGCCTACGTGGGTCTGAGCTAGGTCCTCTGCATATATGCTGCGGTTGTTTAGCTTTGTGATTCTGTGGGACTCCTAACCATGAGAATAGGGATGTCTCTGACTCTTTTGATGGCTCCTGGAATCATCTTTCTCCTACCGTGTTGCCTTGTCCAGTCTTGACATGAGGGTTTGTGTCTGGTCTTATTCCGTCTTGTTAGGCTATGTTCAGTTGATAACACTGAGAGGCCTGCTCTTTTCTGAAGGGAAGTGGAGGACCAGTGGATCTGGGAGAGAGGGCAGGTCAGAAGAAGGACTGGGAGAAATTGAGGGAAGGGATTGCTTTGTATGAGATAAGAATAAATAAAAAGAAAAAAAGAATTTTTTAACTCAAAAAAAGTAAAACTATTAAGAATGTGGCAGTACTACTGTCTCCTGTAACATTAGGACCCCCCTAGCTGCAGGTAGAGGGTTAGGTTTACAGTATAAGGAATGATTTTCCTCATGTTGAGTGGACTCTAAGTTCAATTAGAGTCTTCCCCAGGGATGAACCCCTAAATGGTTATCCAGTATCAAGTGGTCAGCTCTAAGCAATATACATAAAAGCAACACTAAATGGACTTAGCAGATGTGTGTGTGTGTGTGTGTGTGTGTGTGTGTGTGTGTGTGTGCACAACAATGGTAATTAAAGAAAAATAGTCCATATATTTGAGATGGAATAGGGCAATGAGGGACATGGAGGGAGGAGATGGAAAGGGAAAGGATATAATATATTTTAAATAAATAATTTTTTAACTTGTTTCCTTAAAATGTGGGATAATTTAAAATTTCATAATGTATTGTTAATAATTTAATCCCCAACAGTCTTATTCTAGACCTAGTGTCCTTAAATATATTCCCCCCCCCAAAAAAAAAAAAACAGGAGCATAGTCTTCATGAGATAACCTTTGTGAGTAAATCTCTATTTGGGGAATTCTGCTCAGAAACTAAAAGACTTTAAGGTGCAACTGCATGACTCCTTACACTATAGGCTATATTCCCATTTATGGACCCAGGTGAAATAAAGAAATTATACAATGGACTCCTAATGAAGCATAATCAGCATGTCAAACACTACTGAGAGGTTGGAGAAGTAAGCACTAAAGCTTAATTCGATGAATAATTTGAACTGTTGACTTGACACAATGCGGAATCACCTGGGAAGAGTCCCAATGACACATTGTCTAGGTCATGTTGGCTTGTGGGCTGTTGGGGATTGTCTTCATTGCCTTAACTGATGTGAAAATGTCAAGGCTAGAAGTGGGATGCACCATTCTCCAGTTAAGTGACCTGGGCTATATAAGAGCAAACGAAGTATACTAAGTATTAAGCATAAGTGAATATGTTTCTCTTTGCCCTTAACTGTGAATATGATGTGGCTAGATATTTTCAATTCCTGCTGCCTTGTTCCTCTGTTATAATGGACTATAACTTGCAGTTAGAAGCCAAGTAAATCCTTTCTCCTATAAGTTGCTCATTGTCAGAGTATTTTATCACAGCAACAAAAATAAAATGAAATGCAAGCAAGGTAAGATGAGAACTTTCGGGGAATTTTCCCAAGAACAGCTCCCAAGATCCATAGTGGGCAGGTCTTCCTACTGCCTTTAATACAGTCAAGTTAATTCAGTCCAGTATATGCAGAGGCCCATCTCCCCTGTGGTTCTACAACCTGTTAACTTGACAACACTAACCATCACAGGTACCCTGAACTGCATCTTGGTCTCTGAAAATCCCAAGTATTGAAAGCTTGGTTGCCAGCCCAGTGTATTGTTGGAAGTGATGGAACCTTTAGGAGGAGGGATGTATTGAAGGAAGTTAAAACATTTGGGTACATTCTTCTAGAAAAAAGGACAACTGTCACTTCCCAACTCCCTGCCCTTGAGTGCCATTAGGTGGAATGCATCTTTCACTCTCCATGATGTACTATGACACTATAAACCCAAATCTACATGTCCAAAAGACCATGGAGCAAAACTGTAAAGCAAAATAAAATTCTCTGCTTTTTAAGCTGATTATCTCAGGTATTTCACTATAGTAATGGAAATCTGACAAATTTAACACAAGTAAATTTTAAAACTTAGGGGTATGAGATGATACCTCAGTTGGTAAAAACCTTGCCATGTAAGCACGAGGGCCTGAATTCAACCTCTAAAAGGCTGGGTATCATGGTGCACACATGTAAGCTCAGTTTCGGGGACTCAGAGACAGGCAGATTCCTAAGGCTTGATGCATAGCCAATTCACCCTAATCATAGAGCCACAGAGCAGTGAGAGACCCTATCCCCCAAAATCAAGGGGTGTACACCTATCATCTTTGGATCTTCCATCTCTCTGCTCCTTCTTTCACAATAATCCATGGGCTATGTGAGGATGGGATGTTATAGATGAGCCATTTGGGGCTAAAAATTCTGTAAACTCTTAATCTCTGCATATGGATCAGTTGGTGTCCATGTCTCAATCTCTGTATATTGCAAAAAGAAGCTTCTCTGATGACGGTTGAGAGACGCTGTAGTCTGTGGTATAATGATAAGTCATTAGGGATCTGTTCAATAGTGTATCTATTTATCAGAATAATGGTAGTAGATTCTCCTTGGTGCCTATGATCTCTCTAGCCACAAGTTCTTTGATCCCAATAACAGTGTCAGGCATGGTTTGCATATTATGAAGTGGGCCTTAAATATAACCAGAAACTGGTTTGTTACTCCTGTAACATTCACCACACTATTGCACCCGTTGGTGTATTTTGGCAGGCTTGTCATTACTGTAGCTTGCAGGGTTAACAACTGAGTAAGATTTATGATTAATTTCCTCATCTGCTAGTATACATAGCACACTCTAGCATGAAAGCCTGCCAGTAAGGAGAAGCATCCAGGTGGATCTATGTATCATGAATCTTAAAAGGTCTTATTAATAAAAATCCCAGAGCCAGATATTGGGGTGAAAGCTGAAAGATCAGAAAAACAGAACAAGCCAGTCACGTTCTTTTTTTGTTTGTTTGTTTGTTTTTCATTATCTACTTGGTAATCTATTTGCTCGTCTCATGTAGCAGGGTCCTGTGCTGTTGCTCCCTTTGGGGAAGAGAGCCAAGTAGGCGCAGAGTTAAACCACACAGACTCTGGGAGAATGTAGAAACAACAAGCTCAGCTTATTCAGGAAGAGGCAGGCCTTATATACCCTCCACCCCACCCTGGGGGGAGGTCTGATGAATATGCATCTGCTTGTGTGATATGGCTGTCTCTCATTGGCACAGGTCATCTCCAGATCATGTTTCAGCTGCTGTTGCTAAGGCCATAAGGCAGACCCAGACCCAGACCCAGGTTGGCTCTCAGAAAGTATCTTTTTTACTTGGCTGGGCCAGCTGGCCCTCAAGCCGGTTAGGGATGAGTCATCCCACAGTCTCATTTCTTTCTCTCTTTCTTTCTTTCTTTTTTTCTTTTTATTAAGAGATTCTCTATTCACTCCACATATCAAACACAGGTTCTCCCATCCTCCCTCCTCCCACCCCCCCCCCAGCCCTCCCCCACAACCCACCCCCCATTCCCACTACCCCAAGGCAAGGTCTTCCATCAGGAGTCAGCAGAGTTCATACACTCAGTTGAGGCAGGTCCCAGCCCCTCCTCCCTGCACCAAGCCTGCACAAAGTGTCTCACCATAGGCTCTAGGCTCCAAAAAGCCAGCTCATGACCAAGGACAGGTACTGGTCCCACTGCCTGGGAGCCAACCACATTCTTACCTCTGTAAAATCCTCAGCCTTAAGAGCTTGAGTTCCTGTTTCCTCACACCTTATGTACATTTCTGTGTCCTGCCACATTACTTCCTGGGATTAAAGGCGTGTGTGCTTCTCAAGGAAAGGCATGAGATCTCAAGTGCTGGAATGAAACGTATGTTCCACCATGCCTGGAACACACATCCCAGTGTGGCCTTGAACTCACAGAGATCCAGATGGATCTCTGCTTCCAGAGTGATAGGATTAAGGGTGTGTGCCACCACTGCCTGACCTCTATGTTTAATCTAGTGTCTGACTCTGTCCTCCAATCACCAAGCAAGTTTATTAGGGTACACAATATATCACCACAGATCTACCTTGATTTCTCCATGTCCTACGACTCCAACTCACGTGTGCTGAATGACTATTACAGTAGCACATATGAGCGTGGAGTATTTATGACAAGTGAAAGACTTGCAGAAGTTCAAGCCAAACAATACCTCAGAAGAGAGGTTAGGGGTGCTCTGAAGTCCCACCCGTAGCTGAGGAGTTCTTGGCAACTGATAGCTGGTGTGAGAGGGACAGTCAGTTTTCTTCTAGAAAGCATTGTCTGAGAGACTACCCAAACTCCAGTAGATGTGCCTAGACTCATACATTAAGTGGACTCAGTGGTTTAAAATACCAAAGCACATAAAGTTTGGAGGGGAAAGTAGTTGGGGGATAACAGACAAGCTGTCGGTGAGGGAACAAGGATGGCTTTGATCAAAATGTATTACACATGTAGGAAATTCTCAAGATGAATGCTGGAAATGACGCTGTGCGTATACTTGGGGAGGGGTTATCAAAGAGCTGGTCTCTGGAGATTCTTACCCATTAATCAGAAGACAGACTCGGAGGGGACCAGGAGAGATCTGGTGGAGGAAGACCAAGGCAGTGTGTGCGAACTGCTTCAGACCTCATGGTTTTAGTCAGTTCACTTTCCACAACAGACTAAATTCATCTGGAGATGACTAATGGTTTGTGTTAGTCTGGTGCTAAATTTTCCAGGTGTGCTGGCTCCTGTTGCAGCAACGTTCTTCCCTTATTATTGAGCAATTTTACCTTTTTCCTCTAGGAAATACCTTTCTTTTTAAAAACTAAGGTTGCTTAAACTTTCTCCAGTCTAGTCTGCTATTTATGCCAGAATGCGTGACTTTCATTATTTGGGCTTTAGAGTCAGTGCTGATAGTTGGTCACGCACGGCTCCCTGAGGAATTTTCAATCAGATTGCTCTAACTAGTCTTATTTTTGTCTAAATGTTATCAGTAGCCATGGTGATATTTTCCCTTCCAAGTTCTTACTATCTTTTAACTAATTTTCTATCATTTTCCTTCTTGAAATATGTCAGAGGAAGTTCTCGTTGTTGGCCTTTGTTTTGGTTTGGTTTTGCTTCTTTTTTTTTTTTGTTCGTTTTTCTTTTTTTGGTCTATCCAGTATAAGTTTTGAATTTTATCAAATGTCTACTTTTCCTATTTTATTTATTCTGTCATTGCTTTTTGTTTTAAATTTTCTTTTTGCAAGTTTTTACTAGGCTAGAGAGTTGGCTCACAAGTTATGATTGTTTGATGCTTGCAGAAGGGATTGGAAGGAGTTTGACTAGTATCATCTACATCAGATGCCTTCCAACTGCCTTAACTATAGCTCCGGGGTATCTAGCACTATCTTTTAGGATCCAAGGGAACCCTATGTACATGCACACGCATGTGCATCAAATCCAAACCCATACACACACACACACACACATACATACACACACACACACACACACACACACACACACACACACACACACACACACACAAATTCTTTTGTTTTATTAAGATGATATTAATTTCCTTCTTAAGGAAAAAATTAAATGACACAAAATCAATTATAATCTCTGATAAATTCAATGATAAAGATAAATGTAATTATCTCACACTAAGAAATAAAATACCCAATTTCAAAATTCTCTTAGGATTGGTGGACTTTAATAGCCTTGGGTCATGTTAGTAGATCTGCCCTAGGCAGTTTCATGGTTTAAAATACAAGTGCCCTTTTCTAATAGTAAGTCTTCCAGGTACCAAATCTTGGTCCTGCTCTTTACTCATGTGTCAACTTGGATCTAAAGTCAAATATATCTGCATCCAGTTGAAGACTTTGCTGTAACATTACCCCTCCTTTCTGCCCTCCCTGTGTAAATTTCCTTAAATTTCACTAAATTCACTACGGTCAGTGGGAGTACTTTTTGATTGCTCATTTGTGTGTTTTGAGAAAAGTTTAGCAGAAAGGGAAATCATGAAATACAGGGAATAAAAAAAATTCTCTCCTAGACCCAACTTCCACATCATACTACATGTGCTGTCTCAAATGTACAAAGGTAAAGAATTCGAGTACTGCATTACTGTCTCCTGCTCTTGGGGAGAAGGATACACAGCTGAGACTTCAACTAATAAATATTTATAATTATAAACAACATGGCATACCTGCTGGATTGCTGACCCTAAGCCCTTGTATGGGTAGTTGCTGACTTGCAGACTTTTGCAAACAAAGCCTGAAATATAAGTGTCAGAAGAGACTCAGGGGTTATCCACTTCAATCTCCCCTTTGATCCTGGAATTCCTCCAAGCTTCCCTACACAGGACCCTTGGCTTTCTTTCCCTCTTGAATTCTCCCTGTGACAAAGAACTTAGTAACTTTCTATAAGCACATCTTAACCTGTAACATGTCACTTGAACCTGTGGGCACCCTTATATTTGGAACCACATCAAACTTCTGAAATTTGGATGACAGTCAGCCTAATCTAACTCTTCTCTCCTGAGTTACACATCCATGAGCCAAGCGGAGTTTAGTTATTCTTGTTTCTTTCATGGGAGTCAGTGATATGTTCATCTGTAACATTTAACTATGACAGGCACACCCAGCAGAAAGTAGAGATCCTCTGAAGTGCCTAGCTAAGATCCTGGTCAGCACTTCTATCTCCATGGGCCCCTCTTTCTGGTGATATATATTGATGCTCTTGGTCACGCACAGGATACTAGGTCTTTCTCACCCACATCAAATGGCCCAATGATACTGTCAACAGTTTTTGTTGTTACTAAACTTCCATTTTTAACCTGATGGTATTTAGTATTTTTCTTAACTTTATAAGAATGTCTTAACCATATAATGATGAGTATAAATTGCCAACTTAACCATTTCTAATTTGCATCAACGCAAATTATCTTAGCTCTTTCCTCTTCAGAAAGCTGCTTAACTTCTTTCAGACTTGGTTACAATATTTACATAAGAGTATAGCATGGTCTAGATGTTTGCTGATGTTTTGAGACTTAAATGTAGTAATAGAGGTAAAAATAACAAATACGCTATGCAAAGAGCAGATCAGTTCCTTTGTGTGCAACATGCCATCTTGGTCTGTGATACAGCCCATCAATATTTCTCCATGTGGTTGTCACAACCAGGTGGATTAGCACTTCTTCCCATACTGTTTTCATCCATGAATTTTTACATGTTTTCAATTTTTATACAGGTTATTGATAATAACATTAAAAAGACAAAGTAAATGTAATGTTTTCTAATAATAAACCTTCCAAGTTTGTGTTCATCAGCATTTTTCCAGAGTAAAATAAGACACAGATCCTTTCTCATTACAAAATTGTCATAGAAGAGCTGAAGCAGATTGCTCCTAAATGTGACTTCACACTCATATGGACCCACTGTAGAATGGAAAATATCATGGAGTTCATTTTACAGATAAGCTTAAAGTTTATAAACTTTGTAAAAGTATAAAAAATATGTAACTCACAGAGTGTCTTCAATAATCTCAGACCTTCTTTAAATTACAAATTCTAGTGTATGAACACCTCAAAGTTTTATTACTGTTCTGCCACATAGTGATACACAAATATTTTATTCAACAAGTAGTTTTTAATCATGTGAAGGACACTTGAAACTGTCCTTCACACAGAGGAAAGTACCAATGGCATTGCAACCGTAGATACTACCAGGGACGTAATGAACAAGTAAATTGCAGGATGAGTGCTAAGAACAAAGGATTGACAGGAAATGGAGTGTGTGGTGACCAGTGACTGGACAGCCACTTTAGATAAGAGTTAGTGGTGGGATGTTCGGGAAAGCTGCTATCTGTCCATAAGCCAAAGAAGCAGAGTCCAGTGAAGGCTGAGAAACAGTGAATTCTAAAGTGCTCTGATCAAATTCTGTTTCGTTTGTCTAATAACCTGCAAATGGAGTGACTGACAGAGCAGTGAATGCGGAATAAGATGCATAAAGGGGTGGGGACAGTGCTGGGTAGGTGTTTCAAGCAGGAGACATAACCAGCCATTGAGGAGGTAGAGCAGAGGAATTGCATGATTTAAACTGTAGTTTTAAAGGATGGTTGCAGTAGATGGCAATTAGTGCAGAGACTAGTTAACCCGAATCGAATAAGAGAATGTGCAGTGCTCAACTCTAATAGAACATCTAACATACCTAGTCCCTGGAAGGCACAGGGATTTCTGTGGAAGAGGGGTAGGAAGGCTGTAATGACCAAAGATAATACATGTCTTCATGGAAACAGTATTTGTGGGACATGACTGGGCCTTTGCACACATGAACTCAAAACAGTTGTGATTGCATCCACAAGACCTGCACAATCTCAAATCAGGCAAGATCTTCAGTGAGGTTCATGATGTCCCTTGCTAACTGAGTAGCTATTGGCAATTAATGCCCACTAGGAGAGAAGGAGTCTGTTTTCTTCAGGGATACAGCCCTCCAGAGGCTAGTCATGCTCCATAGATGGTCCTAAACCGGTGCACATGCAGGCAATACTAAGTAAATGCAATTAGTTGTTTATTTTTAAAAGCAAATGAAGTTGGGAGGGGAAAGGACTGATCTGTGATGGAAGAGGAATTTGAGGGGAGGGAATGGGCTTCCTGGATTTGATCAAAATGTATTTTGTACATGTATGAAATTTCCAAACAATAAAAATACATAGGTAACTGGACTTGCAATGTGAATTGAGAAGAATAGAGTGGCATGGAGGCAATAAATACATAGCTATTGCCATAGAATAACCCCTTCTTACCGGCAGCTTTGAGTTCTAGTTCTTTAGTTTTGGTACTGCATATAAGCACAATCTCAAATATATTCGATGGAAATTTTATTGATAAACAGCTCATGCTTTAAATTCTGGGCACCATAGTGACTCTTCTTTGTCAAGTATACCTAGACCAAAGATGCACCTTGTCCATAAGTTAGTCAGGTAGTAACCATCTCAGATTTCACATCCACTGGAATCATATTGCACCACTTTTCTTCAAGTTCTTCATGATGGCACCAAAGCCTGAGCAGCGGGGCTAGCACTTTTTACCATTAGAGATAAAGTTGTAAAGTCCTTCCATTATGTGAAAACATGAGAAGTCTGAGCTGAATAAGGAAAGGGGGGAAAATATCATGCTGAATTTGCCTTTATTCATGATTTAAAAAAAAAGTTTGCTGTCTGTGAAATGAAAAAATATTTAGTTATATGGTTCCAGTACTATTGTAGTTTCAACTCTTCACTCCTGAGCTTGAAACATGGATTCTTGTGTGAATATGGGAGGGAGGGTATAACTGTAATCCTGACAAGATATCTTGTATTTAGACTAGAGTGATAATGATGATGATGATGATGATGATGATGATGATGATGATGATGAAAATTGGAAGGGTTTTTTCTTTTACTTTATTTTGAAAATATTATTTCAGGAATAGATGGTATTTCAAGTCATGGGAAGGCATGTGATCCCTCCCGGTCAATGATTTGGAACAACTGTGCTGAAGAGAAAGAACAGTCCTAAATTATTTCATAGTGATGGGAAGAATAGAGAAGCTCTTTACTGAAGTTGGGCCTCTCTGGATGAAATCACAGATTTTTAAGAGTTAAACTTTTGAACGTTTGAAGGTTTGAGTGATGGTTACATATCTGTCTGGAGACTACAGTGTCTCTGAACAGAGTCTTGAATCCAAGTATGCAGTGGTCTAGACTACAGAAGACGAAAAAGGAATGTTGAAAGGATAGATGAGGACCAGCCAGATAGGCAGTGAGTAGAAGCCCTGGCTGTGAAAGCTTGAGGACCTGAGTTTGATCTTCAGAGCCCGAGGCAAAAGGGGAGAACCGCAGCCCTGGAGCTGTCTTTTGACCCCCATAGTCAAGCTGTAGTATATTAGCATGCCCACAGCAATGATAATAATAAATAACCATAATAAAAATAGATAAGATTTCTAGCCATAGGAAGACATTCAGCTCCAGGGAATCAATGAAAAAGCATAGTTTTAAGGACTGAACCTGCAGCAGCCCATTTAGTCAAGAAGATGAGGATTCAAGCAAGGAGACTGAGATGCAGTGGCCCATCACACAAAACCAAAGTAAAGAAAGGGTTTGAAATGGGTAAAACTTTATTTCTCGATTGGATGGAGAGTGGTGCTTTGGTTTTTATCTTTTTTTTTTCTAATTGTTGTTGTCTTTAGATTAGTCATCCATCCTGAAAGCAACAGAAACAATGGTCATGTAAAGGAAACCAGAGCCTTTGTGTCACTAGCCAGACACCCCAACTTTGGCTCTTCTTTCATCTTAAACCTCATCTAGCTAAAAGCAAACTCATATTGCTCAGCTCCACCTCCCATGTAGCCGACTAAGCCCTGGAATTCCTAGGAGACAAAGCACAGGAATAAAGAAATCAGTCTATAAGTTTATAATCAGCCAATTTTGCTGTTAAAGGCCGAGCACACTTAAGTATGTGTCATCACACCACTATATGTTTGCTCATCTCATTTTATGTAACCCTGACCAACAAAGCCAACAAAAGAAAAACACACAGGTATAAGGTCAGTTCAAGGGGTCACCAAAGGGCTCAGAAGCACAGGATCAGCAGATAGCACACTTCACAGGTTGCTAAGATACTTTAATCTGGGGAAAGAATCAGAATTCAGTTTATGTTAAGAGGTTTATCATTCCGTGCCCTGATCCTTCGACAAAGATAGTCCATAGAAATCTTAGCTTTGCAATTATATGGATGAAGTAATTGAAGACAAGATAACAGAAAAGGTTTGGGCAGGAAAGATGATAGCTTAAGAATTTGCTAAGTCACTTGACTAGAATCATCTTGAAACTTGCTTGAGGCAAATATAACTTGTTTAGGATGGAAAAAAAATATCCTAAGCCATAATCTTCTACTGTGCAGCTTTGCACCTAGTGGACTAATAGTGATCAGATAATGTAGTTATAAAATATATGAAAGGGAAAGGAACACTGATACCACCAGTGCTTCGCAAAACGTCTGCCTCTGCACACTGTACACAAGGTTGTTTCTCCCAAGTACCAACCAGGGCAACCCTGCTCAGCTTCTGTATCAGGGTAACATGGACAGAGACCATTTGCTATTCCTTGAAGTTACTTACTTTTTACATGAAAAAAGAAAAAAAAATGCAGTTTCCATGTTCACTGTGCAAGGGACGACCATGGAGAGAAAGATGCCTTTTTTAAAGACTTTGTGTTAAGTTTTGTACTTTGTGTATAAATCTAATGAGAAAGATGTACAGCATATAGCAGCTGTATCCTTTTAATGTTACTCAGTTATTTGTAGCTTGTTCTGTTTGGTAATGATTTTTTTCTCTTTCTTTCAATGATAAACAAGAGTTGGTTAGTGTAGGAGAAAGATGCACTAAAGGGTAGATACAGATAATGAGGACATTTCATTCCTAAGACTTAGGTTCCTGAGAAGGAAACCCTCAAGAGAAACCTCAGCACAACAACCAAAGGGAAGACACTGATATCTATTCGATGTTCTTACCTAAACCACAATCCACAGTCAGTGTGTGTCAGCTCTGCCTATATTGAAACTACATATCTATCACACTATAGATAAAAATTCTACCTTTTTCCCAACCGAAAATCTTTGTCTGAATGACACTTTGTCTTGAGACACAAATTTTCATTGTTTCCTTTAACACATAATATTTCTTCACTCTTTGTGATATATTTCTGAAAAAATATGACCATTGTCTTTGCTGTGTTTGGTTTGTTTGTTCTGTTTTGAGATTGGGTCTTCTGTAGTTAAGGATGGCCTTGAGCTCCTAATCCTCCTTTCCCCACATCCCAGGTGCTGAATGATGAGTGTAAGCCACCACATCAAGCTTATAGGTCACAGTTTTTAATAACAGCAGAGAGAAGTTTAAATGTATGACATGTTAAGAGATGTGTGTGGGTAGATTGAGGTTCTACCCAATGTGAGGGAAAGGAGCAATAGCTCCCTACAGCATGTGCCTATTTAGCATCCATATCTTGGTTTCTAAGAATCTCTTCTCACTAAAAGTAAGCAACAAACCTTAGAGAAATGGCCAACGACTGTGTTGAAGCGGATACTCTGTTAGGAGCATACTAATAAACAAGAAATTGCTAAATTGCACAAGTTAGTTGTATGTTTGAATGGGCATTATAAAGAATGAGTTATATACTCAGAGAAAGGTCATCTTTTGGTTTAGTATTTTGGGAAAGACCCAAAATAATGATCATTCAAGCTATGACTCAAAGAAGGAAAATCTAGCCCTGTGAAATGTAGAGAATTAGACACAAGGGAGGGGAAGTTAAAAGACTTGATGTCAAAATGCTCATTCTTCATAGAAAAGTGAAAACCCTATGTCTGCGCTATAACACTGTCCAGTGCTAGTGGGGTGCCAGGGTGGCTGGGGAGAATGTGAATGGACATCACACGAGATTGCAATGACAGCCAGACTTCATAAACCAGGTAATTTGGATTTTATTTTAGGTGGAATCAGAAAGCTCTGTGAGAGTTCACATGGGTAGTGACATGATCTGACTCCATGTTCAAAAGAACACTCAGGCTGCTTTGTGAAAAATAACTTAGAGGCAGTGTGGGAAGGAAGGAAAGAGTTACGAAAGGCAGGCAAGGAATAAGAGTGCTGTCAGCAGGGTAAAATATATGGATGGATTCAGATTACATTTCAGATTTACGAACTCCAGGATTTATACGAGATTAAATATGTGATGCAGCTGAGGAAAAGGGAGGGTTAACGGATGGACAATGTGCACCTTTCTATTTTGGGATTGGAATAAAAGAGGAAAATCAACAGCTCTACTCAGGGCATGGTCATTTTGATGAGTGTTTTAGACACCAAAAATGTAATATTTAAGTGAGAGCCTCCACATCATTCTTTCAAAGAGGAAGAGTTAAAGGAAATCTTGGTTGTCTGTAAATTTAAATAGTGGATTATGCACTTAGGAAAGATGAAATCTTGAGATCAACTACAATGATATATGAGACAAATTATAAGAAATTTTAATTTTTAAGACAGTCCAAAATCTGCAGTTGAATAAAAGAGAATGGAAGACATACTTCAGAAATAACTTTAGAGCAATAATAATTCAAATAAGAATGTCTTTGAAGGTATTATGCAATCTCCTTCAACTAAGACATTAAAAATGGGACTATATAAAGCCTGTTTTCAGAGACAGGAAAAAATATATTACAGAGGAGATGTAATAAATGCTCTGAAGTTTTTACACATATGACTAATGTTTATAGAGCCAAATCTAGTGATCACTGTGCTTTTAGTTTTTCCATAGTGTTCACTTTGCAATTTTTTACAATTGGTAGAGGTGAAGTTACATGGGCAGTATAATTTTTAAAATGCCGTATCTGGAAGTTTTCATAAAACTAAACTAAAAATATGAAGAATCACAACTCACAAAAAAATGGGGAAGTGCTGAGCAGAGACAGAGGAAAATTGGGTTACCATGATTTTTTTTTTTGGGGGGGGGAAAGCATATCCACCTCTACTTGAGTGAAAATGAAATAGACATTAGAAGACATTAAATAGCATTTGGCTAGATGATATCAAAGATATGAATAAATGATTTTGATCTTTGTTACAAATAGGTTTATCTCAAAACAACCTCAATTGTAGACAAATGTACTTTTCTCAAATCTTATACATTATTTCCAGTTTTAAGGTGAAATCTTGACATTATGTTTATTTTATGCTTTCCTCACTGAGAATTTAGCTTTTATAGAAAAGTTGTTTGGGGAAAATCATATTCTTGATACAGAACATTGCTCATCTTTGCTTAAGGTACATAAACATTTAAAAATGGATTTCCATGAAAAAGGTTTCACGATAGCATTTACATGAAGCCAATGGTTTCAGTTAAAAGTAGGTGTGGCTTTTTGTATACTGATAACTCGATTTCTTTTTGACAATATAATGAATCTGGGAATCAGAGTATCTCTGTGATTCCGCAGCATTCCTCCTCTATAAACTGTGAGAGCTTTTTAAATGCCATGAAAAAAAAAGGCATAAGAAAAATCAATGCCAAAATGAGTAAGTGAATGATGGTCACTGGGCTGCATAGGTCATCATTAGGCCGGACATGATTGTAAACAAATTCTCGGGGTTAGTCACCTATTTGCGCGTCGTCTCCAGTAAGAATAGAAATTACATTTACTACTTTTATTTGCATAGTGTGTGAAAGAACCAGAATGTGGGCACTAGAAAACATGAAGAGGAGGAAGAAAGAATCATCGAACAGTAAAGCAATCTGGTGACAATGGGGGCCTTTGCAAGGCTGCAATTCCATTATACTCTTAAGAACCTCAGAAAACTGCCCCATCACTGAGGAAACACAGGCCTCCCAAAAGAAAACAAGACATAAAAGCCAGCACAACCAATAATGACACTTGAGAGGACTTCTATGACACACGCTTATAAAAGAAAGCTCCACACAGAGAGTGGAATGTGTCACCTTGATCTAGTGCAGGGCTGCTTAAACTTTGTTCTTGCGACCCCTATTCACCCAACAAACATTTACACAATGTTGCTTATGAAGGTATATAAAATAGGCATACACACAAAACATTTACAGACAATAAATCACCAAGAATTTTCTAAAGAGAATTCTTTGGCATCTATGTAATTTGATGATTTATTTAAAATGAAAGCAAATGTATACATTAAAATACATACGCTTATGTATTTTTTCATAAAGTTACCTTGGCTGTGTATGTGGTACTCTAGGATGCAGATTTTTTTTTATCAGAGTTGCTCAACAATCTTCAATGTAGAGAACACCACTCTGAATAAACATGAAATGGCAGAAGTATGTTCAGGACCACCTCAGAAATTATTGGAAGGACTGTCCTAATCAAAGAATGAAATTCTCTTCAACAGTTTTTTTTTTTTATGAAACTCAAGTCAGTAACTCAAAGAGCACTGTCTCAAATCAAAGCATATCCAACACAGATAATGCAAGGTATATTAATTTGATACAGGCTAAGAAATGAAGGCAGAAAAATAATAATGCTCTTTGTTTTCCATAATTAAACCGCCATATTTCTGGGAAGGCAGAAAACATTATATGTACAATGAAACAGTGCAATAACTCAGCAATCCAAGCTATGGTGTTCAGTGCTCATAGGTGTAGGCAGTGTGACAACAGGTGCAGTGTAAAGTGCACATTATTTATTGAGAGTTAAAGGTACAATAAATTTACAAAATGCAATGTGGGTGAGCACTGCCAGAAAGCTAAGATTTCTTTTATGTCTTATTTTGAATTAATTTTCTTGTCATTGTGCATTTAGAAACATTTACTTTTGAGAACATTTTTGTGACTCCCGCTTTGAGTTATGAAACCCAAAATAAGGCTGCCACCCACAGTTTAAGAAACTGGAGTTTCAGATATAACATATCTGAACACAGCATCCCAATGTTATCTTCTATTAATCTTCATTTATAACCAAAGCAAGACTTGCATTGTATCACATCAACCCTCGCTGAGGATGGACTGCAGAATTTTCCTCTGATGTATTACATCCAGGAAATGAAGAGCGATAACTGTGGAACGCTGCTGTGTGCCCCAAATTTGGCCATATTATGTAGCTCTCCATTACGAAACCACATCTTCTTAGAAACAGATTCTGTTTGCAGAAATGAAGGGAAATTAAGAATATATTTAATTTTTTTAGTAATGCAAAATTCTCTCCCACTTTAATCCATTATCCTGGGCCTCACACCACAGGCAGCTTGAGCTAACACTGAGGAGGAGAGGCAGGAAGGATCACAAGTTCAAAGCCAGCCTCGGATAACTACTAAGTGTGAGGGGAACATGGACTACTTAGAGAAACCACAATTCAAAAATACAGAAATACAAATTAGTTAAGTGATTAATAGTAAATAAGTAAACTTAACATACACACACACACATATATATCCAAATAATTTTTACTATAAAATAAAAAATGGAACCTAACACATTTTATTATTTATTTGAGCAGTTACAATGCAGTCACCAGAGAAAATTTGGAATTGAAATCACCCACTGTACTTTCAAGATGCTCAACAACCCCAGAATGAATTTCCCATCATGATCATAAATGAGAGAAAAGTTCCAGAGCAATTTCATACTTTTCAAAATGGAAGTGAATGAACAGAGGAAACCATTATTTCTAAAAGCAACATCTAATCCAATAGAACAGATCGTCATGATCTTTGTATTAGAAACCAACATTTGAAAAACCGTCCAATGACTTTGACATGCTCAGGTAATGTATACCTTGAATATAGTCCATTTATTTCAGACAGTAACAAATCTCATTTAGTTTGCTTTTGTACAGACTGAGTAATAACAGCCCTCTCAGGTATGCATCTGAGACCTGAAAACTTCCCTATAATACAGCTTCTAGCAAGTCACACAGAATGTGTAGTATTACCTACGTGACCACCATTAACCTCTCCTTTTGTGACAACCTTTCCAGCAATGGAAAGAAGAACCTTACTTTTCAGTTTTTAAAAATGAGAGGATTGAATTTAATGTCTGTATTCTGATTGGATGTAAACATGGTGTCATTTCCTGATGAACAAAAATCAAGTTGTCTATATGCAGACTACGGTCATTTAAATTCTCAGTCTCACTTATTGAAGCATAATGTGGGAATGATAATTACATACACTTCATATGGAGAATGTAAATTCTGAATCCTATAAAGACTGAGGAATATTTCCACCTGTCCTATAATGAGAAGTCAATACTTAATACATGTTTATTGTTATTGCGTGAAATATCTACTGTCCTTGACAGTAAATAATACATGCAAATAAATCAAAGAGATCTGATTCTTCTTATTTCTCTGTATCCTTCAGTTAGTTCCTAGTATATGATTAGTACTTAGTGTGTGGTACTTGTATTACTTTATATTATAATCTTCGAATGTATTAGGTTTCTCTTGTGACTCCTCTTTATTTAAAAAATAAGTTATGTGGTAAAAATGAGTTTGAAAAATGTAAGGCAAATATAAGCGCATTGTTGGCCTCATTAACAAGCTAACATCTATTAGAATTCATCAATAGCAACTATGCAGCTTTCCTTTTGCCCATTTGTTCAGACTGCCACATCCACAACTTTCCATTCACATAGTTTTCCAACAAGGCCTCTAATGGTTTGCTTAGCTTTAATTCCTTGAGACATCAGTGACATGCAAGATCATCAAGAGAAGTGACTACATTTCTGAACCCCTCCCCTATAGGAGAGTGCATACACTCTGAAAACTCTTAATGCCTTTCACAGAACACCCTTCAAGGCTAGTGAGGTTATGGAATATAGGTCTTTTTTTTATCAGCCTGGCTCACATACTGATTGTTGATAGTTGGAGCCCTTCCTTCTGAGTTGCTTCTCAGATCCATCTGCATGGGAGTTCCCTAAACATGGGACCTCAAGTATTGTTTGCAGCCTCTGTGAATATTCAGTTAGATGTTGAGAGCAGAAATCTTTACCTATGAGAAACAGTTCCCTCCAAACCTGCTCCATTCTCCAGTTCAGATGCTCAGACTCCCACTCATACCCTCCACTTGAAGACAGCATCTGGAGCAAGAAACCCTAATCTGACAGAAATCCCATTGTATCTCCTCCAGAAATGTCTAAGCTGACCATCATCCATTCAGGGTGGAATTTTCTATAATAATGAGAATATTGTCTGATAACCCAACAATTTGAGTGGGTCAAAACTCTGGAAAGACTTAAGTCTCTTAAGGACTTCTGAAGAGTTGATATTCTACAAAAACAATAAGAGCAAACTCTTTAATTATATTTAAATTAACGGAAAATAATAGTCTTGGATATTTAGAATAGCACTAGACCTATTGACAAAATAGTATGTGAGAGTATATTTCAGAATGCTGTTATATCTATTGCTACTATTTTACAATAAAATGATAATTATGTTTGTTTGTGATACAATCAATTGATAAAGATATGGGCTTTGTCATCACATAATTTTGTTACAAGTGAACCTTGAACAAATAATTTTGAAGTAAATAGCATATAGTCTATAGTTTGATATTAATAATTTTTAAGTTTGTTACATTTATTATTTTAGAGAAGAATGTGTCATGGCATGTGTGTGGAGTAGGTTATCTTACCATGTGAGCCTCGGAGGTCAGACTCTTGTTGTCTGGTTTAGTGGTTAGTGTCTCTACCCTCTGAGCCAACTGTTCTCACCCTTCCTAATGTTGAGACCATTCAATGCCATTCCTTACGTTATGGTGACCCCCAATCATGAAATCATTTCATTGCTATTTCACAACTGCAATTTTTTACTATTATGAATTATAATGTAAATATCTGATACACAGGATACCCAATATGTGACCCCCAAGGGGTGTAACCCACAGGTTGAGAACCACTGCTCTGAGCCATCTCATCAGCCTAAGTAAATGTTTTCAAATACCAAGCAGCAAGGGAAATAAAGTTAATGTCTGTTAATAACAACCTTATACTTTATTTGAAGCATAAATGCAAAGAAGAAGTAGTCTTAGTTTCAACTTAAGAATCTAGTTGAACAGGGTATGGTAGCACAGGCCTTTAAATCCCTGCACTCAGGAGGCAGAGACAGGTCTCTGTGAGTTCACTATCAGCCTGGTATACATGGTGGGTTCCAGGCCAAATAGGGCTATATAGTGAGGCCCTATCTCACAAAATAAATACATGTATTTAAAATAAATGAAGAACTTCCTTGACCTTCAAATAGACATAATGTTCACGGGTAAGCAAGGGAATCACTGGCAGTTCCTCCTGTCTCTCTTATCACCCCATTCAATCCAATCACCATTTCAGACAGGGATAGAATGCAGTCTGAGTGTTGAGCAACAAAGTCTGAAAGTGACGGTTTCCTTTCTCAGGGATTACATTATAATTGATAATAAGGTTCAAAAGGGAAGAACACATTTTTGAAATGTCCTGTGTTTTATTTTGTACTTTTGTCTTTGGGACGGTTTGCTGTTATTTTAGGATTTCCCCCGAGAGGTGTTTGCTCACAGAATGCACAGGAAGATGAATATCATGAATCAAATACCTCGTGTCACCAGCACTTCCACCAACCCATCAATCCCCATCAGCGAAAAACTTCCGATTCACACCGTAGCCTCAAGACTTGACGTCACTGCTCTCCGTGGTTTTAGCGCTAGTGCAGACCGAAGCGTATTCCTCACATCCGGGCCCAGGTCGCAGCTTAGATGCGATGCCTAGTAAGAAAATTTTACTGGGTTTATGTTTTGTTGTCAAAGGTAGTGATAATAATCCCCTCTACAGAACTTTAGTTTCAGAATGGAGCCTGAGAACAAGCTACAGGCCACACCCAAGGTCAGGGTCTCTTTGTCAAAATACATGACCCACTGCCTCCCAGAGTCAGCGGACAACACACAAGTCCAGCCAAGGGTCTTCTGCTTTGAGGCCAAGTGAAGAGCATCATTTATTTAAATAATTCAAGTCATTTCTTTAAAGTATAAATTTATGAAGTGCCTATGAAATCCCGGGAGCTGAAGTGACCACTAGAGGAAAGATACAATAAGCCGGGGGCAAACAAAGAACATGGGATGTGAAAGTAAGGAGATGCTAGGAATGGAAAGGTTTAAGCCAGCATAGGAAAGAGGAGAGGGATCAGGAAGAGTTAACAGTGTCTTCTAGAGATGAGAAGCCATGGCACTCATAAACTCACTGCAGATGTGGTGATCTGCTCCAGACCTGCACAAAGACCGGATCTGTCACCGTTTCATCATGTGTTAGGGAGGGACTGGTGAAATCCCTACCTCCCACTGACTGTAAATGAGAACTGGAGGAGAGAATGTCATCTTCTTCTGTGATGTAGCCGCTCATACGTGTCCACTTTCTAGAAATTAGCCGGCCACTCATCCTTGTGCCAGCAACCATAATTAAACTCAGTGGATGGAAAAACCATGACATCGAGTAGAAGCGAGCTTGTTGGGAAAGCAGTTTCCATGGGACAGACTATGAATGAGAATGAGAAGGGGTGACAGGGTAGGGGTGTGAAAATGTGCCAAACTCAGGAAATGCATGTGTGAAACTGTTAAAAATAAAAGCAAATCAGCAAAGAGCTTCAAAGTTAGGAAGACACACCAGCTTAAAGCCAACATTCGAAATGCAAATTATAGTTCCTAAATATTTCTAATGAGGGGGCACATGTGTTAAAATATACTTCCCCCAGAATTATGTTTCAGATCATTTAAAAGACGAACATGGGGTGTCTATTAAGCCATAGATCAAAAGAAAAACTTAGCATCCACTACTGACGTTCCTGTAGCAGGAACCTCCTCCCTTTTTATGCATAGAGGTGAAAATGGACTCAAAGTGCTCATTAAGATCTGAGAAACAAATACACCTTTACCTTAGGCAGCTAAAACTAATGTGCGCATAATTATTACAGAAGGTTTTCAAATGAGTGATATTTTAAGAATCAGAGCAATCTTAATTATGTTCCTCTTCTTCTCACTAATTTAATACATATATCCATCACTACAGTTCATTTATACCTGTGTATTAGAACTATTGAACCTCAGGTCTTTCACATATTCAAAAGTTGCCTTTTAATCTTATTAAACTGATTTGTAAGAATTTTTTCCTGAACTTTGGAATGGTGTCAGACTTTCAGAGAAACTGAAACAATGAGAACATGTTTATAAATACATGTGTCCACCAAAAACCTAAATGAAGTACACATACTATTATATATGCATACTGCTTCACATGAGCTAAATGTAAAGGAAGATCTTCTGATAGCATAATCATTCTAAGCCAAGTAAGTCTTTACATTTCATTTACATTTTTTTCTTTTTTGACTATGGTAAAACATTATATTAAAAAGCAAAGGAAGAAGAGTTACCAAATCTTGTGTGTGTTACTAACTTCCTGATGCTACCCACCTACCAGCAGTTCCAGCCATGTCCTTAACCCTTGACCCTTGACCCTACATGTACTCACTGCTTGAGAGCAGACACTGATGCTGAGGAGTGCCGGGCTTCCGATGGCACTACAGCTAAGGCTTCTCACTTCAGGGAGGTTGAACGGCGCTCATTGCAGACGTTTCCCCTTTTTGTTGCAAACTTCTGTGGAAAAGGATCCACATCTGAGTCTCATTCTCATTAGCAGCCCTACTTTTGATTGTCCTCAAATGAGGCACCGTTTAGTTTGTGGAGTCCTAGATTTTATGACAAATCCTATCTCTAGCTCCTTTACCATAAGCGACTGTAGAATTCAGTGAGGAAGTGGGAGGGAAATATGAGTGGGAAAATGGAAAAATCAATTTTATCTCCTACAATCACAGGAAATAAACCCTGGGTTATCCTGCTTTATCACATTGGATCTGACTCATCAAATGGAAGATGTTTTATCACGCCAGCTTATTCATAAAACATCATGTATTACAGTCTATGGCAAACTGGAGGTATTGGGTGAGTCACTGAGCTCTTCATCAAAGTTCATTTAGAAAAAGACATTATCCTTTCTTCCTCTACAGAATATGAAAGACTTAGAGAAGAAAAATAAACTCTATGACTTTATCAGTATTAGTCACAATGCACCTCTTTACTGTGTGAGGGGCAGTTATTTTGTCCCAAAATAGAAGCCAATGTTCTAAGAACTAAGTGACTTCAATAATGTCCCAGAAACTGAGCCACAGAAAGAGATCATGGTCTTTCGGTTACCTGTCCTAGGCACAGCCCAGAGGAACATACTGCTCTCATAAGGATATGTAACTGATAATAGGCCACTGACTGCTCTTTCCCACAAGCAATAATAAACTACATGCTTCTCTGTGTGCAGAAAGCTTTTTCTTGTCCTCTTGTTTTAGGATGGTATGTGTGAATAAACTGTGACACCTTGGTGTTCAAAGAAACCTTCCCAAAGTGGGAGAGGAACCACCAAACTTAGCATTTGCTTTTGAGTACAGACAGATGAAGCAGGGCTTTAAACTACTTAGAAACTGCATCCCAAATGTAAGAAATGATGTTTGTCCCCAAACAAAGTCATATGATAAACACATGTGCTTGTAAAACAGCCCACTCCAAACCACGCACTGAAGTGAAAAGTGAGTTGAAGATGTATTTTATTTGATGAGCCATGTACAAATCTTAGTGTATGTTCACAACCTCATTAAATATATGGCAGCCCCTTTGGAACAAACCAAACATGGTCTCAAACTTCCTCAGCCTATTTTGGGAAAAAGAACTACTGGGCAATCTGAGCTCCAGGCCACAGGCCAACCACAGGAGCCACAAGCATGGCTGGTTGGATAAATTTAGAAACCAAGAGTGCAGTTTTTGGATGTTCCTTAGGAGTCTAGAGGTAGAGCAAAGAGCAATTACTTGGGGGTGTTGGTCTATTTGTTCATTTATGGCACATTTTAAAAGGTAAAGCTGTAGAATTGCAACTGCTTCCAAGTCTACACCCTAAACTCACCTATGCATGAGGACCATTAATAAAAATCTCAGCTGGCAAGGTAAAACCAACAAAGTTCAGCTCTGCCAATACCCACATGAAAAGTTATGTATTCTCAGTAGCATAATAATTCTTGACCTGTGCCATCAATGTCCTAGCATCTTATAGTGTCTCAGAACAGATTTCCTCCAACTAGCTTGTGAGAGTCTCTGCGGGTAAATGGATGTGTCCTTGGGGACTCAGGTCATCTCATAATTTTTTCAAAGTTAGATTTTCATTGCTCTGATAACCTTTGAAAACTTAATACAAAATATTCTGGATCATCGGCAGGATCCCAAACTGCCATTTGATTTGTGCTTACAAACAAATTGATGCCACATGGTATTTCTAGAGGGAAAAAGAAATGGCTTTAATATATAAACCATGTACTTACCCCCAAATGAAGGCCAAATGCTGTCATGATTTACTGTACAAAAGAAGTTTTCACAGCAGTTCCCAAAGGGCAAATTGGGGTGAACTGAATCATCACATAGCTCTGAATAAAGCACACCCAGCAGCCCCTGCCTTCCAGAAGGCAGCAAAGGCAGTTCTTTGTGCCAGGGTACCAGTTTCCACTCTCATAACACACGGCGTAGAGGGATGCTCGGCAGGATCAGGAGCTGCTCATGGATGTTTTCTAGGGTCATAGGAAAAATTTAATCTCTAAGCAGGTACCAGATTACAAAATCAAAAGACTGGTCAGAAACATTTGAAACAAAAGACTACTAACAGAGGCTTTGTAGTGGAAATTAGATCTCTTGATTTGAAACCCAATATGCTGCTATTATAGATGTCTGAGCCCTCTCAGAAAGCAGATCGCCTATTCTGAAATGGGAGGTCTGAGCTCCTGCTGTACAAAGGTGAGGGAAAGGTTTTAAAGAGAGTGACACACCACAAAGAAAGTAGCACACACCTAAAGAGATAGCTTCTGTGCAATCTGGGACGTGGGGAGGAGCACATTCCTGGACTCATAGGAAAGAAAATCTAAACTTTCCTAAAATGAAGTAAGCTGATGTATAGGTAGACAATACAAGTGAGTCACAGATCTTACCTGAAGAGAAGGGAGTTTAGACGGATAACCACAGTGGAGACAGGACTCTGATGAGCGCTCACACTGAAAGCAGAGAACACATAGAGTTAGTCGTAACTGTGTAATACATGCTAAACACCCACACGCAGTATGAGTCGTGCTAACTTAAATGATTGAGGTGATGCTTTCCAACTCATTCTCCTGTCAGGAAGTCACAAAGTACCCTGGCAATGTCTTTGCAGACAAATATGGAGAAATTGTTTTTAACTGAAAGTATGCATTATTGTGCCTTTTAAAGGGGGAAAGAGTGATGTCCTACAAATCACCTCAAGAATCACAAGAGTTCAAGACGAAAGGCTAAGATGGCCTGAGCAGTAAAGTGCTGCTTTAGAAGCACAAGGACCTAATTTCAGATCCCCAGCACTCACATAAAAGGCCTGGTGTGGTGGCACATGCTTATAATCCCAGAGCTGAGGCATCAGAGACAGAGGGATTTGGGGGGCTTGCTCTCCTGCCCCACAGCCATTGGTGAACTCTAAGTTAAGTGAGAGACTGTGTCTCAAAAATATAAGTTGGGAAAAGATTGGAGAAAATATTTCATGTCAACCTCTAGCTTCCATACACATGAACAAACTACAAACACACACACACACACACACACACACACACACACACACACACACACACACACACACACAACTGAACCTTTGACAGATAAGTGGCTTTGTTAGCCATTGACGGAGCCCAAACTCCTGGAGTTATTAATAAGAAACCACATGTATGAATGCTATTTCCACTGAAGAGAAATTTATACATAATCAGGGATGTATCATCTGCTTTGAATGTTTTGAGATCTGTGTCATAAGCCAGCCTGGGAAGCTGGGTCTGGACAGTCCAACACCCCCCAGGACATGTACAGCTTTCAGCTGCAAACCTGAAAATTAGGAAAGTAGATTTCAGCTCAAAACTGAAATGTTGCAAGCTTCAAAGTGAATTCTGCATGATGGAATCTTCAGTGGAATTGCTTTAAGAATGTGTTGAAGTTCAATAGCTAAGTGTATGATCTCAGTTTCAATCAATTAGAACTGTGAAATGGCTTGTAACTTTACCAAGCCCCACCCTAACTCAAGATTCCATTACGATTTAGACACAGAGAGTCTTGTAATAGCAAAAGAAGATGATGAATGTATAACATGAAAAGATCAGTCTTAGCCGCAGTTTATGTTCAGCTGGGAGAAAGTTCTGTATTCTGGAAAGTTAGTTAAGCCAAGTTCTAGACTTTCAGAATGTTCTGCTCTATTCATGCACAGTTCTGCAGGATCATTTGCTTCCTCTTCCTGGACTTTGTGCTGAGGACATGGCTTATGTGTCTCCCTTACTTTGTAATGTATCTGCAGGTTTCAGGGGAAAATGGATAATAGGGTATTTATTCATGGATATAATTTTTCTTTCCTTTTTCATTCTTAAACTCTTATAACTTTATTTCCCTAGGTAGGGATAGAAGCCAGGCAGAAATTACTTAAAGAAAAAAAATGACATTAAGAGTTCAATTTGAGTGTCAAAAGCAGAAGAAACTTGGCATTATAAAAGGATCATGAATTCACAGCTGATATTATCTATGGTATTTTAACTTAACATACACTTGAAAATTACTAGAAATTCATTTTTAATCTGAAATAAATATGCAATTTAATATAAAGTATTTAAAATAAAATTAAACATCATCCATTAGGTTTGTTTCATTTTTGTTATATTTCATTCATCTTACCTCTTACTTGAAATCTCATTCCATAAGCATGTTTTATTAATGACCTATTAATAAGCTTTCACTTAAAACATGACTGATTAAAAAGTAGACCTAATTTTAAATAAGTGTTCTGAAAATGTTCATTTATTGAATTCATTGAGGTTTAAGCTCTCATTTGTATAGCTAGAGGGTGAATTACAGATGTGCATGCTTGTTTTATCATTATAATGAAAGCAGAACTCTTATGTACAACACGAATTAAAATTCTGTTCTGACCCATATAACTGCAGCCTCTCCCCCAAATAAATTATTTTTAAACCTTTATATTAAATTTACTATATATGTGCATGATAATGAAAGTATCTATCTTTAGTATAACATAATCAAGGTTAAGAGAAAGCAAAAATTAAGTTCAGACTTTTTAATACTGCAGGGTACATTTTTAGTACTCTACAGAGAGAATTAGTCACACAACTCCCATTAACTTTAATGGAACCTGTATGGGCAAACAGTATGCTAAAATTCCTAGGAAGTTAATGTCAGTAGAGTTTACTAGCTCCACTCTTTCCTCTTTGGACCTCTACTTTAGACTGCTTTTACTTTCACATGGTCCACAGAGAAAACCAGCCAATAAAAATGATTAACATACATGTTTTCCATGTTTTATAAGCTCACATTTTCTCTACATCCATCAAAAGGTTAAAAATCTGTGAACAATGCATGTAGATTTTTTTTAAAAAATTCAATCAACAATAAAATTCAACTAAATGGCAGTTTAAATATGTAAATTTGTAAGTGTTTTGTAAATATGAACATTGTGCATTCATTACTTTCTAATGCACATTCATATTCTGTATTCTCATTTGAAATTAGTAACAAAGTCAAAGAGTTTAAAAATATTTTTAGGGGGCCAATGCCTTATCCATTAGGCTGGATAGTCCAGACCTATGATAAAACCAAACACAACTGGCAGAAATGATTCCTATATTCTTTTATACTCCTATACTCATCAGCCTAGCCCAGTCATCATCAGAGAGGCTTCCTCTGGCAGTAGATAGGAACAAATGGAGACACCCACAGCCAAACATTAAGCAGAGCTCAGGGAATCCTGCTGAAGAGAGGGAGGAAGGATTGCAGGAGTCAGAGGGGTCAAGGACCCCAGGAGAACATAGCACACAGAATCAACTAAGCAAGGCTCATAGGGATTCACAGAGACTGAAGTGGCAATCACAAAGTCTCTATGGGTCTGCGATAAGTCCTACATGCTGTGGTGGTGTAGCTTTGTGGTTTTGTGGGACTCATAAAGGTAGGAGTTGCAGGTGTCTCTGACTCTTTTGCCTGCTCTTGGGACACTTCCCTGCCTGGATTGCCTTGTCTAGCCTTAACATGAGGGTTGATGCCTAGTATTGTTGTAAGTTAACCTCTTGTTAATGGAGTAAAGATATAATCTGTTAACAAATTAAAGTGTTTACTATTTTCATTGACATGTGGTTAGAAAAAGAATAATTAGTAAATATTCTTCTAATGTCAACTTAACGAAGATGTTCCCAGCACAATAAATTTGGGGACAACACAGTAGCTCCTAGTTTTCTCTTCTCACATCCAAATAGACCTGTCAATATTTAGAACTTCTGGAAATTAACCATTTAAAAGATTAACGTTATTCATAAAAAGAGTTGTCCATGTAAACTTCAGAGAATTTTTGTTTTCCCTTATTTGGGCACCTAAACAACCAAAATTGAATTTAACAAATAACAGTCATTGTTTGATCACAATGTATGGTAGATACTAAGAAAGTCACTAATAAAAATGGAGACATCAATAATTACAATAATTGTGTAGTTTAAGAAAACAAGTAGTTTAAGAAAACAAAGATTAGCTAACTTTAATTGGTACATAAGACTTTTCTTTATTTGAAGAGCTGTGGAGATGGCTCAGTGTGTCTAATACTTGCTTTGATTCCAATTAAAGTCATTGTTTCACCAAGTTACACTTGGGTGGAATGCTTTATTTCCTCTCCTTGGTGTCCTGCCTTGAGTGAAAACGTTCACACAACATCCTCCAATGATCTTTTCCAACTTCAGAAAATGTTTTAAAGTAATGCACAAAATGTGCTCTACTCCTGCCATCTTGGATTTATTCAATGCTGAGATGAAAAGGAGGGGGGGAAAGGGAGAGAAGGGGAAGTGGGAAGAAGAGAGAGGGGGAGGGAGGGAGAGAGGGAGGAAGGGAAGGAGGGAGGGAAAAAACAATTTCAGCTGAGGAAATAGCTTTTTGTGTCTCTCCTTGATCTACTAGATATCTGTTTAACTAGAGGTTAAAAATAAAGAGAAAACTATCCATGGGGATGACTTTCATCCATCTCAATGCTTCATCTCCTTTTAAAGGAATCCACACATTCATATAATATACCAGCTGGAGGTTTCATGATATCTATGTAATGAATTTGTCAGTTTTCAAAGATGTTCGCTTTCATTAGTGTTCCTTAGTATCTTACTGTTCTGTTTTCCCTGGGTACTTTTCAAAATCCAAGTACTGAAACCTAACAGACCTGATCACAGTGCTGGGAACCTTCAGGTGATGACTAAGCCACAACAGATCTCTCCTGCCTGATCATCCTTCTAAGGCCAGTTTGAAGTAGTCTGGACCTTTGCCTTCAGTTTTCTGCCATATGAATATATTGGGCTCCCTCCTACCTGAGGATAGCACACAGCATGCAAGACTCTGTCTTGGAAGCAGAGTCTGGATCCTTGGTAAACAATAAAAGTCTCCATACATTGATCCTTGACGTCCCAGACTACAGAACTATGAAAAAAAATCACTGCCTGTTCCTTATGTACTGCCCAGCCTGGGGTGTTTTGTTACAGCAGCCAGCATAAGTGGAATACAGCAGTGATTTTTGCAGTTTGGAACCTTTTTTAGATTTGTTCTCATTTCACAAAAGAAAACAATCGTAGGAAAAAAAAATCCAAGACGGGGGGGGGGGGGGGGGGGGGGGGGGGGGGGGGGGGAATTCAGACAAGGTTTATGGATGAGGATTATTCTCCACTGCAAAATGGATGTCACTGCACAGTTATTTCTCATTCTCTGTGATTTTCCCCTGTAGAGAACAAAAGAGTCTGAAAGACAGGGTGGAGTGAGAATGTGGCTGCTTGTGATTCTATGAAATTACATTGACTGTCTTGTCTTCAATGTCAGACAGTGAAACTGGTTCCTCTAACCAGCTAAAGAGATGCTGGGTGCTTTTGTCTTTCATTTTTTCTGAATGCATAATTTATGTACAGCCCATTTATTACTAACCATGGAGTGTTGTACCTGGAAATCTGCCTTCAAAAGAGCAGAATATGAAAATCAAAATTCACATTTTCAGCTGGCAGTTATGACTCTTGCAAGTAAAAGAATTGCTTTATCTCTTTCTTTTTGAGAATATCAGATAAGCTCCAAGTAAACTCATCCAACTATTAAAAACAATATTTATAAAATTAAGCATGGATTTTAAGTCTTTCAATTTGCCTGACTACTCATGAATCTCAAGGGAAATTTAGAAGGGAAAATACTCTAATAAAGCACCATTTCTGACTCGCCTGGTATGTGTTTCACTTGCCCAATACAATGACGCTTGATACTTCAATGATAACAAAATGCATAATAGCTAATAATTACAAAGCAATTACTATCTGCAAGGCATTGTGCTGAACATTTTGTACAGTGCTATGCTATTTAATCTGTTCAACATGTAAGTAAAGTCCTATCACCGTTTCATATTTAAAATGAAGAGGGAATAAACATTTGCCAAACTGATAAAAAAAAAAAAGAGCTAAGATTTTTAACTTTGTTGTTTGTCTCTTGATCTCTGTTCTGACTTATCAGAACTACCACTTTATACCTATTAGGGTAGATAAAGAAAATTATATTTAAACTAATTAAAATTTTTCCAGATTTAGCCACTCTATTATAAACCACTAAGAAAATTTGAAATAAACCATTGAAGTTTAGGATAACAAAATATTAATCAGTGGAGTGATTCAATACACACTAGGTACTATAAGCCTGTTGCTTGTGCTAAAGAAGAATTCAGTCATTGTTTTAGTCATTTTTCAGAAATGGACCTAAACCCTTCTGTTTCCAGAGAGGTGGTTTTAGTTACTGAGTGCTACATAGCTTGCAAATGACAAAGCCAATTTTATCATTTCCAGGATAAAAATTATAATCATATTCACTTATTTTATTATTTGTATATTTATTTCCAAGTGATTTGCACATAGTGAGTGGCCTGTCAGCTTTATATAGTGGAAAAAAAAAACACTGAAGGTATTGCTTAAGAAGGCAGCTCAGGGAGATCCCAGCTGGATCAACAACAGAGAGGGAGAACAAGGAATAGGGGACCATGGTAAATGAACACCACATGAGAACAGGAAGAAGCAAAGTGCTAGAGAGGCCCACAGAAATCCACAAAGATACCCACACAACAGACTGCTGGCAATGGTCGAGAGACAGCCCGAACTGACCTACTCTGGTGATGGGATGGCCAAACACCCTAATTGTTGTGCTAGAAACCTCATCCAACTACTGAGGGATCTGGATGCAGAGATCCATGACTAGGCCCTGGGTGGATCTCTGGGAGTCCAATCAACGAGAATGAGGAGGGTTTATATGAGCGAGAATTGTTGAGACCAAGGTTGGATAAAGCACAGGGACAAATAGCCAAATGAATGGAAACACATGAACTATGAACCAATGGCTGAGGGATCCACACTGGATCAGGCCCTCCGAATGGGTGAGACAGTTGATTGGCTTGATCTGTTTGGGAGGCATCCAGGCAGTGGGACCAGATCTTGTGCTCATTGCATGAGTTGGCTGTTTGAAACCTGGGGCCTATGCAGGATTGTTTGGCTTGGCCTGGGAGGAGGGGACTAGACCTACCTGGACTGAGTCTACCAGGTTGACCTCAGTCTGTGGGGAAGGCTTTGCCCTGGAGGAGATGGGAATGGGGGGGGGGGGCGTTGGGGGGAAGGTGAGGGGGGACGGGAGGGGGGGAGAACAAGGGAATCCGGGACCGATATGTAGAACTGAATTGTATTGCAAAATAAATTAAAATAAATTAAAAAAAAAAAAAAGATTTGACCTAGCAAATTAAAAAAAAAAGAAGGCAGCTCATATTCAGGACCTTCTGCAATATCTTTTTCTTGAGTGTGGATGGGCCTGTGACTTGCTTATAACCACAGAACTGATGGAATGGACATGATGGTGTGCATGTGATTCTGTCTCCATTTTGCTTACTGCTGTCTATGGAGAAGGCAGTGATATCACAAGAGTCATGTGGCAATGAACTTAGATGGCCTCTATATTAGCCTTCAGCATTCTCCCTCAGACAGACAGCAAGAAGATGAGGTCTTGTGTCTGAACAACACAAGAGCTGATTTACAGCAATTCCTAAGTGAATTCAGAAATGATTCCTGTCCAGGTTGAGCATTCAGAAGAAACCAGCCCTACATTCTTTCCTGATGTCTTTCAAAGATGCCTGATTCCCAGAAACTTTAGGTAATTAATGTTCCTTGGGTAGAGCCACTACATACACAATAATTTCTTACTCAACAGAAAACTAATAGATGTACTTGGTCTTGATTTGGCAAGAATCTAGCACTGAATTTAATTATTATCAAGCTGAGTAATATTTGCTTAGCTAAAATTCAACAACTTTTTATGTAATACACAGACGTAAATAAAAACTTTTTGTTGTTGTTTTTGTTTCTATTTTTCTTTTGGTTCTGGTTTTGAGGCAAGATTTCTCTGTGTAACAGCCCTGGATGTCTTGAAAGTCACTTTCTAGATCAGGCTTAGCTCAAACTCACAGAAATCCACCTGCCTCTGCTACCCAAGTACTGGGGTTAAAAGTGTGCACCACCACACCCAGCTGGAAAAACTCTTGATACATCAGTGACAAAACAGAACATGATTCTGTGACAGCATTAAGGAGGAAGGAAAAGCTTATCATAGTATTCATAAGATTATAATGTTTCCAGGGTAAGCCCCCTCCAGCACACACCTAACACTTCCTCAGCGCATGCCCAGTCTTCTGCAAACAGCCCACCCCTCCCACCCGTTACATCCCAAACCCAGTAATAATAGGAATAGAAGAAGAAGAATCACAGCTCAAAGACCCAGAAAATATTTTTAACAAAACATAGAAGAAAATTTTCCTATCCTAAAGAAGGACATGCCTATAAAGGTATAAGAAGCTTACAGAATACCAAATAGATTGGATCAGAAAGAAAGTCCCCTTACCACATAATAATCAAAACACTAAAAATATAGAACAAAGAAAGACTATAAAAAGGTGAAAGTGAAAAAGGCCAAGTAATATATAAAGGTAGACCTATTAGAATTACACCACACATCTCAATGGAGACTCTAAAAGCCAGAAAGGCTTGGACAGATGTCTTTCAGACTCTAAGAGACAATAGATGCCAGCCCAGACTATAATACTCAGTAAAACTTTCAATCACCTTAGATAGAGAAAACAAGATATTCTATGATAAAGTCAAATTTAAACAATATCTATCTCTAAATCCTGCCCTACAGAAGATAGTAGAAGGAAAACTCCAACTGAAGGAAGTTAACTACACCTATAAAAACACAGGAAATAAACAATCTCACACCAGCAAATGAAGGGAAGTGCACATGCATGCACATGCACACACACATACACACATACACACACACACACACACACACACACACACACACACACACACACACACACACACACACACGCATGCACACTACCACCATCACCACCACCAACAAAATAACAGGAATTGACAATCATTGGTCATTGATATCTCTCAATGTCAGTAGACTCAATTCCCCAATAAAAAGACACAGACTCACAGAACGGATGTGAAAACAGGATCCATCCTTCTGCTACATACAAGCAACACGCCTCAACATCAAAGATGTGTTTTGTCTCACAGAAAAGAGTTGGAAAAAGATTTTCCAAGCAAATGGACCTAAGAAACAAGCTGTTGTAGCCATTCTACTAACTAACAAAATAAATTTCAAATAAAAATTAATCAAAAGAGGCAGGGAAGAACACTTCATATTCATCAAAGGAAAGATCCAGAAAGGTGGTCTTTCAATTCTTTTTTTTTTTTTTTTTCAATTCTTAACATCTATGCCTCCAATTCCAGGTAAGTGCCATTTGTAAAGGAAACACTACTAAAGCTATAATCACACATTGACTCTCACACATTGATAGTGAGAGACTTCAATACCCTACTCTCACCAATTGACAGGTCACCAGACAAAAACTAAATAGAGAAATAATGGCGTTAGTAGCTATTATGACTCAAATGCTCCTAACAAACATCTACAGAACATTTCACCCAAACACAGAAAAATGTACCTTCTTCTCAGCACCTCACAGAACTTCCTCCAAAACTGACCAACCACATACTCAATCACAAAGCAAGCCTCAACAGATACAATGAAACTGAAATAACTTCCTGCATGCTATCAAACCACCACAGATTAAAATTGGACTTCAACAGCAACAGAAACAACAGAAAGTCTATAAATACATGGAAACTGAACAACACTCTCAACTGAGTAATTGCTGAGTCAAGGCTGAAATAAAGAAAGTAATGAAAGACTTCCAAGAATTCAATGAAAATGAATACACTATATACCCAAACTTATGTGACACAATGAAAGCAGTGCTGAGAGGAAAGTAAATAGCACTAAGTGCTTACATAAATAAACTGGACATATTTAATATTAGCAACTTAACAGCACACCTAAAAGCTCTAGAACAAAAACAATTAATCACATCCAAGAGGGGTAGACAGCCAGAAATAATCAAATTGAGGGCTGAAATCAATAAAATAAAAACAAATACAGCAATATGAAGAATTTATTAAACAAAGAGTTAGTTCTTTGAGAAAATCAAAAATATAGACAAACTCTGACCCAAACTAACTAAAACACAGAGAGAGGATCTCTAAATTAACAAAACTAGAAACAAAAAGGGGGACATAACAACAAACACCAGGTAAATGCCAAGAATCATAAGGTCATGCTTTAAAAACCTGTACTCCACAAAATTAGAAAGTCTAAAAGAAATGAATAATTTTCTAGATAGATACAACTTGCCAAAATTAAGTCAAGATCAGACAAACAAGTTAAAGAAGCAGTCATTTTAACTCTTTCAATCAAAAAAAGTCCAGAGCCAGACAGTTTTAGAACAGAATTCTACAAGACTTTCAAAGAAGAGTTAATGCCAATACTCCTCAAATTATTCCACAAAATATAAACTGAAAGGACATTGCCAAAATCAATTTATGAGGCCATAAGCACCCTGATATACAAAGCACACAAAACTCAACAAAGAACGAGAATTTGCAGGCCAGTTTCCCTTCTTGAACATAGAGGCAAAAATACTCAATAAAATACTCATCCCAATCCAAGTCTACATCAAGATCATCCACTATGATCAAGTAGGCTTCATAGGGATGGATCAACATACGAAATCAGTCAATGTAATCCACCATATAAGCTAACTAAAAGAAAAAATCACGATAATCTTATTAGATGCTAAAAAGGTCTTTAACAAAATCTGAAAACCCTTCATGATGAAAGTCTTGGAGAGATTTGGGATATAAAGGACACACCTAAACATAACAAAGGTAATTTACAACAGCAAACATCAAATTAAATAGAGAGAAACTCAAAGCAATTTCACTAAAATCAGGGACAAGGTAAGGTTGTCTACTCTCTCCATACCTATTCAATATAGCAATTGAATTTCTAGTGCAAGACAACTGAAAGAGATCAAGGGGATAGAAATTGGAAAGGAAGAAGTGAAAGTATTATTATTTGCAGATGATATGATAGCATACATAAGTGACCCCAAAAATTCTACCAGGAAACTCCTACAGCTGATAAACACATTTAATGAAGTGACTGAATACAAGATTAACTCAAAAAAATCAGCCCTCCTATACACAAATAGCAAAGCAATTGAGAAAAAAATCAGGAAAATAACACCCTTCACAATAACCACAAATAATATAAAATAACTTGTGGCAACCCTAACTAATTAAGTGAAAGACTCATGTGACAAAAATTCTTCAAGACTTTGAAGAAAGAATTTGAAGAAGATATCAGAAGATAGAAATATCGCCCATGTTCAAGGATTGCTAGAATTCACATAGTAAAAATGGCAATCTTACCAAAAGTAATCTACAGATTCCATGCAATCCCCATCAAAATTCCAACACAATTCTTTACAGACTGTGAAAGGACAATACTCAACTTCCTAAAGGAAAACAAAAAACCCAGGATAGATAAACAATTCTGTATAAGAAAAGAACATCCAAGATCTCACCTGATTTCAAGCAGGAAAACAGCTATACTAATTAAATTTTCATGGAATTGGCATAAAAACAGACAGGTTGATCCATTGAATCAAGTTGAAGATGCTGAGGCAAATCCACACACCCATGGACACCAAATTTTTGATACAAAGCCAGAAATACACAATGGAAATAAGAAGCATCTTCAACAAATGATGCTGATCTAACTGGATGTTGGCATGTAGAAGAATGTAAATCGATCCATATCTATCACCCTGCACAAAACTGAAGTACATTGGAATCAAAGACCTCAACATAAAATCAGATACACTGAGTCTAACAGAAGAGAAAGTAGGGAATAGCCTTGAACACATTGGTACAGGTAAAAACTTCCTGAACAGAACCTCAGTAGCACAGACACTAAAAGCAACATTCAATAAATGAAACCTCATCAAATTCAGAAGCTTCTGTAAGGCAAAGGACATCATCTATAGGTTAAAATGGCAGCATACAGATTGGGAAAAGATTTTCACTAACCCCACAACTGACAGAGGGCTAATATCCAAAATATATAAAGAACTCAACAATCTAGACATCAAAAAACTAAATAATTCAATTCAAAAATCGAATACAGTCTGGTTATCCTTTGTTTTACACCTAGTATCCACTTATGAGTGAGTAAGTACCATGTTTGTCTTTCTGAGTCTGGGTTACCTCACTCAGGATGATATTTTCTAGTTCCATCCATTTGCCTGCAAAACTCATGATGTCGTTGTTTTTCTCTGCTGAGTAGTACACCATTGTGTATATGTACCACATTTTATTTATCCATTCTTCAGTTGAAGGGCATCTAGGTTGTTTCCAGGTTCTGGCTATTACAAATAATGCTGCTGTGAACATAGTTGAGCATGTGTCCTTGTGGTATGATTGAGCATTCTTTGGGTATATGCCCAAGAGTAGTATTGGTCTTGAGGGAGGTTGATTCCCAATTTTCTAAGAAAGCGCCATATTGATTTCCAAGTGGCTGTACAAGTTTGCATTCCCACCAACAGTGTAGGAGTGTTCCCCTTGCTCCACATCCTCTCCAAAATACTAGATGTAAAGCAAAGGATAACCAGACTGCAACTCACAACTCCAGGAAGACTACCTAGTAAAGAGGACCTTAAGAAAGACACAGGGGTCACCCAGCAACAGAGAAATGGATGAGATTTACATGAGCAAACTGGAGGTGAGGGGTGTAATGGAGGGCAAGGGTCAGGGAGAAAGAGAGCTTAGGGAAGTGGGAGGTCCCAGCTGGATCAGGAACAGAGTGGGAGAACAAGGAAAGAGACACCATGATAAATGAAGACCCTTTGGGAATAGGAAGAAGCAGAGTGCTAGAGAGGTCCCCAGAAATCCACAAAGATACCTCCACTGTAGACTACTGGCAATGGTCAAGGGAGTGACTAAACTGACCTACTCTGGTGATCGGATGGCCGAACACCCTAACTATCATGATAGATCTCTCATCCAGTGACTGGTGGAAACAGATGCAGAGATCCATGGCCAAACCCCAGGTGGAACTCCAGGAGTCCAACCTGCGAAATAAAGGGGGGATTATATGAGCAAGAGATATCGAGACCACAATTGGAAAAAGCACAGGGACAAATAGCCAAACTAGTGGAAACACATGAACTGTGAACCAATAGCTGAGGAGCCCCATGGAACTGAATCAGGCCCTCTGGATAAGTGAGACAGTTGATGAGCTTGAACTATTTAGGAGGCCCCCAGGCAGTGAGACTGGGACCTGTCCTTGGTGCATGAGCTGGCTTTTTGGAACCTAGGGCCTATGCTGAGACACTTTGCTCAGCCTTGGTTCAGGGAGGAGGGGACTGGACCTGCCTCAACTGAATCTACCAGGCTAGGCTGAATCCCCAGGGGAGACCTTGCCTTGGAGGAGGTGGGAATGGGGGTTGGATTGGGAGGGGAGGCTGGGGGGTGGGATGAGGGAGGACAGGGGAATCCGTGACTGATATGTAAAATTAAATTAATTATAAAATAAAATATTTATTTAAAAAAATGAGTACAGATCTAAACAGAGAATTCTCCACAGAAGAATCTCAAATAGGAAAAAATATATTCAAGGAGATGTTCAACATCCTTAGCCATCAGGGAAATGCAAATCAAAACAACACTAAAATTCCATCTTACACCTGTCAGGATGGCTAAGATCAATAACACAAGTGACAGCTCATGATGTGGAGCAATGGGGAACACTCCTCTATCACTGGTGGGAATGCAAACTAGTACATACAATGTGATAGTTCATCAATATGGCGACACTCAACCATACCACAAGGACACTTGCTCAACTATGTTCACAATAGCTTTATTCATAATATCCAGAAACTGAAAACAACCTAGATGATCATCAACTGAAGAATGGATAAAGAAAATGTGGTACATTTACACAGTGGAGTATTACTCAACTGTTAAAAACAATGGTATTATGAAATTTGCAGATTGATGAATGGAACTAGAAAAAAAATCATCCTGAGTGAAGTAACACAGACCCAGAAAGATAAATATGGTATGTACTCACTCATAAGTAGATATTAGCTGTAAAGGTCAATCATGCTAATATCCACAGACCAAGAGAAGCTAAGTAACAAGGAGGACTCAAGGAGGGAATTGTGGGTCTCCCTGGAAAATAGAATAGATTTTCCAGGTAGACTGGGGACAGGTGGGAATGGTTGAAAGAGGAATCTGGAGGGCAAGGGAGAAGGAGCTAGAGAGTACTGGGAGAGACAACTGGAACTGGGGGGCATTTGAAGGGTGATGTAGAAACCTAGTGCTGTCTCCTATTAATGGGGGATATGGAGCCAAACTGACCATCTTCTCTAACCAGGCAATGCAGCAGGACTGGGACATCAACCCAACCACAAAACCTTTGACCTATAATCTTTCCTGACTGTAAGAAAGATTGTTGGGGCAATGGTGGTGCAGAACTTGTGGGAGTAACTACTCCATGACTGATCCAACTTGAGACCCACACCAAGAGAGGGAGTCCACGCCTGACACTGCCTGAATGGCCAGGAACCAGAGACAAGACAGCCCAGAGACCCAGGAGAGAGCTAAGCACTACTGGTAAAAGAAAGAAGGAATAAAAAAGGTTATTCTGCTAAACTCATTAAACTCATAGGTCGTTGCCTACTCCAATTATCATCAAACAGACATCATCTAAGCAACCGATGGGAAGAGATTCACAAACTCACAGGCAAACATTATGCGGAACCAGAGGAAACTCCCCCCTCCCACCTCCCCGCGAAGAGAGGGAGGAAGGATTGTAGGAGCCAGAGGGACTGAAGACACCAGGAGAACATGGCCCACAGAATCAAATAAGCAGGGCTCACAGGGGCTCACAGAAACTGGAGCCACAAACACAGATCCTGTATGAGTCTGCACTAGGTCCTCTGCCTGTACCTTATGGTGTCCCTTTGGGGTGCCCAACAATGGGAGTGAGGGGAGTGTCTCTGACTCTTGCCTGCCCTTTGAACACTTTTCTTCCTGCTGGGTTGCCACAGCCAGCCTTGATATGAGGGTTTGCACACAATCTTATTGTATCTTCTTAGGTATTTTCAGTGTATATCCCTGGGAGGTCTACTCTTTTATTTATTTTTTTTAAGGGAAACAGGGGATGAGTTGATCTGTGGGAGAAGGGAGGTGGGGAGAAGGGAGGAGTGGAGGGATGGGAAACTTAGGTCCGGATGTAATGTATGAGAGAAAAAGAGAAGTTAGAATAGAAAGATTACAATGGTTTATATGAAAGAAACAATGACTAAGCCTCCAAAACTTAACAAAGTACTTTTGTGTGTGTGTGCGATATGGTTATATCTCTTCCTTTTGGAGTAAGTGCTATGAAGAATTCATCATTTTCATTCAAACATCTTTGTTTTGCTACATTCTCCATTTTAAGGACCACAAATTAGACTTCAGTGGACATTTATTTTATCCTTGTGTTATTCAGCCATTCTAAGGAGTTTAGTCATAGATTTTCAGAAGGTAATTAAGTATAAAAAAATAGGTGACTGGGAATACTCAATGAAACTGCTGACTTATTTTTAAAACATGGCTATACACAAAATGCAATTGAAAGAGAACTATTTCTATAATCGCCGTTTTGGCATTGACAATACAATAGGTAATAAACAATCATTTTCTGCCCTGAAAAAAATTACCAAAATGTTTGATTTATAGACATATATTTCTTGGTGCTCTTACTCACATTAGTCAAATATGATATCAAAGCTGGAAGAAGGCTCAGTAGGTAAAATCATTGGCTGAACAAGCCTGATGATGTGAGCTGGAATTCCCAGAATCCACAAAAAAGCCAGAATCAGTAGACAAATATCTGAGAGGCAACGACAGGAGAATTTCCAGAAGCAGGAGGGCCAGGTGGGCTGGCAAGAGAGTGACAAAGAAATACTGTCTCGTACAAAGTAGTGAGGCAAGGACCAATACCTGAACACTGTTCTCTGACTTTAACACGCATGCTGTGGCACATACTCCTGTGCTCATACGTAAGTGAATGAATGCATTCAAACACACACACACACACACACACACACACACACACACACACACACAAAATCATTCAATTACTTCATCTTATAGATGAAGATATTGAAATATAACAGTGACTAATTTAAGGACAAGAAAGTAGGGAGTGGAAAAAAGGACGAGAAACATTTGTTCCTGAATTTAAGATAACAAACATAGGCCTCTCCTGGACTGAGAATGTGTCCACACTTAGTAACTCCAGGAGTGAAAAGTGGGCTTGCCAATTCACTGTCCCTGTCTAATCTTAAACTATTAGGATACAGATAAGAGAAACCTGAGCTTCTTCACAAAGCATTATATTGACTGAAGACTACCAATGATTAATAAAAGGAATAGTAATTTTCCAGAAGAAATGAAAACAATCAAAATTTGACAGAGAAAGTTTTTCAAAGTTTTTTTAAGAGATAGGGTATTGATTCATTAACAAATGAATAGTGAGACTAAAAAATTGTGTTTGTGATTTAAAACATTTTTTTCCATCCCTTTAAGAGTGTTAGGCAGTGCCTGGCAGTGATAGTACATGACTTTAATACCAGTACTCCTGAAGCAGAGGCAGGAGGATCTGTGGGTTTAAACCCAGCCTGGTCTACAGAGTCAACTTCCGGACAGCCTGGGCTACTGTCTCAAACAAAATAATAATAATAATAATAATAATAATAATAATAATAATAATAATAATAATAATAATAATAAATAAAAATTTAGAAATAAGTGTTAGGCAATTCCTACTCACTGTTCCTATCACAATTAATTAAACCCAGTATATAATAAGTATTGAATGCTGAAACAAAATTAAAAGCAAAAATGATTATAAGTCACTAATAACAAAAAAAGTTCAGAATTTACTTTTGTTTGTTAGAAAGGATATTAAAATCTGCATAACTCTCTAAAAAATCTGTATACTATTTTATAATGGAAAAGTAAGCATTAATTTCAGAAAATTCAGACAAATATAGTTCAACTTTAATGTTTATTCATATGAAAAACTAAATGTACATTTTTGCATTTTATTCACTGAAGTATATATTTTATTTTTATATATCTGGAAGCAAATGAGTAAGAGACAACAGCAAATGGAAGATGAGTCTCTCTTTTCCTAATGAAATTTTTAGAGTTCAAAAAACAGTTGGGAAAATTCAAAAATCTCATCTAACTACTACCTAAAACTCCACAGAATGACATCATGAAATAATGTGCTTTGTAAACACACAGGGGGGCAATGGCTGGTAATAGAAGGTTTTTAATTGGATAACTCTCTGGCTTTTACCAGCTTCAATTGTTTGGAGTGTGTGAACTTTGGAGGTCTCTATAGCACTGCATGATTTTCATACTCAGTAAGCCTGCACGTGTTTGTGTACAGATAATTGCCATGTCTTGTACTGAGGATATGAACTGTGCAAAATTACTATAGGAAGTTGTAAATGATGTATGAAATGAGAAACCTTTGCCCACTGGCAGTACATGGATATAACAGAGATACTGATGCGCAGTCTTTTCCCTGTCACTTGTCATAGTGCTCATCTTACAAGAGGCATAGCATATGAATAAAGCCGAGTGTCAAACATGCATACTAAACAACCTATTGACTGCTCCTTTAAAAGTTCTACTTCTTCCTTAAATACTGGCTTTTGAAAACTATAGTGCCCAGGGTATATGCACAGAATTTCTATGTTGATTGTTCCAATTGCATATCTAAAAATATCAAATGCAGAAGATTTACTTAATTCTGTACACATGTGCCTTTATACTTTCATTAAGAATTGTTAAGTTTCTAGGCTTGCCATCCAAAGTCAGCATGCTTGTGGTACATATACACAGGCTTTGTTGATAAGCAACATATAACCATTTAAAAACATGTCCAGGCAGTGTAATCTTGATTCAACACTTGGATGTTTGAAAGACGTTAGCTCTCACCCATGACGGATGGACAAAGAATAGAAGAAACAGCACCTTCCTCCAAAGCCAGCTTTAATCTACAATTGTTGTGGTGTCTTCTCACTCCAATTCACATACCAATTCTCAACTCATGTATTTGATCAAACAGTAATGCTAAATGAACATACATACATATATATGTGTGTGTGTGTGTGTGTGTGTGTGTGTGTGTGTGTGTGTGTGTGCAATGCCATCTTGTAACAAGATATTGTACAGTCAGGGGAAATAAATGTGAAGAAAAAATCATGGTAGATATGTTCCTTGAGTTTCTGTTCTTGCACATAGACTTGATATACACCACTACATTCTAAAGACTGAGGGAAGCATAAAATCTTTTCATGAGGGAAATAGTATCACATTGTCACCAAAAATTGTAGAAATGAACAACAAATACACAGAAAATTGCAAATGTTGGAAAGAAAAAGAAACCACCAACAACCATAAGCAAAATCTCTTGGGAGGAATAGTGGAGTGGGGTGGTGAGATGGAAATTGTGAGCTGTTGTGTGATATTTTGATTGTGTTCTAACAATAAAGCTTGCTTGGAGTCAGAGGGTGGAACTAGCCATTAGCTGACCATAGAGGTTTGGAGGACTGTAGACAGAGAGGAGTCAGGAAGTGGTAAGGTGGGGCTGAGAGAGAACCTTGGCCCTTTTTGGATAGAGGAATGGAAGAGGTAGGAAGCAACTGGCAACTGCTCCCTGTTCTCTGATCTTTCAGGTTCTTACCCCAATATTGGACTCCCAATTTTTTATTGATAAAGATTAATTAGATTAATACTTCAGTGAACTGTAATAGAACTGCTGTAAATTCATGGAGAAGCTCTCTGCTATATAATCTGAGGGTAATCCCCACACTTCATTTGGTTTTACCACCTGTGACTTAACCAGGTTCTTTTAATGATTATCAAATAAAAATTCTCTTCAGTCTTACAATAGGAGAGCAAACTAACCATTATTAAAAGATACTAGAAAATTATTTTGTTATTAAAAGGCCCGTCTTTTGGTTTGTTTTTAGAAAAAAAAAAAAACTTAACCAGTGTACAATCTAGTGATAGTAAATGGTGGAAGGGCAAACCCTTTTTTGCTTACTCTATCCATCTTCACTACCTGAATGGGATGGAAGAGATGGAAAAGCACATGCAAAATTGGTAGTTTATAGACACAAAGTCACTAAAACCTGAAAACTGACATACTCTAGAGTCACCTACCAGAGAGTCTCAGTTGAGAGATTTCCCCAATCAGACTGGCTCTAGCTTGTGGAAATGTCTGAGGGTATCGCTTTCCTTATATCCTCTAGTCTCTCCATGGGCCCAGTCCAGGTGAGCAGTATCATTCCCTGAGCAGGTGGTCCTGGGCTGTACAATAAAGCTAATGAAGAATGGACCATCAAGAGAGTTAGCCAGCAACATTTCTCCACAGTTTCTGCTTTGAGTTTTGCATGAGTTCCTGTCCTGACCACGAAATAATGGACCTATAAGCGGAAACAAACCCTCTCCTCTCTTCCCTCAGTTGCTTTTGGACTGATATTTTATCACAATAGTGCAAAGGAGAGTAGAACAGAGATCTAGTCATAGGATAAAAGAATGCCTCCCCCGCACACCTTACTGCCACGTGACTCTCCACCTATTTGCAGGCATTCTTCAGAGTACATATCTGGCAGTAGAAATAAAGATGTAAGTCTCACCAAAGAGAACAGAATTACAGAATGGAAAAATACTACAAGAATCAGAATCAAACACTCATAGGTAAGGGGTGTTTGGGCCAAGAAAACTAGCCATTGAAACCAAATATGCTAAGTACTTAAATGACAAAGTAAAGAGTGTACAAGAACAATGGACAACATTCAAGAAAAGATGGTCAGTATAACCAAATGCAGAAAGTCAAAAGGATTCAAAATTAAATGCTAGATATACAGAGACAGAGATATGGATATAGCTATGAAAAAGGAGGATGAGAGAAAGGAAAGAAAGAGGGAAGAAAGAAAGAAAGAAAGAAAGAAAGAAAGAAAGAAAGAAAGAAAGAAAGAAAGAAAGAAAGAAAGAAACAGAGAGAAAAGAAGGAAGGAAGGAAGGAAGGAAGGAAGGAAGAAAGAAAGAAAGAAAGAAAGAAAGAAAGAAAGAAAGAAAGAAAGAAAGAAAAGATACTATCAGAAGATACTTTGTGGGCTTATCCATAGGTAGATAAGAAAAAACTGGGGAAACAATCTCTAAGTTTGGAAACATCTAATGGATCCCTCCACAACTAAAAAAACAAGTAAGAAAATTGAATAAAAGAAGAAAATACTAAACACACTGGTATGTTATTTTCAATTTGTTAAAAACACTAAAAAATAAAGATTCTAAAATAAGTTCAAAAAAGACTGTCCAATAGAGCAGAAAAGAGAAAAAATACACATTCACTTTTCCTCAGAAAACATAAGAAAAAAAGAACATATAACGAATACTTTAAATGTTGGGAAGAAATAACAGCAAACTACGATTCTATAGTAAGTAAAAGTATCAGTCAAAAGTGAAGTAGAGAGCTGGGAGCATGGATCAGCAGGCAAGAGCACTTGCTGCACAGGATGAGGGCATGAATCCAAGTACCTCAAACCCACATGTACATGCCTGTGAGCCCAGTGCTGTTAGAGAAGAAACATGGGAATTACTGGGACTGGCTTATTGGCTCCAAGACTTCAGATTCAGTGGGAGAATCTGTCTCAAGGAAATAAACAAAAGTGACAGAGCAGGACAATCATCCCCTTCCTCCAGCATCTGCACGTGCACACAGCTACATACAGTACAAGCACACAAAGCACGTATGTGCAAGTACACAAACAAAAGAATTTTTAAGTAGAGATAAAGACTTCCTTAGGCTAGTAAAACTCAAAGTTTTAGCCAGTATGCCTGCCTTGCAAAAAAAAATTATTTAGATAGATAAAGAAATAATAAACTTAGCGAAAGAATAAAAGAGGAGAAATAAGTGAAAGTAAAAATAAAACATTTCATAATCTTTAATTGATGTATTGGAAATCATTTTGATCAAATTAAAAATGGTAAAATTATAAGTGGCTATGTTTGTATACATGTGCATATATACATATACATAAGTTAAATGATTGATAGCAATGCTACGTTGGAGATGAAGAAAGTTTTGAGATCATTTTGTCACTATACAATATCTCTACTACCCCTGAAATAATATAAAGTAATGTATAAATGAATTTTGATAAGGTACAAATATGCATTAGAACTAGGGGGAACAGATGAGAAAAAAACTAAAACCAATAGAAAGTTCATATTTGAGTATATAAAATGCTTAATTAATACCATAGGCATTCAAATTACTAAATTAAAATTATGAGTAAAAAAAAACAAGAACAGCTAAAAATGAAATAACTGACACTGTTAAAAAGCAGCTAAAGAGTGGCAAGAATGGTACATACTAGATCAAGAATGTCAGCCATCTCCTTCAAAATTGGTGGCCAGAACAAAGACACTGAAAAGACAGAGGTCTTCAAGGCAGTTACAGACCCAACTGTATGTTGCTTACAAGAAATTCACTTAAATATAAAACACATATATATCAAAATACACAATGCTAACACTCATCACTACGAAACAGAAATGGCTATGTTGATTTTCAATCAGACAAAACAGAGAAGAAGAGGGAAGATATCAGGGGTCAAGAAGGGCTTTATTTAATGGTAAAAGGTTAGTTTTCCATGTAAACTTTAAAAAATCGAATTTTATTCACCAAATAATGGAGAATTAAGATGTATGAGGAAACAATCTAATAGAACTTCAAGTAGAAATAAATTAAGTCATTACTGTGGTTGGAGATTCTAACATCACTCTCAGAAATGCACAAATTCAAGACTCAGAGATGGCACATCATGGATGCAAATAACATCATCGAATCAGTGGACTTGATGAGCATAAAGATGACTTCACATAGCAGTAACAGAGTAATCATCTTAAGCTCACATTAGGAACATCCACTAAAATACAGAACATTCTGAGCCACAGTACACAACATTTGGTAGAATATGAAGGACAGGACATGTATGTTCAGACTATAGTGGAATAAAGTTAAGGCTCAGTAACAAAAAGAGCTCTAACACACACACACACACACAAAGTTCTAATTTAAATACAGAGATTCCAGAAATAATTGCAAGAGACGTATTTTTTAAATCTTTATGATCTAAATGAAAACATGATGTACGAAGATTGGTGAAATATAATAAGGGCAGGCCATACAGGAAAATTTTTTGCAAAGTGTTATCAAGTAGATTCAGAAATGCATTTAACAAATCTAACAACCATTCATAATTTTTTACAAAGACAATTGTTAGAGTAAACTAGGAGTAGAACTTCTAATTAATAAAGCATCTTAGTTAATTAGTTAGTTAGTTAGTTAGATTTTTAACACAGGGTTTCTCTGTATAGCCCTGGCTGTCCTGGAACTCATTCTGTAGACCATTCTGGAGTTGAACTCATAGATCTGCCTGCCTCTGTCTCCCAAGTACAATGATTAAGGTGTGCCACCATGTCTGTCTTATTTATTTATTTTTATAAGTAAGTTATTTAAGTGTGTGCGTGTGTGTGTGTGTGTGTGTGTGTGTGTGTGCATACACACAGGTGCACATGTGTAAACCTGAGTGTAGGGGTCTGCTAAGGTCACAGGCATTGGATGCCCCTAGTGCTATAATTATAGGTGATTGTGACTCACCTGACATGGAGACTGAACTCAGGTGTTCTGTAAAAGTTGTATAAGCTATTAAGCAGTAAGCCATCTCCCCAGCCCCTAAAGCATCATATTTCGTGGTGGGAGAGTAGAACCCCTCATGCTAAGATCAAAAACAACACATTGTTGAATTCAGTGTTTTCATTTATTGTAAAAATACAACATGAAGTTGGAAGGTAATATAATGGGAAGTCCTGGATAGATTGAAAAGGTAGAGTAGGATGAATATGATAAGATATATTATACATTTCTGTAGATTTTTCAAATAATAAGTTAAATTTTTAAAGTAATTATGGGTTATGACCATCACTCAATAGCATATTGTTTTACTTGCAAGGCCCTAGACTCAATCATCAACACACACACACACACACACACACACACATACACACACACACACACACACACACACACACACACACACACGCACGCACATGCACACACAGAAACATGAATGAAGAGTAAAGAAAAGCAAAATAAGGCAAAAATATCATTCTTCTCCATGGCTTTCTAAATCATGATGAAAGTCCTAGTCAATGAAAGAAAATAAATACAGAGGATAAAGAAATGTAAATTTTCTTTTTTAAAATGCCTCAGAAGTAATATGCTCTTTTTTTTAAAAAAAAAAAAAAGAGCTTCAAGATACGAAATAAATATACAAAATCAATAACTTTCTTATATGCCAATAAGGAACAACTGAAAATTTAATAAAAACAAAACATTGTTTACATTACCACTTCAAAAAGTAAAATATTTTGGAATTTATTTAACAAAGGCCTTTAGATAGAAAACTGCAAAATTTTATAGAAAGAAATCAAAGAACTAGAGAAATAAATATTCTGCATTGATGGTCAGAAGATATATTTAACAAGGTGCCAATTTTCCATCTTAAGCTATAGATTCAATGAAATATGGCTATTAATATTAATTTTTACTATATATAGGCAAGTCAAAGTCCTAACAAGTTATTTTGCAGCTATTAAATAAATTCTAGCAAGTTATGTTGTGATTCATATGGAGGGACAAAAGACCTTAGAGGTCAACAAAACCTTAAAGAAAAAAGGCAGGGAATGATCACACATGACTTGAAGCCTTATTACAATGCTACAGTTACCAAGACAGTGTGTTGGCCAAGGATTAGACAAATAAGTCTAGAGAACAAAACAGAGAGCACCAAAATAAACCCACATAGCTATAATGAATACAACCTTATCAAAAGACAAAGGATGCTACAGAAGCAAAGTGGCCTTTTCTGAAAGGTTATGGAAAAGCTAGATGTACAAATGCAGAAAAGATGACTGTAGAAACAAGGCTTGTCTCCTCCAAAAAGTTCACTAAAAATGGACCATAGATCTAAATATCTAAACAATGACTTTGAGTTTAATTATGAGTTTGTAGATATAGCACAAAAGTATGGCTCATTTAAAAGAAACCAATAAGATAGATTTAATTATAATTAAAAGTATCCACTCCTAAAAGCACTGTCAAAGGAATGAAAGGGTATTTCACAAAACAGAAGGGATTTTTTTTAAAGCATAAAACTCAGAAGGAAGTAGACAACACAATTAAAAATTCAGTCAGAAATCTGAATGAACATCTCCCCAAAGAAAACACACATATGGGAAATTAACAGATAAAACAGTTCAACATCACTTCTCATTGAGAGAATTGTAGCTGTAGAGAATGAGGTTATACACCATACCAATGAAACTGAAAATTCAGAATATTGACACTTTAGGGAATGGAGGGCCTGGAATTGTCATTCATTATTCCTGAGGATTAAGACAACCATCTTGGAAGAGCGGGTATGGGTTTCTTAGAAAGTTAACAGCACTTATCATACTATCCAGCATTCATGCCCCTAGTATTTATCCAAAGGAGCTGAAAACCTGCATCAACACAAATCATAAGTAGCAGCTTTATTCATAATGATAAAAGTTTTAAAACAAAACAAAACATGATATGATTCCAAAGTTAAGTACTTAAATACACTGACAAAACCCCAAACTGTGGTGCATCATCTAGTACTCAAAAGTGAGGTTATCAAAGCTGTGGCAAGTCAGGGAGAAGATTTGAATCCACACTAAGAAGTGAAAAGACTCTCAGCAAAAGCTATTTTCGGAATTGTACCTAGTTCATGACATTCTGGAAAATGTGGGATCACAGACAGAGATCACTGATTTCCATAGGTTAGTGGAAGAGCTGAACAAGCTGAGCATGGGGTTTTTAGGGCAGTGTTACTATAGTGAATAACACTATGGTGATGATCACATCACTATTAATTTCTCAAACTTAAGGAATGTGCACCAAGACTTGGGGTTACAAATAATGTGCCAATACAGGTTCCCATACTCCTTTGATAGACTGCTAACGGGAAGAGACATATAAGTGCACGGGGAGTAGAAAATATAAAGAAGATCTCTGTACCTTCATTTCAATTATATTGCGAACCTAATACTGCTCTAAAATATGTAATCTGTCTTACAAAACCAATAGAAAAACCACCTGACAAGTTATCATATAGGTTTTTATTATAAAACTGAGTTGTAGAAATTAAGCATAGGACACATATAAATCAAAACTGTGCTTATACTGAAAAATGAGGCAAAATTTATCATGTGTACTCATGAAAACATATCATAATATCGGCACCGGGGTTTGAACCTAGGTGTCATGCATGTGAAACAGGCTTCTTGTCACTGGACTAGAATCCAGCATTGGAGTTCAGTATCATTCTGGCCTTCGAGAGTTTGACAGTCTATAAATACAGAGCTCAAACTATCACACTAGGTGTATTTCAGTATCATTTGAACTCTTTATTTGGTATACAATGAAATTGGATCTTCCTGAAAAATGAATGTTTCTACATGTCACATATGATTTTATTAAAAAGGAGGAGGAGAATAAAAAGAAGATATTATCGTCATTCACTTTTTACAGTATTCATAATTGTTTCTGGAAATTATACAACAAATTTTTTTATCAACCTATTTTATCTCTTCTTGGAATCAAATAGATCCTTCCTTTACTTGATGGTACTAAAAGTGAAATATTTGATTATATTTTCCATTAGTAGACTACATAGATAAGTAGTTTTTCATATGAGTCTCAAGAAAATTGAAAAAGCTGTGCTGCTGTGAATATAGTTTAGGAAACGTAAGACGGGCTGGAGAGAAGGCTCAGTGCTTAAGAGCATGTATTGCTCTTGCAAAGGACCTGAGCTTGTTCTGTAGCATCCATGTTGGGCTGTTCCCAACTAACTGTAACCCCAGATCTAGAGGATCTGACATCCTCTCTGGCCTCCTTTGACACTTGCACACAGATGCACATGCCCCCACGCAAACACACACTCACATAGTTTAAAATAAAATCTTGTTTAAAAGCATAAGATGAAAGGTTGCATTTATTTGGTTCATTTTCCATTTAGAATTGCAAATACATAAGCATTAGATATTAAGTAAAAAATCTTCAATGTAAAAATACTTTCAAATGATGACCTAATATTTTTGATAATACTTAGAACCTATATATATTCTCCTATTGTGAGTTGTGAATACGTATCTCCTGTAATGTTAAAGAATTATCAGAGGTTTCTACTGTTCTTTTTCTTTTCCTCTAATTGCACTAGAAAAATCTTGATTGGAAATAAACAAAAAAAGAAGAAAATAAATGTCATCACAATGCTACCATCCACTTAGCTCTTTATACTTTGTCCTGGTTTGTCATTTTTGTTAGCTTACAGAAAATTTCTCCAGTCTTGTGTCCTCCTCCTCTGTATGTATATGTCTGTCTACTATTATCTCTCTATCTACTATAGCATGTGTCATTTGAAACTCTGGGAGCAGGACATTAGCAACTAACTAGTCTATAATCCCTGCCTGATGGTAATTTCATTTTCACTGTTTATGAGATCAAAAACAACAAACTGAGAAAAGTCTGAGAGTTGCAGTTGAGGAGACAGTTAATAAAGCATTTGTCAGTGCATGTAGGTCAGATCATTATCCCTGCAATCCACATTATAAATGTCAAACAGAGCCAGGTAGACACAAATTTTGTTTCCCATAAAATCCACTCACACCCACACTAAATCTTTAAGAACATATTGAAAAACAGAAAAAAATCTGTGAATCAGGTTATAAAGGTCCATTTCTAATGCAGATCAGAGCTTGTTGGTGAACCCATCAATAATTCACTTAATATGACCATATGTGCTTTTCATTAGGGGTTATTGTTCAGAAATGATGGTAAGAATCACATTGTTAGATTTGTATATTCTTCCCATTTTCTTTCTGTATATGGAATCATGCTGACATCTGTATAGGATATATATCAGCTTCTGTTGTGTCCATAGATATCTCCAGATAGGAAATCTTCCTTATTAGGAGATCTGTACATAAACTCCAGTTGATTCAGTCCATTTGAAATATGTAAATCCACACAAGAGCTAGAAGGAATTCAAAATACAGCATAATGTTATTATCACAAAGAAAAAGTCCATCAACAATAAATGTCTCAGAGAAAAATGTCAAGGCTGTCTTTGGTGAATCAAAGGGACAGGAAATGCCTGTGCAGCCCTTTGGTTGATTATAAACCTGTTTCTCCTCTAAATCATCACTTTGTGGCCCACGATTTTCTGATAGCAATCCTGCCAGCTAATCATTTTCCAGGGATCTCTTGGGAAATATTTATTCATTTCTTGTCTAAACTCGAAACCACAATCAGTTTGCATGAGGAGAGCTATATTCACTAAAGGTAAAAATAAAATTTAGCCCTCACCTCATTTTATAAAACAACGTATTTTTGTTTGAAGGAATTTTTACTTTTGTTAAACTGGTATGTAGCTTCTAAAAGAGAATGCTAGAATTACTGCTTTTGTTAAATGCATCAAATAATGAAAATTCAATTTTTGTAAATGTGATCCCTTTGACAGATACAATAAGTTCTATGGCATATTACCTTTGAATCACATTTGCTAAAATTTCATACTTAAAGATAATTCAAATGTATTCATCAGTACTTAATTTAACCAATTTTGTTACAAGCTTGAAGTTAATCATTTCTATTTATTGAAAATGTTGTTCACCTGGTTTGAAAAACATGAACATATCTGCCATAAAGACATCAAAAGTAATTTTCTATGCTTCATAAACACTTACATCATGCAAAAAAGAATACTCCAAAATCACAAAATATTTCTCTTTTGAAGTATTTGGCTGTTGAAAAGAGAGAGATGCCTTTTTACCTTATGAGTTGATAGTTAGCTCAAAACTTTTGAAATAAAGGTAGCAATGTAGTACTGTAAGTCTATTGTTTCTGTATAAAACAACATACTAATTTATTTGACTGTATAAAAAGCATTTTGGCCAATAATTGATGCATAATAAATACTGTTCAATACATCTGATTGCTACTCTGAGCCACATAGAAAGCCTTTGCAACCTATCCATAACACCATGCACTTTCTTTAAGCCAACAAAAAGACAGTATATTTAGACAACTTCATTCAAGTCAAGGTAATTATTAACTCTTTATATATCTGTCCAAAAATTTTTCACCATTCTTTGTATTGTCTTGCATTGTTTTAATGCATAAAATGTGCTTTTCCATGGCTAGGAGATGGCTCAGTTGGTTAAATGTCTGAGTTTGAAGACAAAGACACCTGATTTCAACCTGTAGCTTCCTCATCCACATACACACAATGTGTACTTACACACACTCACATGAACACACACACACATACACACACATATACATATATATATATATATATATATATATATATATATATATATATATATATAATTCACACTTTAATAAGTAACTAAAATGTAAAATGTTCTTTTCCTTCCTCCCATTCTCAGCTGAATTTTAAACAATGAGGCCAGGATCTTCTCTACTCATCATTATACCTTTAACAATGGTCTTGCATGATACTACAATTTGTATAAACTTTTGAAATTGGCTAGTGAGACTTAAACATTCATTTCACAAAATATAAAGGCAGAAAGCAAATAAATCAAATGAATTTAAGCACTCATTTTTTGAAAAGATGCAAAGCAACATGATGAACAAAATGCTCAGTTCTCTCATTTAAAAAATCTCTTCCTTATGCAGCCATCCCAAAAAAATTGAGCTTCTTCATGTCACACAACAACATGGAGCCTCTCATTTGAAAGCTGCACAAAGGTCATGAAAAGCTGAATTGAGTTTCCCAAGTTCCAAATCAAAATTTTTCTCTACAGTTGAAGGAAATGTACATATATATTGTGCTGGTTTGAATAAGAATGGCCCCCATAGGCTCAAATATTTGAATGCTTAGTCACCAGGAAAGGCACTATTTCAAAGGATTAGAAGGATTGAGAGATGAGGCCTTTTTGGAGGAAGTGTGTTACCTGGAATGGGCTTTGAAGTTTCAAAAGTCCATGCCAAGACCAGAGTCTGTATGTCTGCCTGTCTGTCTGCTCTCTCTCTCTCTCTCTCTTTCTCTCTCTCTCTCTCTCTCTCTCTCTCTCTCTCTCTCTCTCTCTCTCTCTCTCTCTCTCTCTGCCTATGGACCAGGATGTAGAACTCTCAGGTACTTTTTCAGCAACTCGTTGACCTCCTTACCACCATGTCTCCCACCATGATGATAATGAACTAACCCCTGAAACTGTAAGCAAGCCACAGATTAAATGCTTTCTTTTGTGAGAATTGCCTTGGCCAGTGTCTCTTCACAGCAATAAAATAGTGACTAGGACATATATACTTGTATAAATGTTTATTTATAGTATGTGTATTATATGTTTGCATACATATATAATAGGAATGTGTAATTATAATCTTTCTGTGAGAAAGTAAGCATAATAAACAACATTCTATTTTTAGTTATTTTAAAGCTCCAAATTTAGTTCATATTTCACTAGTCTCAACAATAGTTAATAGTGTAGTACAGTATATTCATTTAGATGTTCAGAAATTATTTTGCTGTTATTAAGACACATGTCCTGCTTCTTTGTGAATTTTCTATTGCAATTATTTCCTAACTGCCTTTTAATTAGTCTATTATTTTCAAGCTTTCATATTAATTTTTTTCTATCTTTTATATCTTCCTTTTTACTATCCAGCTCTCAGTCCATAACCTACTGTTGTCTTCATATAATGATTTGGAGATGCTGAAACATAGAATATCTTTAGTCAATCAATATGTCTTAGACATTCTGTTAGATCATGTCCTCAGATCAATTTCTATTTTTCTGCTGTCACTTCCCCCTAAGGAAGAGCATTAAGTCTGGGCCCACGCACACTCCACTCCCCAGTCCTCTGCTTGGATTTGGTGTGGTCCTGGCACATAAGTTTGCAACTTCAGGTTATGTTAGAATCTTTTTTCACAGACCAGTAGCAACTTCCTTCTCTTGGTCTTTTTCACTGGCTTAACTATGGCAAAAAAAAAAACAAAAAAAAAAAAACTCCTTCCTCATCAGTTTTGCTGAACACTGCCAAATCTTCTAAGAAGATATCTAATAAGTTTCATGAATTAACCAATGGAATTTGTAACATATTTTCTGATAAACCAAATTTCTTATTACGTGCCTGAATTTATACAATTTTACTTACCTGCAGGTTTGTTTAATAATATTATTAAATTGACAATATAATCCACATTTTGCACAGAAACGAATAGCTACTTTACCTTCATAAACTTATTAGACACTCAACTGATATACAGTACAGCCAAAAATGTAATCATGTTCTCTTGCTGAAATGCTAGTCTTCCTTTCCTGATGGGTCTAGTGACATAGTCTAGTGATTGAGAACTTACAGCTCTTTGTTATGTATTCAAATTGTATCCCAATCAGTTCCTATGTGTATAAGAATAAAAACAGGTGCTCACCTATTATGCCCAGGAGTATTTGACTCATACTCTAGTCAGGAGTCATGTTGTTTCTATATTCTTTCAGTAATGAATTAAATTGCCCTTAGAACTCTCCAGTTTTCCTTAAGAATAATTTTTAAGAGTTATTTCATATCTATCCTTGACAAATGTGTTAAATAAACGTTCTTAGTGGATGAATGAACAAAGGGACAGACAGAAATGAGAAGAATTGAGATGACAGCATGAGAGAAGATGAGGATCTTAAGCAGAATTGTGGACAGCAAGGACTAGACACTCACCCTGTTTCCAGATGTTGGACATCGAAAGAACACCACTTTGCCCAGTGCTCAGTGAGCCAACCAATTGGGAGTACCAGCAGGTGAAATCTAGTGAGGGATGCAGATTTTCCAATGGAGGCATAGGCATCATCTGGACAATTAATAAAATACAAAAAAAACCTGAAAGTTCATGTGATACAGAGAACAAGAAAACTAGTAATATTTAGGTTTAAGTTTAGAATATGGCAGTGAGGTGATGGTGCATCCTAGCACTCCAGAGGTAGAGTCAGATGGATCTCTGTGAGTTTCAGGATAGCCAGAGATGATACACAGAGAAACTCTGTCATGAAAAAAATAATAAATAAATAAATAAATAAATAAATAAATAAATAAATAAATAAATAAATAAATGGTTGTGAACCAGTGCCTGATGCAAAGAATATATGTAGTACAAAAAAACTCTGTGAGTTTCAGGATAGCCAGAGCTGATACACAGAGAAACTCTGTCATGAAAAAAATAATTAATTAATAAATAAATAAATAAATAAATAAATAAATGGTTGTAACCCAGTGCTTCATGCAAAGAATATATGTAGTACAAAAAAATGATAAAAGAGGTGGAAGACTGGTTTTAAAAGTTCCTATTTGGACTCAAGACATAACTAGGGGTGAGTATTTAGAGCACTAGACAGTAGAGATCTTAACTGGATTGTGAGGAATATCAGAAATCAAACCATGAACTGATACAATGGCTCAAATGTAAGATCATTGCTTTACACTTGGGCTGCTACAAAATTGTCACAGTGAAAAGCTGTCTACCAACAGCCCTCACATTAACCTCTCTTCATAAACACTGGTTCTTTCTGACTATTCAATTCCCTAATGCATATATGATATGATGCATACACGTTTTACTGCCCCATTGCCACAACTGATCTAGGATGTAAAATTAATCTTTTTTTTTTTCTGCTCAACTATCTTTTTTTTTTTTTTTTTTTTTTTTGGTTTTTCGAGACAGGGTTTCTCTGTGTAGCTTTGCGCCTTTCCTGGGACTCACTTGGTAGTCCAGGCTGGCCTCGAACTCACAGAGATCCACCTGGCTCTGCCTCCCGAGTGCTGGGATTAAAGGCGTGTGCCACCACCGCCCGGCACTGCTCAACTATCTTATTCTCACAATTGAAATTTCAGGACAGTAGAATTGAGATCCCAAGTATTAGTAAATTTAAGTCATCATTGTCCAGGAGATAATGACTGTTGTGTTTAGTGTCTTCTGAAGAGGTTTGACATCTAAAAAGCAACCTTAAATTCGTTAAGTTTGTTAACACTTGGGGTTAACATAATTTGTTTGTAGTCATCAACATCACAAGGAAGTTTAGTTTGGGTGTGTTTTTGAGGTTCTGTTGCCTTTTACAGCAACATAGGAAGAGCAGAGAATCCAGGCATGCTTAAGACTATTGTTCCCTACATATTTCTTTGAGGATTACCAGCCTGTCTTGGCGGAATAATTCAAAAGACTCAGTAGGGTTCAAATGACTACTAAGTTATCCATAATCATTTAAATTATTCATTTTTAAAAATTAATTTGCACATTTAAATAATTCTCAATTATAAACTTGGTGCAATGGATCCATAATCCCAACATTTGGGAGATAAAGGAAGAGAACGAGAAGCTCATAGTCAGCCTTTGATACATAAAAACCTCAAGGCCAGCCTTAACTATGTGAGAACTTGTCTCAAGAAATTAATAAAAGAGTAATAATTCTTAATTCTGAATACTATTGAAAAGCTATAATCTGAATACCAGAGAAAAGATATAACTATTATTTTGTTAATGGATAGAGTATCAAACTGTTTACTAAGTACTTACCTTTGTATCCATAAATTAGTATAGCTCATCAGAGAAGCTTCTCTTTGCATTGGACAGATATTTGTGGTGATATATCGTGTACCCTAATAAACTTAGAGAACAGAGCTAGCCACTAGATTAAACATAGACATCAGGCAGTGGTGGCACACACCTTTAATCCTATCACTGGGGAGGCAGAGACCATCTGGATCTCTGTGAGTTCAAGGCTACACTGGGCTACACAACATTGATTCTGTATAGGAGAGAAACAGAGCCAGGCAATGGTGGCACACACCTTTAATCCTAGCACTTGAGATCTCATGCCTTTACTTGGGAAGCACACACACCTTTAATCCCAGGAAGTAATGCAGCAGGGCAGAGAAGGGTATATAAGGCATGAGGAAACAGGAACTCACTCTCTTCAGGCTGAGGATTTCGTAGAGGTAAGAACTAGTGGCTGGCTGTTCTCCTTCTCTGATCTTTCAGCTTTCACACTGATATCTGGCTCTGGGTTTTTTTTTTTAATTAAAAGAACATCTAAGATTCGAACAACAGCTATTAACACAGACACCTCAGTCAAAGATCAGAGATTTAGTGACTATGGAGTACTCAGCCTTCAATGGGACATCTATACTGCACTCCCTCCTAAACTTCAGTGGAGGAAGAGACAGAAAGCATGTAAGAGACAGAGGAGGGTATTGCTGCTGTACAGTGTCTTCTGGACATGACGGGCTCATTGAACTCAGGAACTAATAGCAGTTGTGTCTGTCTCCACAAGACTTGAACACCATCAAGCCAGTATGGGCAGAATGGCTGGCAGCACATAAAAGTAGCACTAATTGAAAAGAGTGGACTATATAATAAGGGGGGATCTGGGGACATGAAGTTAAGAAGAAGATGTGGGAAGAAAGGTTTTGGGGGACTAGAGGTACAGAAGTAAGTGATATGATAAAAAGTGATATGGACATGACAAAATATATTGTACACATGTATAAAAATCTCAAAGAATAAATTGTAAAAGCATATGTATATGGTAATGGAGGAGTTAAAATTGTGTTAAAATACAGAAAATATATTTTCTAAAAGCTACAGAAAACTAGTCAGAGAACCATTGTTAAAGTGTCAGAAATAAATAATTTTATGTTGGTCAAACTCTGAAGGTCAAAACTTTTTAAATTTCAAAGAAAATATTAAAAGATTTACCCATTTAAAATTGTTGACCTGTTTGGGAGGCATCCAGGCAGTGGGACCGAGTCCTGTGCTCATTGCATGAGTTGGCTGTTTGAAACCTGGGGCCTATGCAGGATTGCTTGGCTCGGCCTGGGAGGAGGGGTCTGGACCTACCTAGACTGAGTCTACCAGGTTGATCTCAGTCTGTGGGGAAGGCTTTGCCCTGGAGGAGGTGGGAATGGGGGGGGGGGGGGTTGGGGGGAATGTGAGGGGAGCGGGAGGGGGGAGAACAAGGGAATCCGTGGCTGATATGTAGAACTGAATTGTATTGCAAAATAAATTTAAAAAAAAAAAAAAGGATTTAAAAATGCAAAAAAAAAAAATTGTTGAAGCCGGGCGCTGGTGGCACGCGCCTTTAATCCCAGCCCTCGGGAGGCAGAGCCAGGCGGATCTCTGTGAGTTTGAGGCCAGCCTGGGCTACCAAGTGAGTTCCAGGAAAGGCGCAAAGCTACACAGAGAAACCCTGTCTCGAAAAACCAAAAACAAAAACAAAAAAAAATTGTTGAATGTAAATGTAAATTAAAGTTTAAGCAGTCAAAAGAAACTATGTGCAGCATGGGTTAAGCCTTTACAGAGTATTTTCTTGTGAAAAATAAAACAGCAAAGAACTATTGACATGACATAATACAAAAAGAAAACAAAATTCATGTCCAATAACTTAGACTATGAAATTTGGTTTAAATTTAACAATAATAACGTCCTGCAAGAATCTATTGCTATCAGAAAATCTTAGACAGGTAAGATAAAGTTAGACAGGAAGTATTAATTTACTGTCTCCAGGATTCATTCTGTTCCTGAATGAGTATGGTAGATGATTTAAGCATTCTCGTTGTCTTTTTTCTTTTTTTTTTTTTTATCAATTTCACCCAAATGTCCCTGAGGATGAGCATCTGTGTCCTGAGTATTTAAACTTTCCTGCCCAAATCAGTCTGAACATCTTGGCTTGTTTTGGCTGTGCAAAGTCCATGAAGGTATCTATCATTTGCTTGTAACTGTCAATTGAAAGGGCACCTTATGGTCACACACGAGGGCACAAGTGACCCAAAGCAGAGAACCAGGAAGAGACTAGATGGGTGTGACTCCTGTCAGTATTAAAGGGAAAGACTCTGTGTTTTCTTTCCTAAAATTAAATACAGAACTTCCTAGCAGAATGGAAACAGAGCAGAGCATTTGAAAATGAAATAATGCACAAGGAAGGCGCTACTTCTTTTCGGTAGATTTTAACATTTATAAAGTAGTTCACACTTGTCGAGCATTCTGTTGGACAAGCCTTGTTTGTGCAGGCATGCACTGACTGTGTTAGGACAACAGGCTCTTCACTCACAGGGGAGAAGACACGAGTTCTGTTACTACAAACAGGCAATAGTATCTGAGGGAAAAAAAACAAAGAACGTTTTTGTTTCGCTCCCACAATTAATAAATATATAGAGACACATCTCTACCTAAGTGATAAAGGCAAAGGCTGAGCTTAATGGGCTTAAAATCAGCATGTCACTCTTAGTGGTCTCCGACATAAATTAAAGGTCTGGCCATATCCTTCCAAACCAGCTTTGTAGGATTGCTTTTCCCTATACTGCTTTTACATTATATTTTCCATATTAAACATTCCATAAGACTATCAGTTTCATAAAGATAGTATCTCTTTGTGATTGTGACCTCAACAGGGTAAAAATTCTAAGTCTGATACCAATTGCGAAAATAAAATTAAATTACATTTTAGATGTTCTTTGTGGAGTATTTTTATATAAAATCAAGAACCTATAAATGTAATGTTTACAAACTCAATAGATTATGTAGTTCTGGTACTTTAAATTAAAATTACTTTGTACAAGATTTTCCTTTCGTATTTGAACTTTTTTTAGTTCTTAGGAGAAGCCTCAAAGTAAGAGTTTTATTAAAAATAGCATTCTTAAAGACACTAAAAGTAACAGTGATGGGTCACAGACAATTACATCCTAATAAAGTGCCAGGTGCTCTTTACTTTCATGACATATTCAAAATCCATCACTTAAGAATTCTTTCCTTGTTGCTAGAATATTTATTTTACACAAAAGGAAAACCAGACCTGAAGAAGTTAACCACTGCTTGAGTCACCCTAAACACATCCGACTGTAGTTGGATCTCACACTCTCCTCAGATCAGAGTCCCTGTTTGTCTGTTCTCTTCATGTTGCCTGTTGTCTGGAATAGCATAGGCCCTGTGTTTCCACCAACAGGGGTGCCAGTAAGTTGTGCCTGGAACCCAGGAAACACATAAAGTGATTTTTTAACTCAACAAATTTGAATGAAGGGAATCCAAGACCTGAAAGGCCTTTAAGTCAGATTTTCATCAAGGTAGATATCTACTTGTGTGTGTGTTAATGTTTCTTGAGCTCTGACTATTTATAAAGCAGTCTCCACTTAAGTAAGTTTCACAATTTCTTAAAGAAGCAAAGGGCTTGTATGACATCAACATAGCACATTATTAGATGGCTGTAACAAAGTTTCATATCATCTGCAGCTCTTGTGAGTCACTGAAACAAGGAAGTTTTAATGAAAAGTTTTATTTATAAAAGTAAATGCAACAGAAAAAAATATTAGGAAGATAACAGAAAACTAGACACTGAATCCTGTCTTAGGGATAAAACTCAAATTATCCTGGAGCATAAGGCTTCTGTATCTGGGCTTATAAAATAGTCTAGTTTTGGAAAGGAACAAGCAATCTATCCATAATTATTCAAGCAATCATAATTAACTATGAGTTAATCATACAGTACAAATACAGAGAAATCATACAGCACTGACGAAGGTCTAGAGACCGAGCTATCAAAACATAGTCTCCAGTTTACCTGCCACACCCATTCGTCTGACATCCCTGTCTTGGACTGTAATTCTGGACACATCTACTCTTTATTAAGACCAAATAGCCAAAGTCAGCAGGCTTCAGCCAGTCATATTTTCTCCTTATTTCTGCACTCGAGGAGGACAGTGAAGGGCCGCCTCCTCTCTACGCAGAAGGATATGCTTTCATCCCCATGGATTTGAAGAGAAGGGCGTTTGCTAAGTGACTATTAGGGAAACAGCATGAGAGTGCTTAAGGGGGTGGTTGGATCCCATCTCTAGTACTTATCTGCTTTTATAAACTTGTGCAAGGGACTTGACCTCTCTGTGCCTCGATTTCTGTCATCTGTAAAGGGGGGGATAATAAGAGGAACACTGCGGGAGCTATGTGGATGAACCTGACAATGTTAGTGAGTTGCTTGTCACAGTGCCTGGCACGGGGTGCATTCCAGGAACCTTAACTTTGTTACCTAGGAGTTGTCAATGTTTAACAAAAGCTGAAAGCTTCCTTCCCCTTGATTCCCATATGAATTAAATCTTCTTGCTGTTTTTGACTTCCAAGGTCCTAGTTAATGAACAGGTTTAATGCATGTGCAACATTCCAAAGGCTTCCTCCTTGTTATCTTTCAAGGAGGAGGATAATGGCTAAACACTGGAGGAAGATATCCCAGTTACCCTGGGGGACTTTATGCTAAGTGAGGCATAGTCAGGCACTGTGGCGGGACAGGCATGTAATATCTATAGTAGCTCAGTTCATTGACCAAGGCAGCGGGGAGGATAGTTGGTTAGAGTCTGTCGGAAGGGAGAAAGGGTTGTTTGGGGCATCTGCAGTTATGTAGGACAGAGAGACCTGGAGAACCCACGTGCACCTTCAAACACGCATTGAGGAGTAAATCACACTTTATGTGGGTTTTACAATGATTTAAAAAGGGGGGGTGAAGGAAGATAGAGATAATAGGAAAGGAGAGACTGAGGAAGGGTGAGAGGAGGGAGGGAAGTAGGGAGAAAAGGAGGAAGGATCTTGTGTTCTGATGAAGAATTTAGGTCAATAGCAAAAAAGCATGTTTCATATAATTCCCATTTGTTTTTAGCAAACCCCCCTTTAAAAAAAAAAGAGAGTAACTGGAAAGAAGTCCTCAAAACTTACATTAGAGGTAAAAGTTATCTGACACTTTGAACTATATTCTCCCATTTTGTCAGCTGCTGTCTGTTAGAGAATTTTATGCCGGAAGCAGTTGGGGCGCCCAGTAATTCAAGTGAGCAGCTTCTGGAAGCACCCATTTACACAATGCCAGTATTGGGCATCTGTACTCTTAAACTGTAAAATGCAAGGATAATCAAACGAACAGAATGAGGGTCTTAAAGGGTCTGTGACTCCAGCACTTTCCCAGATCTCAAATCTAGTTATATAACACCCTCATCTTTACCCACACGTCTATTTCTCAGATTAAGAGGGAGCATATAAATCGGTGTGTGGATTTGAAAAGAACAATTTATGTGTCCCTAAATTTGAATGATGATACCACAGGCTATTGTGGTAATTAAAAAGAAAGCAGCAAACAATACTAAGTCATGAGTTGGAAATGCTGAATGGTGACATGTTTGGGTCATGCATGCTGTCCTTTCTGATATTAGACAGGTAAGTCCTCCATAGGAAAGTGTCTGCATGGATGTTTGCTCAAAATTTCCGTACTTAGTCAAGGAGTATCTTCGATGGTCTTATAAAACACAAAAGGAACAGTGATGTGGTTCATGCTCATGATCAAGTGAGCTAGGGGAGCAGAGGCTTTGGATTGGTCAATTCAGGCACTCTTTTAAGGCTTGTTTCTTTATCATAGAGTAAGAATATAAATATTTTTAGAGACCCTGAACTATATTCTATGCAGGTTTATTGTGACTTTTCCAAATTCCTCACAATTGGATGTTAACTTTGAAATTTTATAAAATGTATTTCCTAACCTGACGCCATAATGTCACTGGATGTTATTTTAAGGTATTTATCAAATTTTAGCTATATCAATGAAAGGGTTTATAAGCTAAAAATGCTTACCAGAATCCTTGCATAAATAATTGCAGCATAGTTGGTATGCTTTAAAATAGATATGTACATTTCAGTACCTATCAAACATTTAATAAAAGATGACTCTTTAAGGCAATTTGCAAACGGAGGATCCATCTAGATGTATGTCAGTGTAAATCAAGAAGCTTCAGTTCACCGTTTCTCTAAACAACTATGCCATAATCTTTGCTAGCTCTGTTTTTGTGAGGCCATCATAAATCTACCACATTGCCCTGTCTCCTCTCAGTGCACTCTGAAATCCAGAGACTGGGAAGTATGGTGAACTACACATACAAGGAAGTCTATCTTCCTAGTCAGCTAGAAATCTCCATCACCTGTGGGGTAGATCTTATTTTAACCAGATCTTCATAGAAACACACCCACTGTGCACAGAGTGCTCTGTGTTATGATGTGTTGTTGAAAACCACCTTGCCTGTTGGCCTACACAAATGAAATAAGAAATGGTGCTCCTTTCTCTGCACGTGCATATGTAGTTTGCACATGTCTACTAAGATAACCAGGATTCAAATGGCAAAAACAAACAAACAACAAACATTTTTTCTCAGTTTGTCATTGCTGATACATAATTTGATTCTACCTGAACTTGCTAACGTCATCCAAATGGAAGGAACAATTGAAATTCATTATATAAGATTTATCGCCAATGCTGAAGGTGTCTGCTAAAAGAAAAGCAAAATAAATGAATAAAAATATTTAGTCTTAAGTGTTCAGACTTAAAATGGCATATTAAAACCAGAAAAAAGGTAAACCTTTCTTTTTTTCTGGAATTATACTTTATAGTTGTGTATTTATTGAATGCATTCATAGTCTCCCTTAGGATGTGAAATGTATGGAAATATATGTGCATTACTAAAGAAAGAACTAAATTTATTCTTTCCCCACATCATGCTCCTCTTTGCAGTAGAGGTTTTTAATTCAATACAGAGCTAGAATGAGATGGAGCCAATTTCCTGGTCTATATGTGTGACAAATGCTGAAAGTGGCACAAGATTAACAAATTAGCTGGAGTATAGATCTCAAAAGATTCTTTTCTGTGTCTCTAAATCAAAATTCAGACTTTATTTGAAATGAAGCCTTCTTTGGAATTCAATAATAAATAAGAATATTTTACTTCTCTGTATTTAAGATGAAAAGATGGGATGTCTGGCAACACATTAGAATTTTTAAATGAATATTTTTATTGTAAGGCAGCCTGCAAAGATGATATATTTACACTCTGAAATTATTGTAATTATTATGTAGTATACTGGATTAATAACCCTAATATGTGTTTTGCTAAAGCCCAAAATAGTCTTGTTAAAATAACTAGCGACTCCAAAAATAACAGCACAAAACGAACATTTGATCCTGTATGTCCATGGGCTTAAAAAAAAAAGATCAGGTACAAGGCAAATACATTTGACTTTCTAATAACATTGGTAACATGATTTCAAGTAAATATACATACACATATGTGTATATCAGGTGTTGCTATTTTATCTGTCCAGAGAATTGTGTTTGACATAACCCATGTATCTAACACCAAACAATTGAAATATCTGTGACAATAAAAGCATGTAACAGTTATAGAATTATTTAATTTGGAAGAAATGATTACCTTTAATAACCATATGTACCTGAATTTATTACTACTTTTTGTTGATCAATTTGCATATTAGGAATGGTGTCTATTTTTTTTTAAAGAATGAACTTATGACATTAAACAGCTACATGAAGAAGATATTCTAAAATACATGTTTTGGAATTGGCTCCCTCATTCGTGTTTGGAACGTGGCTGTGGTCCAACTGATTTGATTGAACTAAAATTGTACAGAGATAATAGCATGTAAAGCAAGCACAGTCTTCCTTTCTATATACAAACACACTAGCATGCTTAAAATTCGAGAGGAGCACTATTCAGGTTGTGCCTCAGTCACCCGGTCTCCCTCCCTGTATCTGCTCATGTTGACAGACTATGTCATAATACATCAACAGAAAGATCAGCACTGAAGAATGAAATTTCATCGCCTGACAGCAAGAGCAAAACTGATTTTTAGTATTAAATTAGTAAAAATATACCATTACCTCACTTCCAATTAGTCTACTATCTTTGAAAAATAAAGTGTCTTCTATAACCACAAACGTACACAGAGGCGCCAAGGTTTGTTTACATGTTTAGAACCACCCTCAGACTCACAGCATATCTTCATTTTCTTTTTTATATGTTACTTTATTTTGCATATTTTGGAAGCCACTTAGGAAAAAAATTTAATTTTAATGATATATGTAAAAACAGTAGAAATCAACTGACCACTGAAACAGAAAGGGGTCTTTAAACTGCTGATAAAGTTAGGTGCCCTTTTTCACACGACATCCTGTTCTGTGTTTGGATTGCAGTGGAGATTAACAATGGCTGTAATAAAGAATGTCTTTTGCAGCCTACAGCATCATCTGCCACTTAGACTTCCATTCCGTCCCTGTTTAGATGCCCTACAACACATGCACTTCTCTTTTGTCTATTATCCCAGAGTTGTGCTATTCCCAAATATTGACATCATCTACTTTTATCAGCATTAACTGCTCCGCGGCTTTCCAGGCTCATGCTCGGCTCTATTTCTTCCTATTGATTATCTTCCTCACTCCAGCAGGTAGCTAGCCGGCAAGGCTGTCCTGAGAAATAGCTTCCAATGACTTTATACGCACAATTTACACGGAATTGTTTAAAGAAGATATTAGCCTCAATACAAATCAGTGAAGCTCATTTAGTCAATACTGCACGATTCTGCTGCTGGCACCCTGTCACATGTGACTCTTTACAGTCAGCTGCCGAACCCAATCTGCACATTAGCCTTAGTATTTAGTTTCATATTAAAATGAAGGCAAGCGTTTTTCGCTTTTGCCTTTCTGTTTGAAATTTTTTGAGTGTACTTTTTACATCACCTCACCGAGCCATGTGATAGTAATATATTTTGAAATATAAAAACCTGAGATTAAATGTTTGATTCTTGACAGTGTTCTTAAATATAATAAATTCAAAAGGAAATACTGTTAAGTTAAAATGGAGTGTTTTTCATTAAGTCCAATCAAATGGTAGACAACAAAGGATCTTTTATTTGAGAATATGAAGTGAAAATGAAAACCAGAAAACCTTTACTAAGAAAAGGTCCAGCCGAATTGTGTTGGAAGGAGGTCTCCAGATTGAGCCTGGGTGTTTCTTTTGCTAAAAGTGAATTAAACTAAGATACGCTATGAAGAAATATTTCACAATGAAGCAAAACGTAATGCTTTTTTGGAGATGAAAATAGGGCTAAGAACAGTTTTCTTTGAAAAATAATTCTAAAGAAAGATCACATATGAAAAAAATTGCCACAGCATCTGATCTTTTCTTATAATCATAACAGGGAAATGTTTGGGGTAAAGTGGCACTGGCCCCTCTTCGATGGCAAGGCTGTAAAATCTAGAAGCAGTGTTTACATTTCACAATCGTTCCCTCCTTAAACTACTAGTTTATGATAGCTAATAAGATGATATCTAAATGTCTAAAACAGGAAAATTCAAAAGAAAATCTAAATGTGAAATTTAATATCATGAAATAACTAGGCAATATAATACTACTCTGAGTGTTTGTGCAAATATTGCAAAATAAACTGCAATACTTTAAAATTCTTCAGGGGTTGCATAATACTTAAGTGAAGGTTTGCATAAAAAAGCCAAGCTATCAAATAGGAATATTTATCTCTATTGTATTATCCTAATTTTTTTACTTGAAAAAAGCACTAAACATCCCAAAATCCATGCAGATAAGTGCCAATTAAGTCTGCTGGCATATTTCTTTGGAAAAAAAGAACCCCCCCAAAAAAAAACAGAAAAAAACATACATATTAAAATAGTCTATTTTTATAAAATGCATCTTAGAACCTTATTGACAGAGTCAACAGAAAGCTTTGGGGATAGGAATGTCAGAAAATATATGAATCTTGGTTTTGGAGACTTTTAAAGGCTGCATAGATAAAATTTTAAGAAACAGGGAAGAAGTAAATGAAATGACTACTTTTAATAAGGACTTATAATAAATAAAAACATCATGTTAAAAATTAATTTGGAAAGCAGTTAAAACTAAATCACACAACAAATATTTGTAAGTATTTCACAATTTTTCTCTTTTTGATTATAAAAGGTTAAAGGTGATTTTTGCGTGACCCTTGCTTTCTTTTCCTTTCTCTCTAAATATCACTATTTGGTAGCTGGGACTCTGAATCCCAGGTAGAAAGACATGCTAAAAGATGGCCGGTCTGTCCTGATTGTCCGTCTTCTCACACATTTATTGCAAGCTGACACTCACATAACAGCCTTTTTTATCACAAAGATTCAACAAAGAACAATTCAGGTACCAAGGGAAAATCATACTCAAGGAGCAGGAGAAATGCTTTAACTGCATATTCGGGCGGCGTAAATGCAGGCATGGCAATCAGCATTGGAATATCTGTGTGCAGCAGCGTTTTGAAAGAAGTCAACAGTCTAAATATGATAGTATTTTGTATATGGATCCATACATGTGCATATTGTATACAATGCATGAACACAAATTCTAGCCACACCCAAATGATGAAAACTTAAGCTTTTGCAGTTTAAAATATTCTCTGATCACTATGTACTTATATGAAGAAGTAAGTTTCACCAGCTGAAAGCCCTTCGTGCTAGTTCATTTATCATATTTTTTATTAAATAAAATCATTTACTTTACATGTACACTTAAATGTGGAATACTCTGAAGAAAAAAAATGTTAGCAGAAACGATGACAAATTGACATGAAATTCAGAAACTAACAGGAACAAAGCAGCCAAACACTTCAGGAAAATAAATATTTTTCTCAAAAGACTTCTCGTATTAGCAGTAATATTTTTAAGTATAAGTGGGTGGTGATTTTAAATTATGTCAAAAAAATCTTAGACCAATGTCATTTTATGGTAAATTTTAAAAGGCAGAGGTTTTAACTGCTTCATTTTGTTTAATACATGAGAAAAATGTTTTTGCTATTTCTCGATATATTAAGTTCCATTTCTAGATGGGTAGGATTATAAGTCTCACGTCATTACAAGCCTTATGAATGTTCATATTTACGATGTATGTTAAAGTTTGATAATAGCGATCCACACTGATGGTAGAAATGTAGATGACACCAAAGGATGATCATTCCACTACCCTAAAAATTTCACCACAAGTCCAAAACTTTCCAGTGTTTATTTCTGGCTATAGTTTGATAAGCACAATTAGCCAGAAAGTAGACTTTACACCAAAATTAATTTTAAATGAAGTAACACTGAATTCTATGAGATGTTGTCTGTTTTAGAAATAAGAACTTCGCATATCCAAACTAAACACACATACACACAGCATTTTGTTCCAAGACATTCTGCTTTTATTGCTTAGCTGGAAATGAACAAACAAACACACTAATATGATTATTCCATGGCTTCTATGGCATTACATACCTCTGAAACTATGTAATCATTTCAGTTAATCTTACATATTTACTCATGCAGGTGTTGTTATTGTTATTATTATAGAGTAGGAATATTTTAAGATATCAAGTAACAAATATATCAATTCAAATTCAGCCACATTTATTTATTTCAAAATAAATAAACAAGATCACTAGTTGAGATTTATTTCCTAATATTTTAGTTACTGCACCTATATCTATGGAAAAATGTGCATAAGTTGAGTACAATATTAAAGAAATCAATATTAGTTGACATTAGCCTTTTAATACATAGAATAACTTTATCCATCTATAACCACACATGAAAAGACAGATATATCATTTATACATACATATACTCTCAATCTAAAATAAATAATAAGTGTGTGTGTGTGTGTGTGTGTGTGTGTGTGTGTGTAGAAGGAGAAATGAAATAAAAAGTCAGTATCCTTGCATAGTGTTGTAAAGAGTCAGATATTGACTTCTTTGAAAATGAATATAGTTATATAAAATTGATAATTTTGTAGCCTCTCTGCATCTCTCTATCCTGCTCTTTCTTTCACCTTGCATAGAAGTGTCTACAACCACAAAAAAGAAAAGGAACACTTGATGAAAGAATATCCATTACACAGATATTTATAAGGTCTTTTGATTAAAATTATTAAACTAATATTTAAATCATTTGAGTTTTCTTTTATGAACTATGAAACGACCTATTCACAACATGTGCATGAAAATTATGTCTTCAATATTTCCCATAAAATTCCCCTACATAAAGATGTACGTTATGCCTTATTGTGTTATAAAATATTCCCAGAGTCTACAAAGTATCATGAAATAAACCCCAAAACTATAGTGCCTGAATCATAATAATCAAGAATCTAAGTAAAAACAAAGTTTCTTATCATTTGAGTCAGATATAACTAGGAAACCTCTAATTTAATTTTTTCTGTGTATCTATTTGGTTTTTCAAATGTGTCATTTTTTTAAGGCAGAAATGAAATGATGTAGGATTACATGTCAAGAAGTTACGTAGCTACTTAGTACTTTCTGTTGTGGTCACCTTGAGGACCCGGGATTTCAGTAGTTACAGACACAGTAATGTCAGTGCTCTGATGCTAAGGGATGACATTAAGTGACTTCCACAGAAAGAAGCCCTTCAGACTAACATTTTTCAGCTTTTGCCTACCTAGATTGCAGGATGCACTAATTGCATGCAGTCCATACATACATACACACACGTGCATGCATACACATATGCATCCACACATACTTAGTTATACAAAGAAGCCTATATAAACTGTGAGGACAAAAGGGGCATTGCCATGAAGCTCAGAAGAAACTGGACAAAAAGTTGTCTGTAACTCTCACCTAGATATATTTGCTTCCTAGTTCCTTGTTGACAGGAAAACACTGACTACCTTCTAAATTATAAACTAATGACTCACTGCAATCAAAGCAGAGAAAAAAGAGCCTAGGAGAAGACCACCTTTTTCTAGGCCACAAAGGGTTGAGGGCCTAATTATTTTTAAGTATAATCCAGCCAACCTCTTCTCATGCTTAGCTGCACTGAGTGACACTGTTTGTGATGGCCAGTGTGCTGAAACTGAGCAGGTTGCTGTCAGTTTAAAAATGACTATAATAAAAGTGACCATGAAGATGGATCTTGTGATTTTGCGTTTCTAATCAGTCATCTGTGAAGAACACTTTTGCTTTGATTCAGCAGACTGCTGACAGCCATGATTGATAGCGCATGAGGATGAATAAAGGTTATTAACTGTCTTCCTATTAAGCTCAATGTATTACTCCTCTAGGTGTGTCTCATACGTTAAGTTAAAGTACTTACTCAGGTAAGGTCAAGAATGAACTCTACAGAGATGGTATCCACCCGGCTGAAAATGAGTGATGCATTCTTGCATTATTTTTTTAGTGTAACATTCAAACTGTATTTAATTCCCCATGTTGTTCATTAGCATAGTGTGTGTAGTGAAAACACTATGAGAACAAGAGACTCCATTGAGTGTAAAGATCTGAATGTAGGGCTAACTAACTTCCTGTGTAGCATTCAGATAGAATGCCTAAACAGTCATATCTCATATAATCTGTGAGCATTGTTTTAAAGGAGACAGGAAAATTAACTGATGATTACAAATAAAAGTATTATATGTTCAAAATTCTTTAAATTTTCAATCATACACAAATGAAAAGTTTATAACAAAAAACATTTAATGTCAATACATAAAAAATTCAGAGGAACTATTAAAAATTCCTGGGCATTTTGGCTTAATTTAAAGATATTAAGCTACTAGTTTTACCTCTTTAAAATTTTGAGCAATTATATATAATGTATATATAAATGAACATTTTAGTGACAATGTAAATACATGTCCTTGACTTGAATACTATATATACAAATATACAAATAATATTACAGAGCCTAAGGTATTTAAAGTTTCCCAGTAACTTGGATATATCATTAAACAAAACAATGAAATCTTAGAATTTATTTCATATTCTGTGTGTATTTATTCTTCCAGAAGCTAAAATATATTGAAATGTTTTGAACACTTCACTTATCTTTGAAACCTTTTCCATTTACAGGTTTGACTCTATGAGAAAAATGATTAAACAAACTTATTTTAATTTAAAATATAGTCTGTTGCTTTTTCATGTATTTCACACTGCAAACACTCAATTATAAGGTGATTTAGCCACATTGGCTTCAGGATAACATTAACTTGGCAATAAGTATCCATTTAAACTGTAACCAAATTTTAGTTCTGTGTTTTTGGCAGATCTTCACTGAGCAACATTGCACAGCGGCATGAAACATGACAATGTTATCTGAACATCCCTAGAATTTCCATTTCAGAGAATACACATTTTTCCTGAATGTTGTAGCTGTCTTTCCCGGAGTTTTTATGCATATTTTGATCTTTAATAAATTACATTTTCTAAATGTGATGCTTTAATATTGGTACCCATCAACAAGGAAACATAGAGCAAGGAAGGATATCAGGGTCAAGACTTCGTTGAATTTTTTTAAGGCTCAAAACTTGGCTCTGCCTGGCTTTGCTCCACCTGCCAATTGCTGTCTTGAGGAGCCTTTCCAGTTCTCCAGGATTATATGCATGCCAAACAAAATTTAAATTCTCACACACTGAAAGCCTTTCTTTAAAAGGTAGATAAAATAAAACTTGCTAATTTAATGTATTGTTTACATTACATTTAAGGGAACTTAAGTGTAAATTTTTAGAATTCATATAAGATTTCCTCAATGAGACACATGAACTCTATTTTTTAAATGAAGTTCTCCCATTATTCTACCCAACTTCAACAGGGACACTTAGAAAGCAATGTCGTTAGAGATCCTTGGGGGACATATAGCCAATGGCACCCTTCTAGATTCTTGTACAAATATTTGTTTGCCCAAGGTTTCACAAGGAAACTTTAAATGAAAAAGAACCGATGCGCTGTGGATTTCTCAAAAAGGCCTGTCTTGATCTTCAGGTTGTCAATGAACAACACTGCTCCATCCTGCCTCATGGTAGACAACGCTCTGCGATATCAGTGACCTGCTTTTCCTTCCCACTGGTATATAATCATCAGTTTCTTAAGAAAATTGGAGATACAAAGGCCAGACAGGGCTGGGGGAGGTGACACATACATTTTTAAAGTTTCCTCCCTTTCTGGAAACTGTCCAGAACTCACATTACACACCAACACACAATATATGAAAAGAAAAAGCAAAGGTAGCTTAAGATAAAGTTTAGGTCATTTCCAAGCCTATCCCAAAGTAGCTTCGTGTTGAGCCACAGCACACCTAACTTAACACTGGCAGACAACAGTATTTTTAATGTAATATATATAATCCTTTTAGACCTCCAGAATAAAATGTTTCTTTCGTGTTGCAAGCAAATGACAGACCTGGCACCGAAACCTTAGGCTTTGGGGCTAGCCTTTTACATCTCTGAGGCTACTGAGACTGTTTGTGGACTAGTGGAGCAGAGAGCGGAGAGTTTTGGTTTATCATTTCCAGAACTGGGACTCCTTTGAGTTCCACGCATCTCCATTTCTCCTCCTCCTCTTCCAGAACTACTAAGTGGTATGGTACGGAGTGTGCAGTGGTGCACACACGCAGCCGTGTACATGAGTGCAGTGGCCACTCTGCTCTTCCGCCCAGCCCATTCTTGGCTGCCGGTGTTGCTGCTGTCATGTCAGCCGGTGATTTGATAGGCTTGTCGGGTTGCCATGGTGTTGACTTCTTGCCTCTAAGGAGCTGCCCAATGACTGGAGGTCTGGGATTAAAGCGGGAAGAGGCAGCGGCCACAGCGATTTTCTGAGGCAGCTGCGTCAGCTAGAAGAAGAAAAGGGACGAGGTCTTCAGCCTGCTCTCCCTCTCGCTCTCAGGGCCCACAGCCAGTGAAAGAACAGAAAGGGTGGCCTGGTGAAACAGTGGCCTTCGCAAGCCAGAAGCCACAAGGGAGGGTGGGAGACCGCTAGGGAACAACTCAGACGCAAACTGCACGTGCCAAGAAGGAAAATCTTCAGAATTCGTTATTCACACAAGACGTCGCCCCGGGTTGGATGGAGGGACTCAGAATTTTTTTTAAGGGGGGGGGTGTTTAAAGGGGTTCTGTTGCCTGCCCCCCCTACATCCCAGTCCTCATTCCAGCAGGGCAGCCAGTTGACAAATAAAGAGGCGCTTTGCAGAGAACTTTAAATCTCAGACAGGAACTCATTCCAAGAAGAGAAAGTGCGGTTAGATGGCCATCGGGTGCAAGGGCACAGTCGCTCGCCGGGGCAGCTGGAGCAGGGGCCGGGAAGCCGGGAGCGCTCCCTGCACAAGCCCCAGACGGAAACTGTAAACTGCGGGCTGCAGGGGAAAGAGCCCGCTTCTGTTATAAATTAGGAGTTAGGTGAAGGTTACGCAAAGAAGAAAAGGGAAAGTAAAGCTGTTAAAAGAATAGAGTGAAAACCCCTGGGACTTCAACTTGAAATCCCCCCTCTCACTCCCCAGCCCAAGGGGAGGAGGAGGAAGAGGAGGAGAGCACATTCTGGTGTGATGAGAACTCTCTGGAATGTCTGGAGGAGAGGTTTGAAGTGAGAGGGTAAGAAGACCCCAGTTGCCAAATAAATGGCAGGAGAGTGGTGGGGGAGGGGAGGAACAGTGGAGACTTGTCCAGATTCACCGAAGGGACTTGGGGATTAGTTGTACGAGTGGGATTCCAGTAGAATGGAAACAGAAGTTTAGGCTCCAAGCGGACGGAGGGAGGAAGCAGCGACAGCAGTGAGTAGGAGCTCTGGAGAAGGTGCTGAGGGCGAGGATGGAAAGGCAGCCCTGGTCACCTGGAAGGACGCGAGGCAGGAGCCACGGTCCGCAGGCAGGGCGCGGATGGCAGATGAAGGCGGCAGTCGGTGCTCGGCGCTCCAGGGGAGGGCCAGAGGAGCTGCCTGCCAGGTGCCACAGCCCGGCGCCCCGCTCCCAGCGACGCGGGGACTCTCCGGGAAGGACCAAACGCAAGGGTCTCCGTGGCCGCAAGTCCCAAACACAAGCCTCGCTAACTGCAGCCACTTTCATTGATTTTCTTTAACAGACACAATGCCCATTAGAGCGACACTTGCCCTGCCTGCAGCTAGAATGCCCTAAGTTCTTTCGGCAGAGCTTCTCTGGACAGCAGTTCTGACATTTCCAAATAAATCGTTTTCCCTTCATCCTAGGTTTAGGAAAACTACTTCCTTTTCCTATATAATTTAGGATTCACCTTCTAAAATAAGACAAGTCCAGCCTCAACTTTGTAAATCCAGTAGGGCTCGCGCTTATTTGCATATTAATTTTTGCTAATCAGAAGTAACTCAATTTGGAAGGAAAACGCCGGCTAAGAAACCGACTGGTCTGCATCTGCGGAGAAATTTACACTAGTCTGGCAGGCACCCTTAAGCAAGACCCCTTGAGTTGTCTCTGAAATAGTCCTTTAAAAATAAGGAAAGTGTTTATTTTAAAGAAGCCCCCCTTCAAATGCCGTTTCTGCCCGAGGTTCTTCCACACATGTCAAAGGGTTGTTGAATTATTCATTATTGTAATTACTATCATCATTGTCATTATTCCCTTCCATGTGGAAATAATTTTATTATCGTAATTTGATATCTGAAGAATTTCCTGTTAGTCGTTTGATAATCATTTTTTTCTACTGAAAAGAAAAGTTTTGTTTATAAATGAGATAGAGAAAATGTTTTAAATGCTTTGATGTTTGCTATAGATTTCCGTTTATCTAATCGATCGGAATGCCAATAAAATCGATTAAAGGTTTAGTGTTTTACAAACAACCATTTTGTGCTTTTTGATTTTACGTTCAGAATGATTTTAATAAAGCTAATGTTTTCCTTTAACAGTCTCTCTTTTAAAAAAAAAACCCTAAAGCTTCATCGTTTTCCCTTTTATTATGAGAAGTTCCCACTTGAAGTTCTCCAAATAGAAAAATACACACACAAAAATAAGCAATGGTTTAAATTTCATTCTCTTTTTGCCCGAGGTATTTAAATAAAGCCCTTTAAAATCTTGGTGAATTATAAGCGATCATTCAGTGATTGCAGAATATTAAATTAAACTTAGATAAATCCGCATTGAAGGAGGCAGCACCCAATCCTGAATTTATTTCCCATTTTCTCTAACAGCATCACTACGCTCCTCTCTTCGCAATGACAATGTGCCAAATCTGGGCATTTCGAAAACATTTTCCATATGCTTTAGCGGGGGTCTGATAGACGAAGAGGAGAAGGGGATGATCTTTTTGCTCTGAGGTATTTCATTTAACCTTTTCTCTTAGACTTTCACTGATAATCATTTTAAAGCAAAAGTTTGAAAATAATGTAATGCACTGTGTTTGCATCCACCTTTCTTTTCCACCTTGCTATGTCTTCCTGGAATGCAATTTTGCTTGCAATCTAAAATGTGAATATTTTGTTTAAGAAAATCTTTGATTAATTTAGTTTCTGCTGGTTGTCTTTGTAATTAAATGTGGATTTAATTATACATTTGGTAACTTAGATCAGATGTGCTGATTGTTTGTGGTAGGATTTAACGGGGCTTTTGTGCCTGGCATTTAAGGGCATTACCTACGGTGGTGGTGGTGGCTTTTCCTCAACCAGAGTTATCTGCACTATTGTCTTAAAGGGAATGCTTAGATGAATGGAGTGTCCTGCTTTAAAATGCTTTTATCTAGTGGCCAGTTCAGGATATTGTTTCTATAGCAGTTTATTGACTAGATACAGGTGTGTTTAGGTTTTAAAAAGATGACCACTTTCTCTTCTATTCCATGACCGGTTTTTTTCTTTCTCTCCTTTTTCTACTTGTCTATCTTTTTCACATCTGGATCACCCCTTGGAGCTCTTTCCCAGACTGAATGTAAAATTTTCATTGGACACTCTTGATGGAAATAGCTCCATATGCTTGAAGAGGGTGGGCTTGTGGTCGTGGGTCTGTGTGGTTTGTAGGGGATGGTGGTGATGAGGGGTCCCCTGTAATTGCAATAAGAGATGTGGAAGTGCTTGTGGAGTTAGTCAACTGCTATTGTTTGGGGAGAGTCCCAGTCTGATTTTGTTTATGAACCCTGGGCTTGTTGCCCAGAGGGAAAAGAGGTCACTGTACTGTCTGAGCTCTGACCTCAAAGAGGCCAGAGGGCTCTGACTCTTTTTCCTTTTTTCCCTCCTCTCCCTTAATTCTTCCCCCTCCCACAGCACCCTGTTTAGCTCCTCCCTCTTTTCCCATTCCTTTCTTTACCTGTCTGTGTCTGAGTTTACATAATGAGCTTTCCCACCCCAAAGGTCAGAGCCTCCAGAGAAAAAGGGCTAAAGTAGATTGCCTCTGAAAAGCCTAAAGTGGACTTCAGGAAGAGAAAAATGTACATAATTTGGGAGAACAGAGACCTTGAAGCAGGAGTGTTATTTTAAGATTAATAAATAAATAAACAAATAAAACCATAAAGGAGATAACAGCCAGACTGGAGGGAATCAGGAAAAGATCCAACTGCCCACAAATGCTACACATATACACAGAGGCTTAATATGTCTTCTCTCTTTCGAATGCCATTGCCTTTACCTCTCACATCAAAGAGGGTTGTTTTTTCCATGATAAGTCATATTGAAAACACACACACACACACACACACACACACACACACACACACACACACACACCTTTGTTACTTCTCAAGAAAACAAATTTTGTTCATAACAAGGTTTGGACACACACACCTTTGTTACTTCTCAAGAAAACAAATTTTGTTCATAACAAGGTTTGGACACACACACCTTTTGAATTATCTCACTGTAAATACGTGCTTGTGATACCTTCCCAAGCAAGTCCTGCACTTTTCCATTCATTTTTAATGTTCCATTTCCTCCTGACCTACACAAATCCTAATATTCCTTCACACACACACACACACATACACACACATACACACACACACACACACACACACAATCAGTCTTTGGTATCAAGTTTTAAGTGTGTTAGAAGGAGCTGCTGAGTTAAACAAAAATGTTAGTTAACATATTGCCTTTGTTAAATAGCCCCTGGGTGGAGAAGATCCGACAAAAAAAGAGGAAGAAAGGAGGGGGCCGAGGATCTGAAAGTGTCTATGGCGCTCTAAAGGGTTCCTAACGCTGAGATCTTGTAATACCTTGTTTCAAACAGAGCTTATCTATAGAGCCCGGAAGCCCGGTCAAAAGACTGGGAACCTTTCCCTTGGGCTGGAGTTGTTCTTGAGCTGGAGGATTCCGGAGAGAGGGAGGTGGAGCATTATTAGGGAATTGGTGAGGGGAGGGCAGAGGAAGGGAAGAATGGACAGCTGGCGACTCATTATCCCGTTTGGAAAGCCCAGAGTGTCCTCAGCGTGGATTTGTGAAATAAACTGCGCCGAGGAAAAAAAGTCTAGAAGTAGAAGTTACCTTTTGTCTCAATGTTAATTGCTCCTTGTCTCCAACACTCAACACCTAGCCACTTGGTGTAGCTTGGGGTTCGCCAACAGTTAAGGACTCAGTGGCAAGGTGCTAGTGGTGGGGAGAGATTTGGGCTCCGCTGGGGCAGCTCTGCAAAGTAAAGAAGAGGGTCTAGCGAAAGTTCTCCATGCCTCAGGAAAGCCTTGTGCTCCTTTCACTTTGAAAAATAAAGTAGGCAGCGCTCCATAGGGTGGCGGCAGGTTGGCACAGTTTAAGTACCGTGAGACGAGACGCTGCTAGAGAATGGGTTGGGAATCGAGGTCCAAGGTGCAGGGCCAGGGCTCGGCAGAGACCTGAGGGAACCAGCAGGGGGTCTTGGGGCGCTCGGCTGAGAATGAGATCCTGGGGGGCCGCGGCCCCTTGGTCCGGCACAGAGACTGGGTTTCCGCCCGCGCCCCGAAGCAGCCCGCAGGCTGGGCTTGGGCTCGCCCTGGTCGCCCGGCGCGCCCCTGCCGGCGGCCCACCCCGCACAGACCAGCCGCGGCTCTTGCCAGCAGCTCTGCTAGCGCCGGCAGGGCGCTCTGAGGCCAAGCCCTGGAGGAGACTCTTGACTCTCTGCTAGTGCTCTCTGCCCCTTCCCCTGAGCCCATTAACCCCCGACCTCACCCCCAGCCTCTCTTCTTAGGAAAGAGGTGAAAGAAGAACACAGAGAGAGATGATTAAAAACAAAACACACACAAGCACACACGCTTTTGGAGGGCAGCACTCCCAGCACAGAAGGGATTGCAAAAGTGGGCAAAGGCTCTCAATCTGCTCTGCTTTTGTTTTCTTACGTAGAATTCAATAACCGCCCTCTCCACCCAACACACACACACACACACACACACACACACACACACACACACATACACTCACAGATCTATGTTTTTCAAGAAAGAGATGGGGTAGGGATGTTAGGACAAACAGCCACCAAAATTTTTAAATTATTTTCTTGGTTTGACATTTGCTGTTTTGACATTAATGGCATTGATATTATTGATAACGTTGCAAAGAGGGTAAAAACAGCAAAAGAAATACAGAGCATGCAAAGGTAGTGATCACCTTCCTTCCACCGTGGCACAAGTAGACCCTTTCTGCACCTGAACCTGAAACAGACTTATTGTTCTCAGGTGTTTCCTTCATCATCCGCATTTACCAGTCTGCAATAGCAGGAAATGGTTTTTCCATCAGCCAGCTTGTACACTGAGCCCTTTCCAGCAATAGGTTTGATCCTTGCTCATTTGAACCTGAAAGTTTCCCCTGCCTTCATTTCCCCCAGTCTCTAGAAAAGTCCTCACCTCTTCCCCCATGCAGACACCTCAAATAGTTTTCTTCTTCTTGTGTTTTTAAGCCAGGATGTTTGCTCTCCGAGGTGTCTTTCTGTAAACAGTAACTCTACATAAAACACCCCCTTCCCTTACCTGTCACAGAGAATTTAAATTTTGCCCCTGTGTGCAACGTGTTTCCTAACCCCACTGAGGGGCAATGGGAGGCTGCTAGTACATTCCTGGTGCAGATGTGTGAAGGTGGGGCTGTAAACAAAATCACTTTAAAATCTTAGAAACCTGTGAATAGATTTCCTTCCAAAGAAGTTGGAAATGGGAGTCTTGGGGACAGAAAATTTCTTTCTTTTTTCTTTTTTCCTTTTGTTAACATGTAGTCACCTTGGTTTCTAAAGCACTGCTTCATGTACCTACTCCAGATTTCTAAAGTGGCATTGGCTTTTTCTTTTACTCAAGACCATATCTAGGTTTTATTCTCTGCTCCAAACCTCTGTATTTTCATTATAATGTTAGCCAGTTGCTGAAGGCAAGCAGCTAGGTCTGCTCTTTGGGGGACTATGATTTTATCCTTCCAGGTGTTTTCATCCATTTGCGTCTGTCCTGGGATGTAACAAGCATACACTCATAATACAATGGTGTAGGCCCAGGAAGACATGTTTACTCTTTCCCTAGTCCCAACGCTGTGCAATAAACCTTTCTGTTGGTGTTTGGTACCTTTAGTTCTTAAGGCCTAAAACAAAAACAAGGTTTTGAAGCAGATCCTGGTAATCCAAAACTTCAAAGGCCTGTCAACTAAAAGAAGGCTGATGCCTCACCTGTCCAGGAAGCTGGACACTGCTGTCATTTCCTGTTTTTAGCTCATTTGATTTGTTACTCTTACCTTCACTCTGTGATTCCTGGTTTTAAAATATTACATAAGTAGTGTCTACTTGTGACCTCTGGTGTAGCAGTGTATCAAGATGCAGAGTAGCAATTCGTGTATATATATATATATATATATATATATATATATATATATATATCCCACATTCAGTAGGGGGTATTTAAAAGTATGTCTATTCCGAGTGTTAGTTAATTATCTTTTAATGAAAGTGTCACTCATATTCACATCTGTAATATTGGAAAGAGATAATTAGATTTTCAAATGAGAATCAGCCACCTTAAATTTTGCACAAGAAAATACCAAGTATATTTCACTCTAATGAGATCTGTAGCGGGGTTTTAAAATTCATCATAATGTGCTTCAAGAAAGCTAACTCAACAGACTAGAAAGATGAAAGGTTTTCTTCCCTAAGTCTTCTTCAAGCTATTACATTGAACTTATGCGATCTGATAAAATATTCAAGAACATTACATAAAAGCTGGAGCTGTACCCCAGTATTACTCTTACAACCCGGACTTACTCTCATTTGGAAGTTTACTTTAACTAAACTAACCACTTCCATCTCCCTTGCCCTGGGTTTCCTCTACTGCGAGGGCAAGTGCAAGATAGAGTTGAAATAGGACGCCTGCGGATCCGAGTGCGATTCCTCCTTTGAAAGAGGCTGGGCTGGATGATGTTTGCACACAGGCAGGCACTCTTTATTTACATACATCTGCATATTTGCTCAGGCCCCAGTATTTCCCCATTAAAGTGCGTCTGAGTGCATAGTAGAATGAACTATGTTAGAGAAAAGCTCTTAATTACCCTAACTCATATTTCTCCTTAAAGCTCCCTGGTAAACAAATCTCTGGTCCGATAGTAATTGCTTTGCCTCATTAAAAAAAAAAAAAAAAAAAAAAAATCTCGAACGGTTAAAGGGCATTTCTTAGAAACTATTTGTGCTTTATATTCTTCCCTCTGCTCTGTGTGTGTGTGTGTGTGTGTGTGTGTGTGTGTGTGTGTGTGTGTGTGTACGTGTGTGTCTAATGAAGTTTGAGAGTTGTGCGCGGGGGGCGCATGGGGTGCGAGCCCCGGAGGTCCCCATCCCCTGTCTCCGCGGTCGCCTAGTCCAGGGCTCCAGCCGCAGCGCTCGGAGCCTTGGAAGTCGCGAGGCTCCCGGGCTGCTCTGAGTCCCGGCTGCGCGTCATTTGCAGTCTGGGGAATGTTGATCACCTCACTAATTACACCTCTCTCTCCCCCCCTCCCTCTCCCTCTCCCTCGCTCTCCTCTCTCATTCCCAGAGTGCATATCGGGAATAGACACACAAAGACATGCGCACTCAACTTAATCAGCCATTTTTTTAAACAGGGCTAAAACGATAATAATTAGCAGAATAAAGACATATCGGATTTTCATTTCCTTTCCTCCTTTTCCCAACCCCTTCACAACCAAACAGCGAGACCGCGGTCGGCACATGCTTTAACTCCTCCCGGACCCCCGAGGACCGCTCCGTGCCCCCCACTTTCTGCTCCAGCGTTTTTATTTTCACCCAATAAAGTTCGAGGATTATTTTTTTTATTTTTTTTATTTTTTTTTAATGAACCCTCTCGTTTTACTTGGATGTGATCAGCTGTACGTAAAATAAAAGCAAAACAAAAAAGAGGCGAAGATCGAGTAGGAACTGCAGGGGAAATGGAAAGTAAGTTTTTTTCTTTAACTTTTATTGAGTAGTTTGTGTTAAATTTAGGTCGAGTATCGATTATCTTTCCAGCCTGATCTTGCACAATCTTTGATATTTCGCTCCCTCTCTCTCCCTCTCCCTCTCCGCCTCTCTCCCTCTCTGCCCCTAGCTCGCTTGCTCCCGCTCGCCCTAGCACACATTCCCTCATCCCGACCATCTCTTCCGCTCTGCCCCCCTTTCCCATCTATTTCCCCCGGTTTTTGGCTCAAAGGTTTGCTCTGCTGAGGGAGTGAGAAGGCATGGGGGGGACCTGATTTTCTACTTGGGGGAGGGCGTGTTTTGGGGGATTTAACTTTTGGATTAAGCGGCAGATCATCCACTTTCGGCCAGCAGTTTTGTCCTTTTCCCTGTCTTTTCGGGTTCTGCCTTCACCGGTAGCCGGGGACACTCTGGTGGCCGGGCCAAGCTGTCAGCTCCGCAGCGGCGCGGACACTGCCTGGGGTCTCCGCTCTCCCCTCGTCCCTGCGCCCCATTGAGATGACGCTTCCTCGGCACAGATCCTCCGAAAGTTTGGACGTTGGTCGGTGGGGCTTGGAGCCCCCTCTCCTCCTCTCCTCTCCTCTCCCTCGACCCTCCCCTGCACCTTTTTTCGGTTTCCTTTTCTTCTTCCTTTTATCTTCCCCACCCCTTCGCGAGTGCCCCGAAGGGCGCTCAGTGCGCGGGGCAGCAGGAGGCCCGGGCCGCTGCGCTCGGGGCGCGGGGCTCAGAAGGATGGGCGAACGCGGGGCTGGGCTGCAGGTAGACACCGGTCCGCCGGCGAGCGGCGGCGGGCAGCGGCAGGCCCGGGCTGCTCTCGGCTGCGCCGGCGCCGCGGACCCTGGCAGGTCCGTTAGGAGGCGGGATCTCCCGGCCTCGGGTTGCGGACCTGGGGGTGGAAGCAGCTAGCCCGGGGCTTGATCGCCGCCCTAAGAGGACACCCGCGGCTGGGGATCAAGAGCCTTTGCCTTTTTTTTTTTTTGGTTAAGGGCAAGGGTGTGTAGTGTGTGTGTGTGTGTGTGTGTGTGTGTGTGTGTGTGTGTGTGTGTGTGTGTAAGTGTAAGGGGGCTATGGTCGACTATGGGAACTGATTCATTCCTTGCCCCCCCCAACATACCCCGCTCCAGGGTTCCATGTCTGCAAATGAACTTCACCTTCCTAGCTTCAGCCGGTTACCATGCGCGCCTTCTGGCTGGAGCAGCTAGGGGAGCGAGCAGGGGCTGGAATTCGGCGGGTCTTGTCTTTTTTTTTTTTTTCTTCTACACCCCCCCACCCCCCAAGCTTCTGCCTTCCTCCCTTTCCATTCTTTCTGCTCTTTTCTATCAGAAAATAATAATAATAATAATAAAATTTCTCGTGGAATTGTATAAAAGTTCCTCAGCGATGGTCAAGTTGCAGAAGGTCCCCCATCCAGCCCCCTCCCCCAGAAGACGATGCACTGGTTTGTATTTCTTTTGTTACCTGTGATCCGGGCGGGGGGATCCTTGCAACGCTGGGTCTGGGGTCCGGCCCAGATATGAAGCTCCAGCGGCGCCTTCGGCTGTGTCTCCACAGTTCCGTGCAGTCCTGGTGAGGTTTTAGCTACCGTTCGGTGAGACACCCTCCTTGTAGGTACCAAAGGTTCAGATCACAAACACGGACACCCCCCCACACACACACACACACTCCGACCCCTGCACACACACACACACACACACACACACACACACACACACACACACACACACACACACACACACGAGTCAACACTCACAGACACACACATTCGCCCCACTCCCCCCACCTCCAGCCCCCACCTTGCCTTCACTCTCCCCCTCCCCCAAAAAGCACACACAGAACAACACCCCCCCCCCCAACCAAACAAAAACCCAAAGACAAGTTCAGTGGCTGAAGATGGTGGATTGACACCGACTCAGAGGCAGGTTCACCAGGAAATCTGGCGTTCCCGATTTCTGACAGTCGCATTTCCTCCCCTTGACCCCCCCCCCTTTTATTAACTCTGTTCCATGTTTAATCAAGGATCATGTAGATGGCAAAAGGAGAGACAGAGAGAGAGACACGGGGGGAGAGAGAGGAGAGGGGAAGAGAGAGAGGGAGAGGAGAGACAAGAGACAGGAGGTTTTTTTTTTCTTTCTTTCTTTTTTTTTTTTTTTTATTGTGTTCTCCTGGATTTTCAGTGGCTTGATCCCTATAAACGTGGAGTGGTTAAAGCTCATATGTAGTATTATATTTTTAGTTGGGTGGATGGATGGAAGAATCAGGGAGAGGCTGCGGCTGCCGCTGCCTTTTCGTTTGGTGCTTAGATTAAGGCTGAGACTTGGCTGCGATTGGGACGCGACAGTGACATGGGCATCGATCGCTTCCATTGAGAGCAATGCAAAAACACAGCCCGGGTATGTAGCACTCTCGCTGCCATCCACACTTGCTTTACTTTGTATTGACTGACCAAACTGGCAGAGCAAGCTCCGACTTTCTTTCTTTCTCTCTTCTCGCTCTTTTCTCTTTTCTAACTGAAGAATAAAAAGAATGGTGTGTATAGTATTTGTTGAGAAGGATGGGTTTAAATAAAGCAGAAAGGGAATATTTGGGATTATTTCACTTCATCTGTGACTGTGTTTTAGAGTTTTTCTTTTCCACTGGGAAGCATATTAAAGAAATTGAAGATTTTCTTTCCTCGTCTTTAGAAAAAGAAAATAAAAAGTAAATCCTTAAGGGAATGTTTGATATTATTCAAGGGCTGGAGTTTCAAGCAGCAGGAAGACACACACAAATAAAAGATGGCTAGCCAGCTGTTTTAACCTCTGGCACCTGGCTTCAGTGAAGGGATCATAAGGTTCATACAGTTGTTTTTTTAATGGTTTTAATATTTATGGCGTAAACTGTGGAGAGCATCGCTGTGTGTTTATTCAATAGCTGGCTGCTCTTGTATTTAAAAAGTAAACTCTTATTGGAGTGTTTTCCTTTTTTATAGCAATGGAGATAGGGTCAATGAAATATGAGGGTAGCACCATAAATCTGAAAAGTGAAATGTACCCGAGGAACAAAGAAAGGTCAGGTAAACCAGCTGTGTAAGTCACAGCAGCAGCACCCACTGTGGGCTGAGGTAGAGACAGTGGCTCTGGTTCTGAGAAGTGAAAGTTGCCACTTCAAGTTAAAAACAGGCAACCATGTTCGCCTCCATTGTAATCTTTGGCAGTTTGGGGCAGAGTAACCCAACTCTGTTCATTAATTGTGAGCTAGTTGGGTTATTTCAAAGGTGCTGCAGCAGCGGGGGAAAACAGAGAGGAGGCTAAGAAAATTGCTGTTTAATATTGCAGAATTTACTGCTTCCATTCTGACCATGAGCCTAAATTTACACAATGAAATCTGATTATCTCTAATAACAATATTAGATCCTGCACTGGATGGATGAGAATTGAGGTGGTTTTGTTGATTGCAAGGGTTTAATGTTGCATTTCAGAATCTGATGTGGTTTGGCCTCCCTTCCATTAACTGGAAAACCCCTGAGGTTTTACAATTATTTCTTAAAGATAATACATTTAAGATTGCATTGGTAGGCTGAAGAAAAGTCATAAAGGCAAGAAGGGAAGCCCTTAATAACTCTTGAGGTTCAGACATGTTCAGCAGTTAGATTGGCTCTGACTTCACCAAGGGTCGACAATGTGTCATTTCCACGAAGCCAAATTGCCCTCTGCCTATATGATATTAATGTGCAAATCAATATTTCAGGGATTAAATTTCCCTTCTTCATTTTTTATGGTTTCTACCTCAATAAGTCTCAAGTCTATTAGAAGAGGCTGGATGATTTAAAATCTTTCACTGCAGAATGGCTTGTCGTAGTCTTGTTTCACAGACCATTTTAGGTTTTTCGTTATAAAGACTAAAGGTGCCCTACAGAAGTTATGAGGCAGTGTAGAGTCAGGGTCAGTAGTGTAAAGCTCTCCTTCGGTTAAAGTTATGATGTATTGGGAATATAATATATGTGTTTGTGCATGGTATATACGTTCTGCTGCTTTAAAAATATTATGTTAATCACCTATTGATTTATTTCAAAATCAATTGATGCTCCTTTCTTAGTAGTGATTTGTTCAGCATTCTTGAGGACTGTGTTAATTTTCCAAAACACTATGCATGAATTAGCTTGGTGTGAAAGTATTGGAAGGAAGAGATTTTTCATGTAGCAACATTTTCCTAAGAAGTACTTTTAGAAATCATTGTTTCTGGCAGTAATAATCAAGTGGTGCCTTTTGCATATATTCTTGTCATAGCTATCACTGAGTTTTCTGCCTGACTGACTTAGCTGGTATCTGTTCAATAGGCCTCTTTCCATTCTTCTTTATATTTAGTTTCTAACACTTAGTAGGAGCAATACTTCTTGAGACTTTCTTGGAGAAACACAATTATATCAGAAAGTATACAAATTGATTGGAAAATGTAAAGTAGAAATGGGTGGAGGGTGGAAATTAAAGACTGTGACTTTATCACGTAATCTTCGGAAGGCCTACTGCCTATCATTTGGTCTTGTTTTATAGTCTTAAACCATCTGGACCAAGTTCCGCACAGCTGCAAGAATTTCATATGTGATAGAACATTTTTTCCATTCAGTGTGAAATGTTCCTTCCTAAAAAACGTACACCAGACTCGCTTAATTTAGTCTGTTAAAAGGAATGCACATGAAAAAGGACAAAAGGCTCTTTAATCTCTGCAAGCTGTTTGTTTTCCTTAAAGATTCCTGTGTGTTTGGGTTTGAAAAGTCATGTTTATTGAGGAGATGATTCTGAGGTGTGACACTAAAATAATCTAGGATTTTTGGACTGATGGCAATGCTCCTACCCAATTTACAGAACTACTTTTTTATGCCTGTCAAAACACAGAGTTAATCTATCCTTATTTACAATTAATCTCAATAAAATTAATCTTAACTATGCTTTATTTAGTGGCTTAAAATATCTAATTATATTCAATTAACTGCTGTTATAGTAATTAACATTGCTTAATTGCCTCTGCATATATTTATGTAAAGCTCATTAGTTGCTGCTCTCTCCTTTTCCCTTTTCTACTTGCTATTTTTGCTATTGTCAAACCATTTTTATCTCCCAAGACTTGACAGTGGCGACAGAATAGAGTCTTTGGTAACACTTTCTGGAAATGAGTGGGATTGCTCTCCTCTATGAGACACTTGTTAGGAGCCTTTCACTACCACTCTCACTGGTACCCTGTCTTTATTTTCCTACCCTGGATTTCTAGGACTCTCACAACGTATTTTCTGCAATTGTGGCTAGAAATATGAGAAGCCAGGTTAGGCTTTGTATTCATAAATGAAGAGCTTTTCTGTGTCTGCCTAGGGGCTGTCCCCATAGGCAGTGTGGTTTTTCTGTTTTTGTCTTTTGGGTGTTTTTTTTTTTTTTCCCCTCCTCTAAAAACCATTCTAAGGGTTAAAGACTTGGCCAAGGTTCAAACTGAGAAGCGCCCAGGGAAAGTGCATGTGAATATGTACAAGTTTCATGTAATTAGTGCTTAATTATATTAACATATGCAAATTGTCAACTTAGGAGCTTGTTGAGCTGGCAAAGATCAGCTAGGCACAATTGCTATATTGTTCTGAAACAATAATGGATTTCAAGTTGGATTGTGGAAACACATAACTAGCTATCTAATTTAACTCATACCATGGTGAAATTTCATTAGTCTCCATGGAGACTGGTTTAATTGTGCTGACTAATGTTCTGGGCTGCAGAATGTCCTAAAAAGAAATCGTTGTTTGCCTAATCCACCTTACAATGACACTTGTTTGTACATGTTTCCCTTGTGTGGGAATTTGCATATGCAAATAAATAGTTTCTCTGCCCCATTTGTCATGGCTGTTCATTACCCATGAAGAGGACATTGTTACTCGGCTGTTACTGAGTCTCCCAAGACTGGATAGTGTCAACCAGTCCAGCTACATTCTTTCATAATTTGTTTCTGATTAATAGACCAGAGTGAGCCTCATTCTCTTTGGGCATCTGCAAAGCAAGGTCAGTCTCTGAGAAAAAAGAGTTTCTGCAGTAACTGAGGGACTTTTCTTCTGCCTCTGCCTTCTGCTTTTATCCACCCATTGCTTAACAGAATGATATTTAAAGTAATGTGTTCTTGTTCAAAGAATGTCTCTACTAATAACCACTAGTTTCCTAAAGCAAAAAGATAGGAAAAGAAAGGAGATTCTCTTATTAGAATATTAATCCTGTTTTTGACAGGAAGGTAAACTGATATAATTGCTTTTCAGTTCAAGGCATGGGGGTTTATACAAGTGTGAAAGCATCGGAAAAGGATTAGCATTTTTTTGCATAGTGAAAAGCTCTGTTGAATAGGGATCCAAAAGGTTGACTGAAGGACTAAGATGAAAGGAAGATGAAATCGCAGGCTTTCTTTCTTTATGTCTATGTTCTGCTCTCTCCAAAGTTATGTTTGTCCAAGACATGAGGAAACAAGCAGTGACTCGGGTTTCAGCAACTTTCTAAGATGTCTTGAGTTTTCATCATGATTGGGAAGAGATGGATGAAGATAGTACAAGCTAGTAGATGATCACCAGAGGTCTGCATGTAGAAGGCTTCAAGTAACAGTCCAGCCTAGCCAAATATTGACTACAGAGTGTCAAGAATTCCCAGCACTTTTCTGGCAAAAAATAGTTCTTTTAGGAGAAGCCAGTGGTATGGCATGACTATCCAGTTCATTTAATTACTGACCTCCTAGTGTACTTCCTCCATTGATAAGAAATAACTACCTCAATTGACAGAATACTTCATTGGGGGCAGAGTGGTGTATTCTGACTTTTGGCAATGTTAAGTGTTTAAGTGGTCTATCAGCTTTTGCAAATTAAGAAGGGATCACAGATGAGAATACAAAGTTGTCTTCTTAGACTTTAATTCATAAAGTTCTGAATGCAATCTTCTGGTTAGTTCAGAGGTGTACTCTGTGTTTATAAAGTAGGTCTTTTGAAAGACGTCTAGGAGCTCTACACTGACTCGGAAACATGTGCAGTTGAGTTTTTCCTTGTCACTAGTTGGAGCTATAATTGGTTATCAGTTGACAATGTAAACAGGTCTCTTGATGAAGTTTCTTCAGCCATAATGAGGGCAGTGAAAATACCACGTGTTAAGACACCTTCAAAGGTGAGAACTGGTTCTTTTGTATATATGCAAATCAATAGCAGAATAGATCAGTATTTTCATACATTTTGTATAAATGTATACATTTTATGCAGTCTCTTTCCAATTTGGAGTCACCACAGACGATCCATGGGATCTATGGGGAAGGCTGCCCCAGAGCAGAGATAAAAGATTCCACCAGATATGACCCTAACTAGTCTGTGGCTAGGCAGCAGAACTTCTGTTTGCCTCATCCCTTTAGTGGGTCCCTTGCTGGGGTTCTGTTATGAAGGTTATATGGAAACTTGAGAAATCAAAAGTGTTTTCCTATAAATGAAAGTGTACAGGTCGCCTCTTGAATACAGCATATTGTAAAGGAAAAGTGTTTGATCTTTGTTATAAAGTCACCCAACTTCTTTACTAGAGTCCTTTTTAAAATTTGTCAAGAAATTCTGGATTGTTTCAGAAACTTTTATGGTTAACTTTATGATATGCTTGAAAAAAAGTCTTAAAAGAACAAAAAAATCCACATGGAGGCTATTTTTTACATGAATAAGGGTTTATTAAGGTATTTCCATAAGAAAAATGTGTTAATTTAAAAAATAAATTCATTTGTATTTTAAGACATTGTTAAGCAGGCTCCATGTGTTGTAATTGGCAGCATGCCAGCCACCATGGATGGGGATCACACGTGGGTTAATAGTAGCTTATGTGATGTCTGCATTCTTAGGAAATGGGCAAAAGCCCAGGGTATTCTGATATCAAGATTGCAAGAATCAGACAGCAGAATATATGTTTATATGTGAACAGATGGACACACGTGAGAACTGAAAATGCACACTTTCTCTTAGCACTTGTTTTACTTATCCCTGACAATGTAACTGAAATCTTAGTTCACTCCTGGTCTTTGATGGCTCAGGACAAAATGGGCTTTTAATGAGAGTTCAGTGGCATTATTTTCTTGCATGAGGATTGGGCTCCTTGCGAACTTGCTGGAGTTGATACTGTGTTAATTCCCCCATTTCAGAGGTTCACAAGTTGCCTTGAAAGTCTGATATGGTTTCACATTTGACATACAATCCTCTGGTCAGAAATGGCTGTTCTCGACTCCCCTACTCAAAGGATTGTGAGTGAAATGAAATACTTGCCACTGAGGAATTTTTGAATGTATGCATGGCATGTAAAAATAGCTTTGACACTAAAGTCATGTTTGGCAAGAGGCATCCCTAATATAATTATCCACTTTAGCATTCTAGATTTTTTTTTTTAAAAAAGTAAGAATTGGAATAGACTAACTTGGTTCGTATGCCAGAATGTTCTAATCTCCAAGCAAACTTAGGTGTTTTGGTCGGTTAGGAGGCTGGCATAGCAGCATCTAATGTTCCTGTCTGATGCCCCCGTCTGTCCTGAGGACACAGTAATGCTCAGATGATAACTGGGTAGCATATATTCTAGCACATGCCTCTAAAAACAAGGTTTATTGATTGCGTTTTGTCCTTGCTATAAAACCAGAGAACATTCTACGAATATTTACTTAGATCTAAATCATTTTAACCAGGGAAAATTGACTTCTGTGTTAAAATATGCATTTTATTACTGTCCATAAAGTTCTTCTTCTTCACTACAAAGGATAAAGGAAATTCATTGCTGTAACAGCGTTAAAATACAAAAACTTACACTCTGCTGTGTGTAACCTGGATGTATTCTTAAAATCAAAACAAAATAAAATTTTGAAGAGGAAGATTTTAGAGAACCTTAATATTTGCCTATTTAGAAGAATTATTCAAAGAAGCCCAAATATTGATAGATTCAACTTTCTTCCCAGGATAACTTCATGAAACCTGTATTCTCTATATTTCAGTTTGTAGCACTTTGAAAAAAATCCATAAATTTAGGAATGATATAATTTGTACTTAAGACTTCCTGAATCTATTAAATGAGTTGTTTTGTTATGTTTAATTTTTGATAACATGTCCACTCCACTCACGTGCAAACACACACACACACACACACACACACACACACACACACACACACACACACACACCTGTTCCTTTTCAAATTGAATGCTTCTCTTTGCTTCATAGATATACTCAATAGCAAACCATGAAAATTTCCTCCCACAAGCTAAATTTCCTTCATTTTCTAAGAATTGGTCAAAATAAGCTCTGTAGAAAAAAAAAAGCAAGGAAGTTGTTGAAACCACCCAAAACTCTAAAGACTCAACAGTCAGAGAACAGCCTTCCATCCGTTCAGTTCAGTTCAGCTAGCTCCTTTGGAAAATTGGAACTGAGTTCATAAGAAATTATCAACTTAGCCATCATGCCAGGACAGTGTGAAGACAAGAACTCTATTCCATCCTTCAATGATTGATGCTCACCCCAGTATCTTGTATGTTTGGAAAGGGGATTGTTGAATGCATGGAAAGGAAGGTTGCAAAGATGAGGAGGAGAAGCAAAGAGAAGTGTGTGATGGCAGTCCAGCAGGGATGTCGTTTTCTCTGAGAAAATGTGCTTTCTGCTTCTGCAGGGGGCTAAGCAGAGTCTGGGCAGACTCCCAGCACTGTGACTCCCATACATACTTTTGTGTTAAGTAACAGGTTAGTCTAGGTGCTCTGAATGCCTAAGAAGACTCTATGATTCATAAAAATACTGATGACCTCAGTGACTTAAAATGCATTTTTAATAATCATGAACATGGTGTGAACAAGGAGAAACTTTCCGTTCTCTGTGTGGGAAGTAAATGAGGACAAGGTTGTGAAGTTTTTGAGGCAGCATCGTGTACAGAAAGAATGCACATAATTCAAGCCAGCCCACCCTTTCATTCTGTTTACTTTGGATTCATTTTACTTTCAAGTAAGTTTATTTTATTTTCACTTACATTTTAGATGAGAATCTACTTAATTTCTTAGCAACCTAATGACACATAGGCATCATGTCTGTTACAAGCTATCTTGATTAATTTAGATGTGTAAGCAACCCTGTCCAAGTATTTAATCTTTATAAGCCTCAGTTTCCTGTTATGTGTCTCCAGGTTTGCTGAACATAAGTGTTGTGAACTGTGAAGTAAGTCAGTGTGGTGTGACATGATACGTGGTCACTGTGGCCTTTGCTTCTTTCTGTAATGGTTGGTTTTAATGTAACATTTGGATGGGGAGTGTTTGATAAAGTAAATCTACAAGTATCTGAGTAGAGTGGCCCATCTCCCTGATAAGAAGAGATAAGAATTAGGCAATGAGTACATCTAAGAGGTAAGGAGGGAGATAGGATCCTTCTCACATCTTTTTCTCCTTGGTAGGTCTCTAGATGGCATGTAACTTGGCAGGTGGCTCTTTCTCCACACCATTATCTTCCACTCCATCATCACAACTTGGTTTAGATATGAGGGCTTCTAGATATTTAATGCATTTCTAGTTCTTCATTTTTCTACACAGTAAATTAGAACAGAAACAGTTTTTAAATAATTCAGACCTTGGTCAATTCACATGAACTCAAGAGTCCTGGCTGTCCATTAAATACAATAATAGAAAAGACCACAAAGCCCACTTCAGTCTTGCAGTGAACTCAATCTGCTTGAGAGCCTGTGAATTAGAGGGCTTTCCAAAAATGACTTATATGCCATAGAAACACTTTTCTATGCTTTTGTTATTAAGAGCTTTTGATATGTCATGAAATGAATATCAGTCACGCTGCTCCATGCTGACCTATTAACCAAAATTTTTATCAGTCTAGAGGAAAAAAACGTTTCAAGTATACATACATGTAAATGTATACAGAATTATTAAACCATCTTGAGAAAATTTTTCTTTAGCATCCACTTGGCTTAATTATTAGGGTAAATAAAAGTTTTGCCTTTTTAAAATAATGCATTTTTTGATGGAGGATTATCCAGTTTCAAAGATGATAGACTGCCTAAAAGTTAATAAATATATAAATGCAATGTTTTGGACTATCTAGAAACTGAACTATACTTTTGTTACAGTTTTCATAATACTTTGATTCCTAATAATCTTCCACTGTGATACTTGTTTATACATGAAATTATTGTTTATATTTATTATGGAAATATAAGTGGCCTTGGATTGTATGTGTTTAAGAGTTCTTCAAATGCATAGCAGCCTCTCTGGGGACAGGTTCCCATCCGTATGACTACTGCATCCACAGTGATGGGCATATTATTGGCAACTTCGTGGACCTCAAGCTGCTGAGTGACTTACTAACAATTATCAAAAGCACACCCTGAAATCTTCAGTTTATTATGCTGGCAGATTTTCTCCCCCTCTCAACTAGGTACTGAAAAGAAGTGTACAACCTTAAATTGGTTGTTCCTTTTCTGGAAAATTCCTTAGAGAAAACTTTTAGGGCAATGTAATTGAGTATTTATGTTAGTGATCTAGATTGTTGTAGTCAGAAGGAATAGGGCACAATTCCCTTTGCAACTGATAAGGAAGCTGAAGCGTCTAGAAGTTCCTGGGAAATATCACGTAATTCAGAGTAGATGAGGAGATCTAGGGAGTGTGTGTGTGTGTGTGTGTGTGTGTGTGTGTGTGTGTGTGTGTGTAGGAATATGACCCCTGCAATGCTTTTTTCATTTTGAGCGGTTTAGCTCTCTTGTTTCTAAAACTTCTGTGCTCTGCATATGAGAATCATTTACAATTCTCTCTCTCTCTCTCTCTCTCTCTCTCTCTCTCTCTCTCTCTCTCTCTCTCTTTTGTGTAGGTGTAGGTGTGTGTGTGTGTGTGTGTTTGCTACTTTTAAAAGGGTTGCTTGTTTGTATGTTTGTTTGTTTGGTTGGTTGGTTGGTTGGTTTGTTGGTTGGATGGTTTGATCTGTAAACCAAGAACATTGGATTGCAGGTGTCTTGAGTCCTGTGCTAACTCCTGTAACTGCCTGGGCTAGCTTTATAAAGCTAAGTGAGTAGAGATAGGACCACAATAATCTAAAAGGTGAAAAGTTGAAAAAAAAGTGGGAAGGGGTATTTCCTTCTCAAAAAGAAGCAGGCTACCTACCAATTGATTAAGAATCATTCTGGTTTGCCAGAAGTCCCTGGTCATAGAAGGCTGTTTAAGTATTCACTGTCAACAAGGAAATCATGGACAGCACTTAAAGCGGCTCACCTCTGATTTATTCATAAAGTCACACAAGCACTTGGCTTTGTTCTTGCTCTAAGAAGGGGACCGATGCCAATAAGAGCTTCTTGCATGGTCCAAGAGTGAACAGCACTTTACCTCAAAGGCTGACCTCCTTTCTGTGGTCTCTTATGGGAGAATGGCCTATGATTGGCTGTGTGTTCTCAGAGGATTGGAAAAAAGAAATTATAACAAGAATCTACTGTTTAAATTCCATAGTGTATGTACCAAAACTTGCACCTGGAACTAGGGATCTTACTAGGCCTGTGGTGGAGGTATTTATGCTAAAGCAGAGGCTTGCCTTTCAAATAACCTACAGAGTTTTACATTTAATAATAATTGAAAAATATTGCTTCTTTCTAATTGAAAACTATGACGATATCATAGTAAAACTGGTTTTGACAGTCCCTTACCCCACGGAAGTGAATAGAGGTTTAATACCATAAAGAGGGTAAGAATAAACTAGGTGCAGCATGGAGTAGAATTGAAGAACAGGACTGCTCTACCCACTGATTAGCCATATTTATCTGAGGAGGTTCAATTATATTACTTTACAAATGATGCTCTACCTCAGCTGCTCATGTTGAGAGGACTGAAAAGATATTTAAATGACAGTCCGACTCCGACTCCGAATCTCTGGTTTGTACTGACCAGGCATTTAGTGGTGACTTAACCCCCCCAGAGTAACATGTAGCACTCTAGTGTTTCCCTAACACAAATCTAGTCACATCAAGCTCTCTTTTCTCCTTTGAAATAGTTGGTTTCTTATTACCTATGGAGCATATGTTCACACACACACACACACACACACACACACACACACACACACACACACTCTTTCCTCAAAATTTTACAATACATACAGAAACCCAAGGAGCCACATTAGAGATGGTGATGAGAGTTAGTGATATATCTTTAGATAAAGCTGTACAGTCACATCAGAGTCATCAGCTCATTTGTCATGGCTGGAGTGAAGATGTCAGGACCAATGAGTGTATGAGCACCGAAGGGGCAAAAGGGCTTTTGGAGAGACACATTTTTGTACTGGGAGCCAGTCATGGCTTAGATTTAGCTCCAGGGAAAGATTGGGATTAGACAACGCTGTGGACAAATCCTTAGCATAACAAAATGTGTTGGAGAAATGTGGAGGGTGGGAGATGTAAGGACTGACACAGTTCTGGAAATGTACTTTAGACTGCAGTTGGGAAACTATGGAATTTCCAAGGCATTTGTTGTGTGGGGGGCTATCTATTTAAGGCACACTGAAACTACATGTTTGAGATAGCATGCAGGGGAAGACTTGCTTGTCACATGCTAAATGTGCATACATATGCCCAACATGTATACCTGGCCTTTATGTTTAGCTGCATTTAAAGAGTTCCAATCTTCTATCTAAAATCTATGTAAGGAAATAGCATTTGCATACACCCAGGTAACATGCAGGTACTAAATGCTTTTGACATCAGAGTGGAAGTTAATACTTAATTTCAATAATAATTCTGGCAATGAAATACTTGTGACATAGTTGCACTTACACAAAATCAAGAAGCTAAGCTTTCCTTACACAGAGTTCATTGTGAAACATTAATTGAAAAGTAACAGGTTTTCTTTCCTTACACAAGTTTTTATCTCTGATAGACCAATCCTAACAGATTTATTTCATTTTGGACCCAGTGAACTGTTCTCTTTCAGCTGATGTACCCATACAACCTTTTCTTGTTTAATTCTATTGATTTACAGTGTTAAAGTGAAATAATCTGATACCTGTTTCCTGCCCTTTGAGTATCTGTCGTCAAAGACGCTGATTAGTTTCTCTCCTAGCTCTTTAGCTGTTTTAAATGTATAATTATCATCGCATGTCATTTGATAGCTGCACTAATTGCTGCCAACTATTGTCTGTTTGCACTTAATGCTGAAACCTGATCAACATCCTGCTTTGGTTGATGTTTGATGGTAAACTTTAATTAACTCTTATTGCATTGAAGAAGAGTTCAGGTTTGGTGCTAACTAATCATTTACCTTCATTATGTCCTGACAGCTCCACTTGTCCTTGGTCCTAATAGATATACCAGTCAGTAAACAAACCTGCAAACCCTATGTCTCGTGGTTGCTCCACACTAATATTTTGCTACTTAATGTGTAAGATAATTGGGGCCAGATAATTATTTAGTTGGCTTCATATCTGTAGCTTTTCAGACACTAATCTTAAATTTCTTCTTCATGCCGAACAATTTCATTTTAATAGAAACTGTAGATTTGAGCTTACATTACTTCTTCAACATGGTCCTGGGAACATGCATCTTTTGAATCAATACCATTAAGCTTGTCTCCTGTTGGAATTCTCGTAATTATTTTTCCTGAAATACTTTCCTGTAATGATATTGAAGTTAAAGTAATCAGGTTACCAGCAGATCATGTAAAATTCAACTCAAAATTGCTGGTTGCTTGATTTTAATTTGTTTGACATCAAGTTTGTTTGAAAAGGGATAATATGTGGGTAAACCAAGGAGCTTATAATTATGGTTGACATTTGTTTGTTTATAATGAAATCTAATTAAACTTCATAGATTTAAAACACAAAAGTTAATTACTGAATTGCTCACTCCACTGCTGGGCAGCAGTCAAATCAACTTTTAGGGGAAAGACAGAGGGAGAGACGGAGAAAGGCAGGAAGGGAGGGAGGGAAGAGAGAGAGAGAGAGAGAGAGAGAGAGAGAGAGAGAGAGAGAGAGCGCTCACAGACAAAAGGCTCTTCAAAATAGAAATAAAATAACCAGCTAATCTTAGTGATCAAACATAAATTTGCCCAGATTTCATCCAGAAGAACACTTGGCATTCCACTTATGTTCTCTATTATGTTAGTCCTAATGTGGTTTTTTAATATAAAGTCATTTGAAATATTTACATGGAATATAAAAACAGTTGCATTTGGAAAACTGTAAGAACTCTAAGATTTAGATATAGAGCAAGAGTCACTTGGTAGTGATTTAAAGAATTATGCACGTAACAACATAGTTGTTAAAACTATGTGAAATCATGTAAAAGCATTAAAGTCATTGCTCAGAGAATAGGAATGTTTGCTGGAATACCTGAACTGTGATTAGTTTTATGAAGGTAATTATGGTTGGTTCAGCCTGCAAGGAATGGTTTTCTAATATACTTAACACTAGTGCATTTATTGTTATATTGGTGGGAAGAGTGAAACACAAATAATCATAAAATTATCTCCCTTGTAAATAGTTGTTAGTAGTTCAGTGTTTTCTTTGTGACTAAAGAAGGAAAAACACAGATAGGCATTGAAACATATTGTCATCATATTGTGTATGTGACAGTGCCTGTGATGGTTGGTGCTAAACTACTAAATCTTTTGACACCAAACACTCTATATTTAAAGATACATTATTTATGCCAATGAGGATAAATTTTTTAAATATTCCTGTGACTATTAGAATTGCTATGACCTAGATGTTCAAGTTTTAAGCGAGAGGTTAGCCAATTACATTTTAAAGATGGACAATACAGGTGCAGGAAAGACATGACAACTTTGATTTATACATTTCCAAGACGTTATTGAAGAGTCCATGTTTTCCTCTGAGGAAACTGAAATGATTCCGTGTTATTTCTTCATATTTAAGTGTTATGCACGGAAACTTTCCAAATGTGATAGGAGCATCTGGGAGGGACCCGAGAAGAAAGACTAATTGGTTCCCCTTTATGATACTTTGGAATTTAGTGTGACTTACACAATATTGTAGTACTGTATTAATGCAGTCAGTCCCTCGCTGAGTTTTAGATTTATGTATTATTTAGGGAAGAGATATCTAAAAGATCATTTAAAAGGGGAAGGTGGTGAATACTTATGTGTGACTTGGTGGGGGGTGTCATGGGACTATTTGGTACCTTTCTTTTCTTCAGATGATGAAAAAATTCAGTGTAGTCTCTAACTATTGGCAAACAACAGGTTTTTAGTAATACTGTAGGTGATTGGATCCCCTTACCCTTTAAGGAAGCAATCATCCAGAAGGCTGAGTGTCAGCTAGAATGCTAGCAAAACAGTATGAAAGAGAAAACCAGAAAAAGGCACAGGACATAATTGCAGTTTGTGTCCTTGCCTCACACCAATGCAAACTATTCATTTCCAATTAGAATGAATAAGAAAATTAGAAATCAACTCTACTGGTCGAAATTACCCAAGTTTGTTTCCAGAGGTAGCTAAAGTGTTGGATCCATCTTGCCCACTGATTATGAAATTTTCCTGAAGCAAACAAATAAAATGAGTCATATAATAGCATAATTTGGTTAAAGAGAGACTATTGATTCTCTGTAAGCAAAGTAGCTGGAGTTTGATTAAAGTTGTAAAGAAAACTGAGCAAAATTCCCCTTTCCCACAACTAATCTAATTAAGAACTATTGGACTTAGTGGAAAAGTATGCCTCTCCTCATTTGCTCCACAGCACATATGTTTAATGCTATGTAATTGTCACATAACTTCCATGTAGATTTAGTGATCTGAGAGGAAAGGAGGGGGAAGGAGCCTCGGAAAGAAGAAGAGAGGAAAGAAAGAATCAAAGAGGGAGAAGACGATGCTTCGGCCACAAGGGTCCTATTTATAGAGAGGGGAACCAATCTGCCCTGAATCGCTCATTTAGATTTTAATGAGAAAAATAAGAGGGAAACAAGGAAAAAGGACTTAGTTGAGTTACACACGCATACTTGTCTTTGTAAACTTTCCCTTCTTAAAAATGTGCTTGTTCTAAACGCTGAATATATTTGGTTACATCCTTCTATTCAAACTTAATTACCTTCTCCCCTTTGTCATGACATGGGTGGAAAGTTTTTGCCGTGTCAGGAGAGGTCGTCACACATTCTTCTGCAGTTCGCTTCATTAATCCCTTCTTGCAGAAGCATTCTCTCTCGTGCTGGGAAGGTAGAAGGGTGTAACAGAAGAGCCCTGAAACATCGGCAGGAAGCTCTAAGCTGGTTAATGCAGTATAATTGTCTGGACATAGACTGGTCTTTGTTTCTGTGGTTCACTCTGAATCAGCTGTAATTAACTCCAGAGTGTTTCCAGATTGCCAGCAAAGAAAAATTACAGCTTTTCTGTTTTAAATTGTAAAGCTCACAAACATTAACTATGGAGATTGCCTTTACTTTGATATATTTCTATCCTGCATGAAAAAAAAAAAAGCTGACTTGACTACCCAACCCCACCTCTAAAAATGTGCCTTTGTGAAGTTACTTGATATAGTGTCTGCTGGAACATACTGGTCCTTTAATCGTTGGGTTTGAAACCTTTTTACTTAATATTTTCAATCTTCTGCCATCTCCTTTGCTAATATTTTTAACATTGAAGTGGGAAAAGTTATGCAATTTTTTTCTGAAATATTAACACGCGACTAAAATAAGCAAACCGTGGTGAAGGCTGCCTTAAAAGAAAAGCATCTTCAGGGCTTGAGATCAGATATGTCTTCTCATGGAATCAGGCCTTCCAACCAGGTCCCTCACCTGTGTCATGACATATCAAAAAGAGACTCCGAGGAGAGGACTATCTCACTACCTCTTTCCTGGGCTTAGGGAGCCACACCCTTTTCCAAGCTCCAGTTCAGAAGTTTGGAATTATGAATTCCAGCATGGATAAAAATGAAGTAGCGGTGTGAACTAATGCAGCCCAGCACACAAAAGATCTGTCAGCAACTGATGCAAAAAAAAAAAAAAAAAAAAAAAGTCCAGCCAAAAAATCTTTTTTTTTCTTTCTTCTGAATTTAACAATGAGGAATTTAAGCCTCAATGTGGCTTTAGCAAGCAGAGAAAAGAAGCTCTTGGTGTCTGCATAATACCACTTTGATGGATTTTTTTTTCATCAGTTCTCTGTACGTGGCAACAAATAAACAAGTATAATTATACTTGTGAAGGCCTATTCATTGCTTTGTCAGGATTAGATATATGTGCCGTTTTCACACTGCGCCTCTCTTTTGTCTTTGCCTAACTCACTATGACATATTGATAGAGGATTTGGAATGGGGAAAAGGCCACAGCAGAGGCAGAGATGACCTTTTGGAAACTTGATATAACTCAAGGATTTTTATTTATTTTCTTCTTTTTTTTTTTCTTCAATTTGTAACTTGTTACCAAATTCTCCTGTAAGCAGACAACTTTTAACCCATTTCAGTTGGAGTAAATAAAGACCCAGAGTGTTAGGAGATAGCCAGGGAGCAGAGGAAAATAAAAACAATAGGAGGAGGAGGAGAAGTGCCCTGCTCTTCTTTCCCAGCCCTTAGCAGAGTGGCTAACCTTGCGTTCTTTCCCCATTATTCTGGCCTCTTGATCAGATCATGTTCTTTTTAATCATTTCACAAACACTGTCTCACTGGACCGTAGAAGAGGGCTGGGGTAGCCTCAATTAAAAAGCAGAGAGGTAAAACAGGCCTCTGGTTTTGGGTTCTAATGGGAGCTCTGAGTGCTGAATGCAAAGGCATTCTCCTATTGTGCAGGAAGTACCCCCTTTCAATAGAGGGGCTCCTCTTAGGTGTGTTTGACCGTTTAGCAGAGCAGTTTAGGCAGCAGTGACTGCAGAAGAAAGCAAAGCAGAAGGAGGAAAAAAAAGTTCTTTTCTGCATATTGTCTGCTGCTTCCGAAAACAGGATTTGACACGATCAAAGCCACTGATCTTGTGAATTCCCGAGTACCAAAAACCGTGTACACGTATTCTAAGCAGACCAGCAGGTATGTATCGCTCTGAATTTAGCATAAAAGATAGCGCAGGTTTCTCTAAGGAATTTCCTGAGGACTTTGTGATTTTTAAAAATGGGCTATTCGGCAGTAGAGACTAGAAATTGGTGATGATTAAATAGAAACTAGCTTTGATGGTGAAGAAACTTTTGTAGTGGATTCATGTGTTGTGCAGTCATTTGGGAATGGTTCCATGGTTTAAGTTAAATGGTTCTCTTTGTGGTCTTCATCGTAGGGTTTTTATGAAGCTTCACAAGCTTCCTATGTGAGTCCTGTCGGTAAAAGAAAAACTTCATTTTGCAGCAATGAGAATGAATCTGGTGGCATCATGGTTAGTGCCATGGAACATACTAATCTAAGTAGCCTTTTAACTACACAGGAGAAAGGGTCCTATTCGAATACATTGACAACTGCTCTGGTGAAAGTCAATAGCTACATAGAAATATTAAAATTTGGTAATATGTTGCTGTCTATGCCAATTTAGAGAGTTTTGTGGTTGTTGGTTTTAGAGAGAAAGGTAAATTTGGTTGTATAGAAGACATATGTTTGTAGTGGGTAGCCTTAATAATTTCACCAATATATGTTTTACCTGGTTTCTGATGAATATGCATCTTATTGAGATTAAATTGATAGGCACTTTGATGTAAAATTATAAAGAAGTACTACAACAAAATACATCATACTACAATTCTGATATGAATTCCTTTAACATAGTTTCTATAACTTTTACTTCCACCTCTTTTCATACAAAATGAAAAAATTGAATCTATTCTGTGTAGAGAAATACTGAGATGATACATTGTAGAGCCCATGTGGCATCTAGCCCAAATGATTAACTGCACATTATGTGCAACCCCTCTGAGGTACATTTGAGGTACATTCAGAACATATGTAATAATTCTAGCATGTGCCCTTTTTGTGAACTAAGAACTGTGGTAAAGATAAAAATAAAATGGAATTGAAGTGATAATAATATTATTATTATTATAAATAATATAATCATAATGGTTGTAGTTCAGAAACCCATAAATCTGTCCAATGCTTAGCAGCCTTTCTTACTCTTTGGAGGACAGAACATCAGTTCCACATAGATCTATGCATAAACCGGGTCTGGTCATTGAGGCAAAGGATCATCCCAGCTCCTGGAACTTCCTGTTTATTCCACTAATCTAATAGCATCATTGCTTTCACCCCAAATATCCAGCCTCTGCTTGCCTTCCGTGTGCTCTTCAGATCAGTTCAGCAGTGTGTTGTATTGTTGGCATTTTGGCTGCCTTCAGTCTGTATATGTTATGCAGAATCAGTGCCTGCGAAGGTAAACATTAATGTTTGTGGACTAATTAGAAAACTATTAGGTTTTTATGCTTATTATGATCAAATTATTTCAGAGATTTTTAAAAGCCACATGCATGCCATGAAGATAATTAACCTGCAGCTCATCCATGATTAAAATTACACACTAAGCTTTGTGATGTTTGCCCCATAAGCAATTAGAGTGTCATTTTAACCGTCTCAGATACCAAAACGAATTTTGATTTTGTCATCAATCTATGAAGATCATTTGATGTATTATAAACTGATCAATCCTTCTTTGATTTGGCTGACAAGATTAGATTTGATTACAGTAAGAGCGTTACTGAGTTAGTCATCATACTTAGCATGCCTGTGACCTTCAGTGACATCTACATTTTAAAAGAACTTTCTGAAAGAAATTTCTAAACTGCTCCATAACATAGGTGAGCCCAATCTTCTGTTTTCTTTTCTTCATAGCTCTCAGCCACTATGAAGGCTGTATCAGCATGCATCGGGGGAAGAATCATCAGGACAGAGATTCAGGAAGTCTACAGTAACAGATATCATTTCCAATGTAATATAGAACACCCCGTTTTCTTTTTTGGAAAATTGTCATGATACGTGAACATTTTGTTTCTTTTAAAGTTAGGGACTGTTAGCCTTGGAGTTATGGGTCCCTTCGATTTTAAGATTTGAGAAGTTTGCTTACCTGCTTCAAAAAATCAAGACACTGTCTCTGTCATAGGCCAAAAATAAACACCCAAGTCTCCTACCACTCAGCTGCTGTGCACAGTGCTACCATTCTGCAAACGGAGTGATTTGCTGGGACTCAGAGAAGCTTAGCTGCAATCAGACTGCACTTACAGTGGCTGGAGTTTACACATAAACACACCCACACTCGTGTACATGCCCACCCTCATAGAAGAACACATTTTTTACCCGCATATGCTTAACTTTCCCCTGGCATTTTACCTTTCCACTAGAAACTGAGATGGCTTTCACAGGGTGACTCTTCTCTGCCACAAAGGAAGTGTATGTTGTAGGAGGACTGCTTGAAACAAAAGAAAAATAAAACTTTTAAAAATAAAATATTGAAGGATTTTCATCTAGAGTGCTTGCACAAGATTCACTAAGCCAGGGGAGATGTTGGATGAGGCATTGGTTGAAAGATGGGTAACTAACCAGGACTGATAACATCAAATAGTATTTGAAATGCTGTTCATTACATATAGCAGTTTGGAAAAAAAAAAAAAAAAGAGTGAATGTGATTGTCCCCTAGGATGATAGGACTGGCTGCAGTAAATATTAATTTCTGTTCTGTTGCCCATTGAGGTGGCTGAAGTGTGGGGAGAATGGTGATCGGTGCTTAATCAGGGCCAGCAGAGACCTGCTGAGACCCTTTGCACAGGGAAGATTTGTACTAAGCTCATTTACTGGCAAAATGAAAACCAGAGAAGAGTCTGGCCTGCACTGCCTGGGACTGTAATATTTTTCATTTTAAGGCTCCTGTATCTGTTGGTCTCTCTCCCCATGCCCACTTGCCCTCGGTAGGCACTGCCTGGTAGAGTAAAGGTAAATTTAAACAATAAAATACCATTGTTTTTATTTTTGATCCATACTGCTGTTTCCTATGAAAGTCCTTTACATTGTACTAGGATAGACTGGATTTTAAAGCCTTTGTATCCAGAGCACGCTCTTTCAGAAAACAGGAATAGCAGGATTACTGCTACAAATTTGGGTTTCATGTGAATGCTCACAGTGGTTTCCAAACACCTCAGCAATGTATGTAGGAGCACCTGTGATAGCTATCTACATTATTTGGTTACATTTATACAAAGTCTGTCTGTGATAGATAGGCATGATGGTTTTAAGTTTTTCCCTCTCAACTTTTTAGATAGTCAAGTTTACAGCAGCTGTGAATTAGTGATGGGCTATTAGTGAGCTGTGTCATTATTTAATAAAAATGGCTTCTCTCACCTTATTTTTTATCCAGGTCCCTGACAGGCTGGATGAAATGAGATCCCCATGTAGCAATTGCCATGGAAACCTGTGACTCTCCTCCTATCTCAAGGCAGGAAAATGGGCAGAGCACATCAAAGCTATGTGGAACGACACAACTTGATAATGAGGTGCCAGAGAAAGTTGCAGGGATGG